>NC_136504.1:14758456-15030956 GCF_053919585.1 Euprymna scolopes | reverse complement strand
TGTATGTATGTATGTATGCTATTGACAGTCTTGTGTATGTTTATGTATGTATATGTATGTGTATTATGTATTGTGTATGTATGTATGCATATATGTGTGTTACATGTATGTGTGCATGTGTATGTATGTGTATATATGTATGTATGCGTGCATATATATATATATATATATATATATATATATATATATATATATATACTAATGAGCGTCTTCAGTGTCATGTCTGTTTGAGTGTGTGCATTTTGCCGACAGGACTAAAGTCATTTTCGGCTCATGGACTTTCAGTGCCTGAGAGAGTGGCACTCGTCTGACAAGACGTTGCAATCATCATGTATCTATAGTTCTTTATATATATATATATATATATATATATATATATGTGTACGCCTGCATATATATATATGCATATATATGTATGTGTATGTATATGTGTGTATATGTGTGTGCATGTATATGTGTGCATATGTATATATATTTGTGTATGTGTGTATATGTATATATATATGTATATATATGTATGTATGTGTATATGTACGTATATGTGTATATATGTATATATGTGTATATATGTGTATATGTATATGAATGTGTATGTATATGTGTGTATATGTGTGTATGTGTATATATATGCATGTGTGTATGTGTATATATGTATATGTATGTGCGCATGTGTATATATGTATATATATTCTGCCAGGGTTACCTCACCCTTAACCAAAGGCCAAGGGTTAAGTAACCCTGACAGAAACCTCAAATTCAGAAAATAGCAAAATTTATTTTTCGAACAAAAAAAGGAAAAGAATAAGTAAGTTCACATCGAAACTATCCGATAACGGATAACATTAACAATGGGCAAGATAGTCTTTTAACTGGCGCTACAAAAATACCTCATAAAAGACCTTCAACAAATGGTGAAAAAAAAAAAAAGAAGCGAAAAAAACCCAAGGTCGGATATCGAAGAAAAAATAGGTTATGTAAACCGGACCAGGAAACATTTCCGTTTAAGACCAACAGAATAAATCTGTAAGTTTTTCTCTAGTCAAACAGATTTTTTTCTCCTTTCAGAGAAAAAAACGTACACTTTGTACAACGTACATCATTGAACTGTAAGTAATAATATTACAGCGGATATTAGAAAAAATACGAGTAAGTAATTTTTGTTCTAAAAAATAAAAAAAATCTACAAGATGAAAGGCCGTTATCAATCAGATAGTGAAAGTTCAGATTAAACAGAAACAGATAGAACAACAAGCACTACAAAAACAACAGACTGAACTGAAACAAGTATAAAAAAAATAAAAATTACTTCTCAAAACCCTAACTGATAAACTAGATACAAATAGTAACACAGCGTTTCCGCAAAACACGATATAGAACATTATAAAGACTTTTACGTACATTCCCGATGAAGATAAAACGGTGGAGTTCATTGTAACCGTGAATTTACTATCAAAACTTTTCAGCCCCAATACGTCATTATTTCAAAAAAGCGGAAATGTATTAATTTAGCTAAAAAAGAGATAAAGATTATATAGTGTCCCCATCGGTCGTACACAACCGCTGTAACGACTTTAGATTAGCAGGATTGGCCGCAAATGATTTTAAATGACTCCTTTCCATTACAGGACTAGTATTGGCAAAAATGTTAAAATTGGTACGAGGATTACTAGCAACACGAATCCAATCTCACTCTACAACGGATTGTGAAAGGATTATACGTGTAAGAATCTTATGAAAATCGAAAAGTCGAACAACACTGTGACTGAATGAGTAACAGATCCAACATGTTTCTTTTCACTATTTACTTTAAGTATAATAGTTACATTTATTTACTTATATATTTAAAATAATATAATAGTAACATTTATTTACTTATATATTTTAAATAAATATAATAGTTACATTTATTTACTTGTACATTAAAATAAATACAATAGTTACATTTATTTACTTATATATTTTAAATACATATAATAGTAACATTTATTTACTTATATATTTATTAAAAATATAATAGTTACATTTATTTACTTATATATTTTAAATAATATAATAGTTACATCTATTTACTTATATATTTAAAAAAAATATAGTAGTAACATTTATTTACTTATATATTTAAAAAATATAATAGTTACATTTATTTACTTATATATTTTAAATAATATAATAGTAACATTTATTTACTTATATATTTTAAATAAATAAAATAGTTACATTTATTTACTTATATATTTTAAATAAATATAATAGTTACATTTATTTATATATTTAAATAGATATAACATTTACATTTATTTGTTTAAATATTTTTAGTAAATATAATAGTTATATTTATTTACTTATATTTATTTACTAATATGTTTTAAATAAATATAATAGGCACAGTTATTTACTTATATATTTTAAAAAAATATAATAGTTACATTTATTTACTGATATGTTTTAAATAAATATAATAGTTACATTTATTTAATTATATATTTTAAATAATATAATTGTTACATTTATTAACTTATATATTTTAAATAAATATGGTAGATACATTTATTTGCTTATATATTTTAAATAAATATAAGAGTTACATTTATTTACTCATATATTTTAAATAAATATAATAGTTACATTTATTTACTTATATATTTAAATAAATATAATAGTTACATTTATTTACTTATATATTTTAACTAAATATAATAGTTATATTTATTTACTCCTAGATTTTAAATAAATATAATAGTTACATTTATTTACTCATATATTTTAAATAAATATAATAGTTACATTTATTTACTTATATATTTAAAATAAATATAATAATTACATTTATTAACTTATATATTTTAAATGAATATAATAGTTCAATTTATTTATATATTGTAAATAATATAATAGTTAAATTTATTTACTTATAATATTTTAGATACTATAATAGTTACATTTATTTACTCATATATTTTAAATAAATATAATAGTTACATTTATTTACTTATATATTTTAAATAAATATAATAGTTACATTTATTTACTCATATATGGTAAATAACTATAATAGTTACATTTATTTACTTATATATTTTAAACAATATATTAGTTACATTTATTTACTTATATATTTTAAATAACTATAATGGTTACATTTATTTACTTATATATTTTAAATAATATAATAGTTTCATTTATTTACTTATATATTTTAAATAATATAATGGTTACATTTATTTGCTTATATATTTTAAATAACTATAATAGTTACATTTATTTACTTATATATTTTAAATAATATAATAGTTACATTTATTTACTTATATATTTTAAATAAATATAATAGTTAGATTTATTTACTCATAGATTTTAAATAAATATCATAGTTACATTTATTTACTTATATATTTTAAATAATATAATAGTTACATTTATTTACTTATATATTTTAAATAACATAATAGTTACATTTATTTACTGATATATTTTAAATAACTATAATAGTTACATTCATTTACTCATATATTTTTAATAGATAAAATTGTTACATTTATTTTCTCATACATTTTAAATAAATATAGTAGTTACATTAATTTACTTATATATATTTAATACATATAATAGTTACATTTATTTACTTATATATTTAAAATAAATATAATAATTACATTTATTAACTTATATTTTTTAAATCAATATAATAGTTACATTTATTTACGTATATATTTTAAATAAATATAATCGTTCCATTTATTTATATATTTTAAATAAATATAATAGTTACATTGATTTACTTATATATTTTAAATGACATGATAATAACATTTATTTACTTATATATTTTAGATAATATAATAGTTACATTTATTTATTTGTATATTTTAAATAAATATAATAGTTACATTTATTTACTTATATATTTTAAATAAATATAATAGTAACATTTATTTACTTATATATTTTAAATAATATAATAGTAATATTTATTTAGTTATATATTTAATAAATATAATAGTTACATTTATTTACTTATATATTTGGTAAATATCCAGATACGCTACTACAGAACACCGACCACTCTAATTTGTTTGTTTATAGGTAATTGAGGTCGCTGACAACGAATTTGATAGTCAAACTTGGGGCAAATTTACCGTTTGCATGGTATTAACCCCCGAACCCACGAATAACTTTCCACCATTTTGCAGCTTCCATTTACGCTACGCGCGTGCGCTGCAGCATGAACAATGGCTTTATTCACCTAGCAAACTGCCTTCTCACATGGCGTACCAATCAAAAAATTACGGACTGACATTTTTTTAATGACTTACAGTTAAAGAAAAGTACAACAAATTGGACTTTTTTTTTTGTCTCGCGTAGTTTTTAATGTGGTTTACAAAAACATAAGCACCAAACATCTTTGTTTTTCATTCTTTTTTGCGGGAGGGGGATTCAATTATAGAACTTATGTGGCTTTTTGCAGTTTAGTTAAACATTTTTCAACGCACCAACATTTACCAATTAGAACACCATTTAACATTTTCCGAAGATTTTACTGTGTACATTGGGGGCACGAGCGGGGGGGGGGCGGATGTGATGTTGGGGCGCGCGCCAATAAATAATTATTCAATTGATTATTAAAAGACAATATGTTATAAAAGTTGTGCAATAATAAAAATAATAGAACAATAATATGATTTGCAATATTTGAAAAAAAAACAATAATAACACAATGAAATTATCTATTATATATATTTTAAATATATAAGTAAATAAATGTAAATATTATATTTATTTAAAATATATAAGTAAATAAATGTAACTATTATATTATTTAAAATATATGAGTAAATAAATGTAACTATTATATTATTTACAATAAATAAGTAAATAAATGTAATTATTATATAATTTAAAATATATAATCAAATAAATGTAATTAATATATTACTAAAAATATATAAGTAAATAAATGTAATTAATATATTATTTAAAATATATAAGTAAATACAATAACTATTATATTTATTTAAAATATAAAAGTAAATAACTGTAACTATTATATTATGTTAAATATATAAAAAATAAATGCAATTATTATATTTATTTAAAATATATAATGAAATAAATGTCATTATTTTATTTATTTAAAATATATCAGTAAATAAATGCGACTATTATATTTATTTAAAATATATCAGTAAATAAATGTAACTATTATATTATTAAAAATATATAAGTCAACAAATGTAACTATTATATTTATTTACAAAATATAATTTAAAAAATTCAACTATTATATTATTTAAAATATATAATTAAATTAATGTGACTATTATATTTATTTAAAATATATAATTAAATAAATGTAACTATTATATTTTTTTTAAATATATAAGTAAATAAATGTAACTATTATATTTATTTACCATATATAAGTAAATAAATGTAATTATTATTTAAAATATATAATTAAATAAATGTAACTATTATATTATTTAAAATATATAAGTAAATAAATGTAATTATTATATTATTTTAAATATATACTCAAATAAATGTAATTAATATAGTATTTAAAATATATGAGTAAATAAATGTAATAAATATATTATTTAAAATATATAAGTAAATAAAATAACTATTATATTTATTTAAAATATATAAGGAAATAAATATAACTATTAAATTATTTTAAATATCTAATAAAATAAGTGCAATTATTATATTTATTTCAAATATATAATAAAATAAATGTAATTATTTTATTTATTTAAAATATATCAGTAAATAAATGTGACTATTATATTTATTTAAAAATATATAAGTAAATAAATGTTACTATTATATTATTAAAAATATATAATTAAATAAATGTAGCTATTATATCATTTAAAATATATAAGTAAATAAATGTAACTATTATAGTTATTTAAAATATATAATTAAATAAATGTGACTATTATATTTATTAACAGTATATAAGTAAATAAATGTAACTATTATATTATTTAAAATATATGAGTAAATAAATGTTACTATTATATTATTAAAAATATATAATTAAATAAATGTAACTATTATATTATTTAAAATATATAATTAAATAAATGTAACTATTATATTATTTAAAATATATAATTAAATAAATGTCACTATCATATTTATTTAAAATATATCAGTAAATAAATGTAACTATTATATTTATCTAAAATATATAATTAAAAAATGTAACTATTATATTATTTAAAATATATAATTAAATAAATGTAACTATTATATTTATTTAAAATATATACGTAAATAAATGTAACTATTATGTTTATTTAAAATATATAATTAAAAAATGTAAATATTATATTATTTAATATATATAATTTAATAAATGTGACTATTATATTTATTTAAAATATATACGTAAATATATGTAATACATATATTATTTAAAATATATAAATAAATGTAACTATTATATTTATTTACTATATATGAGTAAATAAATGTAATTGTTATTTTAAATATATCATTAAATAAATGTAATTATAATATTTATTTAAAATATATAAGTAAATAAATGTAACTATAATATTTATTTAATATATATAAGTAAATAAATGTAACTATTTTACATTTTCAAAGATAATGAATGTGCAAACCTGCGCAATCTATGACGCACTGAAGTTGAGAAAAAATTGAAAGGGGTTTAGAAGCATTTAAACCATCGAATAGAAAGTTGTACTTCTGAAAACCATTTTATTTCATCTATTACATGTCTTTTACACGTCATGGGTAAAATTGCTGAGGAAGTTTTATCTATAACTGACACATGCTCTCTGAATTACTGGTTGAAACAATGATAAAAATAATAATAAAACAATAATATTTATTTGCAATAATGAAAGAGAAAACATAATAAAAACAATAAAATGATATATTATATATGCCAAATTACCCCCCCCCCTCGAGCAAATATAACTTGGATGCTATCAGCTCGAATCGGAACCGAAACATATATCTCTCAAATTTTATTCATTACCGTCTCATCTATGTTCATACGCATATAAAAACTTAAAAAATAACTTTGTTAAGGATATAAATGTATATTTGCGCATGCGTTAAAATAACACATTCAGTCGACTTACTCATGCCAAGTTCTAATTAAAACAAAATTGACCCCTTAGCAGCTATTTTTACCGGCCAAAAATTCGAATTTATATTATTTAATTAATTGGAATTCATTATTGAGATGAGTATTATTTAATATTTTATTTATTGCGGACTATTATCGTTTTACGATGTTTCGGCCAACTATTCCGCTGGCCTTTGTCAGGTGGTAACCATGACGGGATAGCAACTCCGAATCTCCTGACTGCATTCTCAGCAATTACTGCCTTCACTAGTTGTTGTCGTCGAAGGCCAGAAGAATAGTTGGCCGAAACGTCATGAAACAACAACTAATAAAGATGACGATAATAGTCCACAATAAAATAAATTAATAAATAATACTCATCTCAATAATTAATTCCAATTTAATAATATATATACCATTCGGTACAGACCCAACCATGGAAGATCAGATAATAAATAAACGTGGATTTATAAGACCAAAAAATCCAACCTTAATCGCTCTTTGGGGCCCGTGACGCAGTGGATAGAGACGTTGAATCTCTACGGTTCCAGATGAGCATTGTTTTAAGATAGCGGTTTCAATCCTACCCAAAGCGGTCCAGAGGCGACTTGGAAGACAATAATTGGTGAGAATGCAATTAGGAAATTTGGAATTCCTATTCCGTCGCGGTTACCACCTAACGAAGACCAGAGGAATAGTTGGCCAAAACGCCGTGAAACAACAACTAAAAAAGATGAGGATAATAGTCCGCGATAAATAAACCAATTCGAATTTGTTCAACGGGTCCAAATTCTCTCTTATATATATATATATATATATATATATATATATATATATATATATATATATATATATATATATATATAGTATGTTTAGTTCTCTCACACTGTAAGAATTTAAACACCAGGGTTGGAAAGTGGGATTGAGAAGTCAGCACCCCCGAGGAGATATATTCTGACCGGCAAAAAAATGCCTGGGCAGTCCCGTCGGCATTCACTAGTGACGGCGCCTCAGACGATTAGCAATAAAGGCAAAGCCTTAGAAGGTGGACCTCCTAGAACTGCGCAGAACTTAAGTCCCACCACAAAATCAATAGGGACCGAATCATTACAGGAATTCTGTTGAATTTGGAGACCCACGATAAAATCCCTTATATATATAAAGTTTCAATTCTGTAGACCAAAAATTGACAGTAGTTTGCCAGAAACCGTTCTTTTTACAGACAGACAAAGTCACTTTTATATATATATATATATATATATATATATATATATATATATATATATATGAACGACGAGACGAATACTTCTCTGCACTCCTTTAGTTATGACCTACTTGTCATGTTGCGTTTTAAAGTCTAGGAGAGCTGTTGCTGCGGCAAATGTGCGGGAAGGTGAGTCATCATTTCAAATCGGTCATCCAGTTGCTATTCAATCAGTTGGTGTATTACTTCCGGAACAGTGAAACACCAAGCGGCGTTAACGTTTTGGCTAATTTCATTATATTATATTATATTATATCATCTATTCTTCACAGTTATTCACGTAATGCTGAAATAAATATGATCATATTCTTTATAGGCATTCAAAAAAGTCTAGAAGATGTACCCGGCGTTACCCGGTATTAAACGTAACGTTAATTCCTTTAAAAAATTCCTTTTGTTTAACAGGCGTTCTATTTCTACTAAGCTTAAAAGAATGACTACAAACACTGATATATACAAATACTAGCTGGACGCCCGGAGTTGCCCGATCTTACAATACGCTTAAACATGATATTTTAATTAATGCAAATTGCGTATGTATTATTATAGAATCAATCCTCTATTGAATATTATATATAACGAGGGATAATTTGCCCGATAGTATAATTCCCAAAAAATAAATAAATAAATAAATAAAAATAAGCACAAAAATAATGTCGTTCATCAAATTCTGTCTATGTTTGCTTATATCACGTCAGCTAATATTTGGGCTTGACGATGAATGCTCTAGAAAAATCACTTCTGATTAATGTTTAGTTCAAAATATGCAAACGAAGAAATGGTTTGCGGCGATTTTAAATGGTATCTCTTCTTTCATCATAAATTGAACTCCTTAATAGGAAAAAAATAAAATAAAATGGTGAGATATACCCAAGCTTGAACAGTGGATCATTCGATTTGTAGTCGAATACGCTACCACTGAGCTATATCTCCAGATGTCAGTAATTCTGTTTCCCTTTTTTTATTTAAAGAAGAAATGATTTGCTGAGATTTTATTATCTCCCTTGAACGGTATAACGTAAAATATTTCTCTGTAAAAATTATTTTTTATTCATAAGAAAGAAAGACTATTTTTTGGACCGGACTTTTTCAATTTTCGATATTTATTGGATGGATTTCTGTACAAAACATATCTAAGAACACTGCCAGACATATAAATTATTTTTGTGTAAAATTTGCCGTTTCAGAGCCCATGAAAAAGGAACTCTCTTAAAACCTGAAATTTGAAAAAGATAAAGAATGGCGAATTTTTGCTGTAAATACGTGGTGGCAACTTGCATGTGAAACAGGACGAAATAAATTGTATCAAAAAAAAAAATAAAATAAATAAAGAAAAAAAAAGAAAAAGAAGTAAAGTTTTATAGTCGTTGTTTCACAACAACTATAAAAGATGAGGATAATGGTCCGCAAATAAATAAATAAAATAAGTTGTTCATCCATTGGAAGAATGAAAACCATTCAGACTCACCTACACTCCTTCATCCCAATCAGCCTGATTCAGCGACAAGAGAGGGTCAAGACAGCTCCGACATATGCTGCGTAATTATATTGGCGCACTAGTTTTGTTTTTTAAATCACCAAAGTCAAGTAACGTTGAGTCTAGCCAGTACCAGATGAGGGACTATTTGGGGATGTCAGCTGCTGTATGTAGGAGGATATCGACACTTCCAGCAACACCTGCATGCAACCTGACCTCCAATCTTATATATTATAATAATGAAGTAGCAAACAACTGTATACACGGAATAAACTTTATTTTACGATAGCAAAACATAAAAAAAGCTTAAACTAAACACCACCTGTATTGATAAAATACCAGGTAACACGAATTCTATGCATTTTAGCCAAATAATTCCTTATGGGAATCAATTGTGGAAGATTCTGTGTAGCTTGAATATATTTTAATAGCATACTACACAAACAGACGCGCACACATGCATATATATATAGGCAGGGTTATTAATAAGAACTCTAATATTATCAATCAACTTAGCTTTTAATAATCTATATATCTATAAAAGTGAAATTGTTTGTGTGTGTGTCTGTCTGCGAATGTGTACATTTCCCTACCACTCTATCAATTTGGAGTCTACAGACTCGAGATTTGACATAAGGGGTATTGAGATTTCGGAAAATCTTTTTAATCAGTTTTCAGCCAGAAATTTGGCTGTTAAGAGGTCAAAGTTAAACGATTTGACCTTTGAAAACTACCAAACTCCTCTGCCAATTTTGGGTCTAAACACTTGAAATTGTAGATGTAGGTTACTTGAACATGAATCAAACTTTTTAATTTAATTTGAGTCCATAACAATAAGTGTTAAGGGTCAAAGTTAAAAAAATTGACTTCTCAGACAATTTTGGGTCTAAACATTTGAAATTTTACATGAAGTATATTTAGACATAGGGCAAGCTTTTTAATGGTTTTTTCGCCGAAAATTTGGCTACCAAGGGGTCAAAGTTCAAAAGATTTGACCTTTGCGATCTCTAGCAAACTATTCAGATAATATTGGGTTTAAACATTTGAAATTTTACATAAAGTATATTTAGACATAGGGCAAGCTTTTTAATCGTTTTTTCGCCGAACATTTGGCTACCAAGAGGTCAAAGTTCAAAAGATTTGACCTTTGCGATCCCTAGCAAACTATTCAGATAATATTGGGTTTAAACATTTGAAATTTTACATAAAGTATATTTAGACATAGGGCAAGCTTTTTAATGGTTTTTTCGCCGAACATTTGGCTACCAAGGGGTCAAAGTTCAAAAGATTTGACCTTTGCGATCTCTAGCAAACTATTCAGATAATATTGGGTTTAAACATTTGAAATTTTACATAAAGTATATTTAGACATAGGGCAAGCTTTTTAATGGTTTTTTCGCCGAAAATTTGGCTACCAAGGGGTCAAAGTTCAAAAGATTTGACCTTTGCGATCTCTAGCAAACTATTCAGATAATATTGGGTTTAAACATTTGAAATTTTACATAAAGTATATTTAGACATAGGGCAAGCTTTTTAATGGTTTTTTCGCCGAAAATTTGGCTACCAAGGGGTCAAAGTTCAAAAGATTTGACCTTTGCGATCTCTAGCAAACTATTCAGATAATATTGGGTTTAAACATTTGAAATTTTACATAAAGTATATTTAGACATAGGGCAAGCTTTTTAATCGTTTTTTCGCCGAAAATTTGGCTACCAAGGGGTCAAAGTTCAAAAGATTTGACCTTTGCGATCTCTAGCAAACTATTCAGATAATATTGGGTTTAAACATTTGAAATTTTACATAAAGTATATTTAGACATAGGGCAAGCTTTTTAATCGTTTTTTCGCCGAAAATTTGTCTACCAAGGGGTCAAAGTTCAAAAGATTTGACCTTTGCGATCTCTAGCAAACTATTCAGATAATATTGGGTTTAAACATTTGAAATTTTACATAAAGTATATTTAGACATAGGGCAAGCTTTTTAATCGTTTTTTCGCCGAAAATTTGGCTACCAAGGGGTCAAAGTTCAAAAGATTTGACCTTTGCGATCTCTAGCAAACTATTCAGATAATATTGGGTTTAAACATTTGAAATTTTACATAAAGACTATTCATACATGGAGAATGCTTTTTAATCAGTTTTTGGACGGAAATTTGGCTGGCAAGAGGTCAAAGTTGAAAGAATTAACATAATAATGATTATAATACTATATATGGTGTTCATAGTAGTGAAGCTGCTGCTAATGATGATGATGATGAATATATTATTAATTATTATTACTTTGATGATGATGATATTAAGTATAATATTAATCATTATTACTATGATGACGATGATTTATATAATGTTAATTATTATTACTATGATGTAGATGATGATGTATATAATATTAATCATTATTACTATGATGATGATAACGATGTATATAATATTAGTCATTATTACTATGATGATGATGACGATGATGATGATGTATATAATAATAATTATTATTACTATGATGATGATGATAGTGTATATAATATTAATCAGTATTACTATGATGATGATGACGATAATGATGTACATAAAATTAATCATTATTACTATGATGATGATGTAAGTAACATTATTCATCATTACTATGATGATGATTTATATAATATTAATTATTATGATTTGATGATGATTATGATGATTATGATGATAATAGATATAATATTAATCATTATTACTATGATGATTATGATGATGATGATGTATATAATAGTAATCATTATTTCTATGATGATGATGATGATTGTGATGTATATAATAGTAATCATTATTACTATGATGATGATGATTATGATGTATATAATATTAATTATTATTACTTTGATGATGATGATGATGTATATGATATAAATTATGATTACTTTGATGATGATGATGATGACGATGTATATCACATTAATCATTATTACTATGATGATGGTGATGTATATAATATTAATTATTATTACTTTGATGATGATGATGATGATGATGATGATGTATATAATATTACTAATCATTCCTATGATGATGATGATGATGTATATATAATATTAGTCATTATTACTATGATAATGATGATGATGATGCATATAATATTAATCATTATTTCTATGATGATGATGTATATAATATTAATCATTATTACTATGATTATGACGATGATGATGTATATAATATTAATCATTATTACTATGATTATGACGATGATGATGTATATAATATTAATCATTATTACTATGATGATGATGATGATGATGTATATAATATTAATCATTATTACTATGATTATGACGATGATGATGTATATAATATTAATCATTATTACTATGATGATGATGATGATGATGTATATAATATTAATCATTATTACTATGATGATGATAATGATGATGATGTATATAATATTAATATTAATTACTATGATGATGATGATGATTATGACGATGATGATGTATATAATATTAATCATTATTACTATGATGATTATAATGATGATGATGTATATAATATTAATCATTATTACTATGATGATGATGATAATGATAATCTATATAATATTAATCATTATTTCTATGATGATGATGATGATGATGTATATAATATCAATAATTATTACTATGATGATGATGTATATAATATTTATCAATTTTATTATGATGATGATGATGTATATCACATTAATCATTATTACTATGATGATGATGATGTATATAATATTAATTATTATTACTTTGATGATGTTGACGATGATGATGTACATAATATTAATCATTATTACTATGATGATGATGATGATTATAATGTATATAATATAAATCATTATTACTATGATGATGATAATGATGATGTATATAACATTAATCATTATTACTATGATGATGATGTATATAATAATAATTATTATTACTATGATGATGGTGATGATGATGATGATGTATATAATATTAATCATTATTACTATGATGATGATGATAATTATGTATATAATAATTATTATTATTACTATGATGATGATGATGATGATGTTAATGTATATAATATTAATCATTATTACTGTGATGATGATAATGATGATGGTGTATATAACATTAATCATTATTACTATGATGATGATGATGATGATGATGTATATAATATTAATAATTATTACTATGATGGTGATGTATATAATATTAATCATTGTTACTATGATGATGATGATGATGATGTATATAATATTAATCATTATTACTATGATGATGATGATGATGTACATAATATAAATCATTATTACTATGATGATGATGATGATGATGTACATAACATTAATCATTATTACTATGATGATTATGATGATAATGATGTACATAATATAAATCATTATTACTATGATGATGATGTACATAACATTAATCATCATTACTATGATGATGATGTATATAATATTAATTATTATTACTTTGATGATGATGATGATATTAGATATAATATTAATATTTATTACTATGATGATGATGATGTATATAATATTAATCATTATTACTATGATAATGATGATGATGATGTATATAATATTAATTATTATTACTATGATGATGATGATGTATAATATTAATCATTATTACTATGATGGTGATGATGATATGATGATGATGATGATGATGATGATGTATATAATATTAATTAGTATTACTATGATGCTGGTGATGATGATGATTTATATAATATTAATTATTATTACTTTGATGATGATGATTATGTATATAATATATATTATTATTACTATGATGATGATGATGATGATGATGATGTATAATATTAATCATTATTACTATGATAGTGATGATGATGATGTATATAATATTAGTCATTGTTACTAGGATTATGACGATGACGATGTATATCATATTAATCATTATTACTATGATGATGATGATTATGATGTATATAACATTAAGCATTATTACTATGATGATGATAATGATGATGATGTATATAATATTAATCGTTATTACTATTCTGATGATGTACATAACATTAATCATCATTACTATGATGATGATGTATATAATATTAATTATTATTACTTTGATGATGATGATGATATTAGATATAATATTAATCATTATTACTATGATGATGATTATGATGTATATAATATTATTTATTATTACTCTTATGATGATGATGTATAGAATATTAATCATTATTACTATGATGATGATGATGATGGTGTATATAATATTAATCATTATTACTATGATGATGATGATGATGATGATGTATATAATATTAATCATTATTACTATGATGATGATGATGATGATGATGTAGATAATATTAATCATTATTACTATGATGATGACGAATATGATGTATATAATGTTAATTATCATTACTATCATTATGATGATGATGTATATAATATTAATCATTATTACGATGATGATGATGATGTATATAATATTAATCATTATTACTATGATGTGATGATGATGATGTATATAATGTTAATTATTATTACTATGAAGATGATGTTTGATATAATATTAATCACTATTACTATGATAATGATGACGATATTAGATATAATATTAATTATTACTAGCGGGACCTGTGGAAATTCCACAGCGGCATTTTTCATATGTAATATATTGTGCTGGGCATTCTGTGGGCGTTCTGTTCTGCATGAATGTATCGCCCCCTTTCTAAATCAATAACTTTGATATATTGCCCGGGCTTATTATTTCGTTAGAAACACACCAGTCAATTAACTCACATTTCATCATTTTTCATAATTATTGAATATGTTACTATGTATGACAATAATTTTTCCTAATTTTAACCCACATTATAGCCTCTCCTATTACTAAAATAGTAAATTTGATATATTGTATGTGCTGATTATTTCATAAAAAAACACAACTATTAATTAACTCACATTTCATCATTTTTCATAATTCTTGGATATGGTACTAATTACGAGAATGATTTTTCATCAATTAAACTCAGCATATCGCACACCTTAATAAAATAATAACCTTGATATATTGTCTAGGCTGATTATTTCATTACAAACACACACATCAATTAACTCACATTTGAACATTTTTCATTATTCTTGGATATGTTACTAATTTCGACAATATTTTTTTTTATATTTTAAACAACATTATCGCAAAACCTTACTAAAATAATAACTTTGATATATTTGCTGGGATGCTTATTTCATTACAAACACACCAATCAATTAACCTCAATTAAACATTTTTCATAATTCTTGGGTATGTTACTAATATCGACATTTTTCATAATTTGTACCCACATTATTGCCGCCACCTTAATAAAATAATAACTTTGATATATTGTCTGGGCTGATTATTTCTTTACAAAAACACTAATGAATGAAATCACATTTCATCATTTTTCATAATTCTTGGATATATTACTAATTTCGACAATAATTTTAATAACTTTAACCCACTATGTAGCTCCCCCTTACTTTGATAATAACTTTGATATATTGCCTGGGCTGATTATTTCATTACAAACACATCAATCAATTCCGGATATTCTCATAGTATACATGTTCCACCTATCTTATCCAATCCCGGATGATGCCACATATTCTGCTAGTATATATATTTCACCTATCTCATTTGATCCCGCATGACGCTGGGTATTCTGCTACTATATGTTTACCACCTATCTTATTCAATACTGGGCGACACTTTCTGCTAGTACATATTTGCATTTAACTCAGTCAATCCTGGGATTGACTTCATGTCTGTCAAACATATATACATGAAATAAAGTAATGTTTAAATCGTAAAATGTACATGAAATAATGTAATGTCTAAATAGTAAACTATTTCAGTCCTTTCCGGGACTTACTTCATATCACCACCCCACTGTTAAAAATATACACGAAATAAAGTAATGTTTAAATCGTAAACGGTTTAACTCATTTTCGGGGCTGACTTCATATCCCCCACCCCACTGCTTAAAATATACTTGAAATAAAGTAATGTTTAAATCACAAACTCTTTCAGCAGCTTTTCGAAATTAATACATAAAAACATTAACACAGTTAGAGATTAGACAACCATTGTTTCAACATGAATTTCTGAGTGTAGTATCAGTCTCAGCATTCCAGTGGCTCAAATCCCCCTATGTTTTGGTCTTGGTTAATCAAGGAGAAATCCTTCATTACTGATACAATTTATATATTTTTGTTACTGTCCAGAGTGTCCCTTTTGAGGAGCTGGCTTTCACCGAATTTTTAACCGACCTCATGTCCAACTCTACCCTTGTGGTGAGGCAAGTAAACAAAAAAAAAAAATAAGGCATCTTATAATTAATCAGAAGAGACATTTCCAGTGCATTTTATAATTAATCAGAACGGACATTTCCAGGGTATTTTGTAATTAAATGAGAAATTACTTTTCCCAGTTACTTTTGTAATATTTAAATTTTGTTTCATTAAATATAGTACCTTATACGATGCCTCCCCACGGGAGGAATGGAATTTCAGAATAATTAAACGACCCAGATGTAAGCGTGACACACAAAAGAACACACACACTATCGTATTAATATATAGATTACTATGATGATGATGATGATGATGATATTAGATATATTAATCATTATTACTGTGATGATAATGATGATGATATTAGATATGATATTAATTATTATTACTATGATGATGATGATGATGATGATGATGGATATAATATTAATCATTATTACTATGATGATGAAGATGATGGCAAGAACGGTGGCTTGAACTATTGGCTAGCATCATGAAAGAAGTGAGAAATAAAACAAAACAGAGTAATTTTACAGACGCTGTCCTAATTTCCGATGACTCCATTGGTTTTTGGTTATCGTTGCAAACCCCCTGGAGTGAAAAAAGAATTTGTGTAATGATGCATTGCACATCGAACGATTGACACAGAAGCACTCATCAATCACCAAATGAAAATTGTTTTCCTTTCTTTCTTTTTTTTGTTTTGAAAGAGCAATGACCCAAAAGTTGAGGCAAAGGGGGGCAACTCTTGAAGAAAACATTATCATTGCCCCGAGTCTAACATTCACCTTTTATAATTTAGTTTTAATCGCTGTTTGCTAAAATGTTTCCTGGTTTCTATCTGTCTTTGCCAACATCTATCATCACATAGTCTACGGTGACTATATGTCACTCTGCGACTATTAGTTTCGCAAGAAAAGTAATTTGAAACATGGAGACAGACAGACAGATAAATTGACAGACAGACAGACAGAGTTTTCTAAATTATATATATATATATATATATATATATATATATATATATATATATATATATATATATATTTATATACGAGGTGCCTTCAATAATTTTCAAGACTTTTTGTATGGTCACTTTATTGATAGTACCCACATGAAACTCTAGTCTTTTCATAGTAATCTCCTCCAAGTTGTTGTACATTCCAACAACTTCTGGAAATCTTTATTGCGAGCATGTCAATGCCCCTCATCACAGCCTCTTCCATCTCTTCAATTGTCTCATAATGACAGCCTCTAAGGTTTTCCTTAAGCTTAGGGAATAACCAAAAGTCATAGGGTGTAATGTCTGGACTATAGGAATGGTGAGGAACTTGATTGGTCAAATAGTTTGTGACAAGGATGGAGTTCTGCATCTTCAGTTCTTCATGAATAATTGTGTGTACAGTTCCCACACTGAAATCAAACTGTGCAATTATTGTCTCTATAGACACATAACAGTTCTTACTCATGAAATTCTTCATTTGGCCAATCAACTCTGCTGTCTGACTTCCTTACTCCTCCCACACCTTTCATCATTTCTTGCAGACTCCCTGCATTCCTTGAAATTTTTTATGTCTCTCAAAAACTGATGCTCGATTCATGCACAATGGCCCAAAAGCAGTCTGAAGCATTCCATACATTTCTGTAGAATTTTTCTCAAGTTTAAAACATAATTTTATTGCATATTGTTCTTCTAAAGTGTCCTCGTGCATTTTTGAAATTCACCAGCTGTGACAATCAGGCTTTAGTAGGAAGCATTCCAATTCTTGCTGTAGTTTTTCATTGAACCTGAAATCACAAAACTTGATCAGTCATTTCATAAGATGTATAGAAATAACGTACTGAATTTTCAAGAGTCTGCAACAATTTTAAATGCCTGTACAAAAAAGTCTGGAAACTTATTGAAGGCACCTTGTATATATATTATCATTCACAGACAGATTGTTTTGCAGTATCACAGTTCTTCAGTATATCCTCTTAATTGGTTGAGCATTATGGTAATTGAATTCGTTTGTTGTTATTATATATTTTTTAAATGGAGTTGCTCCTGACAAGGCATGAAACCACTTAACGCCAGAAGCTAATAAGAAAGAATAGTGATTATAGCGAATTCCCTCCCTTTTGCTTTGCTTCCCTGACTGTACTTACACGCCAAAGTTTAAATGTAATGCGAAAAGATATCTCGCTCCTAAACTCCTCACATAGTTCTTTGTAGATATGATTCTAAATAGTAGTCTCTCACATTCAAGTGGCAAAACGCCTTGTTTTGGGAAGAAGAGTTAAAAAAAATATGAAAACGTCCAGTGCGTAGTATTGATTATAAGTTAAGTTTTAACCAATCACATTTATTGATTAAAATAGAAAATACTGATCAATTTTTCGATACTTATTAAAAAAAAAATTCTGACATTTTTTTTTTAATATCAAAACAAATATTTTTAACAGACATACGAATGTGTTTATATATGCTAGGCTTTTATGCGCTTTCTGATTCTCTTTATTATAGCTGTTCCATCTAGGCTGTGTTTCATGAGTGGCTGTCGATCGTCTCATCTGTTTAACTAAGGCGAAGAAAATTCTTTTCATGAAGAAAGACACAAGGAGACGTTCACTGAGTTTTCTCCAATGTTTTATTTGGAGAGAATGGACTTATAAGAGAGAGAGAGAGAGAGAGAGAGAGAGAGAGAGAGAGAGAGAGAGAGAGAGAGAGAGAGAGAGAGAGTGAGAGAGAGAGGAGGAGAAACTAAGGTTATCTTAGCTAAGTGTTTACTTTTTAACTTTACTTTCTAACTTACTGAAATTGAGTGACACAGACGGACAGATATCGAGGTAATATTCGTGTTGGATTATATTATAAGGAAATGTAACATTTTTAATAACAAATAAAAGAAATTCTTTATAAATACGTTTGGAGGGCTTAGACGTGGGTTTTTTTATCGCCTTGTCTGAACACTAATGTTTCTCTTCACCGCGTTTCCTGAATGACCTTCGATCGTCTTGTCTATTAAACTAAAACAAATAAAACCCTTTTCATAATGACCGTGTCGTATCGTGATTCCTATAGAAATAAGCTTCTTTTCATAAAGAAAGTAATACAAGGAGACGTTTCCACAAATGATTTTACTTGTAAGAAATTAATATAGGAGAGAGATTAATGTTCCTAAAGCGTTATTTACTTCTTAAACGCAACTTTCTAAATCACTAAAATGAGTGACACGCATGATCAGAGACATCAAAGTAACATTCGCTGAGACTATCAGTTTTCTACATCATTGGCGGTGGCTCAACTGCACGGCTTCCAGGAAGAGACTAATCTGGAAATTCTTAGTTTTCTTTCCACTCGAAAAAGTGACGTCATTTCCTTTAGTTCTCTGTTTTGTTTATGGCGTTTGACCATTGTCTCTTGCCTCAACATCACACATCCTTCATTCAATCCTGGGAACGATTCTATTTTACAGATACGAATTCTCATGCACTCAGCGTGACCCTTGTCAATATGCACACTAGCTAACTTAATTGCCAATGACATAGGGTCCTTAATATGTAACATGTTTATTGATATTGGCCTATTTTAGCATTTGGTAAGTGGTTTAAGTTTATAAAAAATTTCTTAATATCTTAATTAGAGCAGTTGATTTAACTTTAACTTTGCCGGTATTCAACCACTATGGTTTTAGCTGGATGAACGCAGACCATGCACCATAGTCCACAGTTTTACAAAAATCTCAACAAAATATCACTTTTAAAAATTTCACAATATTGATATTTCTTTAACGTAATTTGTTGTTTTTTTAATACTTTGTTCTTAATTCGAAAAAAAAATGAATGCATTATTTTGAAGTGTGGAATATTATTCACCAATATTTTTGCCTGCTTATTTATTTAGCAGATTTTTTAATATTGGGCAGAAATGAATATGTAATATACTATGTAATTCTGCTCCCAACCCTGAACCCTAAATTCAAATTTTCGTCCAAATTCCTCAGCCTAACGTTCACAGGTACATGAGTTGGAACAGATACATTGAGAGCATTGCCAAGGTCGCTACAAAGAAGGTGGGCTCTCTCTACCGTGCTAGAAAGCTACTTACGTCTGAAAGTATCCCGTACCTCTATAAGGCCACCATTTGTCCATGTATTGTTGTTACATTTGGGCTGGTGCATCTGCTACTAGTCTCTCCCTCCTGGAAAGGTTTCAAAAGAGAGTCGCCAACCTGATAGGTCATGAACTGTCATCTAAACTTCAGCTTCTGTCCCATCGACGAAATGTTGCATCCTTCTGCCTGTTTAACAAGTATTTCAATGGTGAATGGTCTGACGAATTATAACCATTTGTACCACCCTCGATGTAAATACCCCCGACAAACCCGACAAGCAGCTAAATCCCACCTCTACACAGTAGAGATCCCAAGATGTAAGAAAGCCTTCTACTCCAACAGTTTCTTCCCCAGAACTGCTAGACTTTGGAATTTCCTTTCGGGATTCTGCTTTCCCAACTGTACTGACATGCAGAAGTTCAAGTGTAATGTGAACGGACATCTTGCTGCTCATCTCCCTTCATAATGTCTCTGCAACTTATGTCCCCAATAGTAGCCCTCTACTGGCACTGTGCCTTGTTTGGGGTAAAAATTGTATTAAAAAACTCTATAATTTTAAATTATACATTAACTAGTGGGGGGGGGGGCTTTACCCGATCGTAAAATACGCTTAAATATGATATTTTAATTTGTCCAGATTTCGTAAATATTATTATAGAGTCATGATTTCAAAAGTAAAAAAAGTATTTGGGTGCCATCAGCTAGAATCGAAACCGAAATCAAAACTGTAGCGTTAAAAACTGGTGACGTTACTACTGTACCAACATGACACGCATATGAACTGATTAAATATTAGCAATTCAAAATAAACTTAGATGAATGTACAAAATGTATAACGACTTTAAAAATTTTGACCCATTTTTGACCCCTTAAAAATTATTTTAACCGACTAAAGACCCATAATAGAACGGTCCATAAAAATCAACTCATTGCTTTGCGACTTTTAGTTTCAAAGGAAGTAGAGTTTGAATATATGGAGACAGACAGACAGACAGACAGACATATTTTATATATTAGATTAAAATAAACCAAACCGTTGTCTTTGCTTTTTTTGTGTGTTCGGCGGGAACGCAAACCCCACAATATTATTTTAAGCAAATACCAATGCGAAATGAATCTGACCATTGTATTTTTTGTTACATTGTTTTTCTGTATTGCTTTGCTTACAATTGAATTCTGGATTTCAAGATACATAGATGGTCCAAATATATTATCAATGGGTAGGTTGGAAGCTCATTCGAAACATTGCCGATTGTCATTTTTCAGTTTCAATATCAGTTTGAATAAATTTTCCCCTTTACACTGTGTGCTATCTCACAATTGAAACTTCAAATAAATAAATTACTTTTTTTTATTTCTGTTTTAAAATCAATTTATGCGTGAATAAGAAATAATTGCCATTTTATATTATACTAGCGAGGGGTACCCGGCGTTGCCCGGGTGTTTTTCGGGGTATGTGAAAAAAACCCGAAAATGTAAAAAAAAACAGGTGTCCGTGAAAAAAAAAAACGAAGCCTTCACGACGCGCAGTTGGAAAATAGTAAAGTGTTAAAAAAAACAGGCGCGCGTTTTTGATTGACGTGACGGCAATAGGTATTCAGCAGTAAGCATTTTGTGCGGGACAGTTTTGAATGAGGTGAATAAATCGGTTTGTTTGTTTTTAAAAAACCCGCTCCCTGGAGGAGGAGCGATATGAAAGCTACAGTCTGATATGACGAAGTCGACATTGAACAAAGGCTTTCGGCCTGTTGTATTTATTTGCTCCCCCACCGAGCAAATTAGGCACAAGGCCAATTTTTAATGTGAGGAGTCAAGGGAGGGGGAAGGGAAAAAAGGGGACCAGCTCCCGAGAGGAGGGAAATGGGAGCTGGTTAAGGGTCAAGCATGTGGGGTTGCCCCCACATCTGGTCTTTGCTAGTCATAGCTAGTCCTAGCTAGTCATAGCTTGCAGTATCTGCCGGAACAGATAGTATTTATTTGCTCCCCCACCGAGCAAATTAGGCACAAGGCTGATTTTTAATGTGAGGAGTGAAGGGGAAATGGGGACCAACTCCCCGGGGAGTAGGGGAGCTGGATAGTGACAATTGGTATGAAGGGTTTCCCCTACATTGACCAAGGTCTTATATGTGCGGTTGCCCCCACATATGGTCTTTGCTTGCAGTATCTGCCGGAACAGATACCACACTTTGATCTTGTCAACCGGGCCCCGGAGGGCGCGCGGGCACGCGGCCTTTCGGCCTGTTGTATTTATTTGCTCCCCCACCGAGCAAATTAGGCACAAGGCCAATTTTTAATGTGAGGAGTCAAGGGAGGGGGAAGGGAAAAAAGGGGACCAGCTCCCGAGAGGAGGGAAAGGGGAGCTGGTTAAGGGTCAAGCATGTGGGGCTGCTCCCACATCTGGTCTTTGCTAGTCATAGCTAGTCCTAGCTAGTCATAGCTTGCAGCATCTGTCGGAACAGATGGTATTTATTTGCTCCCCCACCGAGCAAATTAGGCACAAGGCCGATTTTTAATGTGAGGAGTGAAGGGGAAATGGGGATCAACTCCCCAGGGAGTAGGGGAGCTGGATAGTGACAATTGGTATGAAGGGTTTCCCCTACATTGACCAAGATCTTATATGCGGGGCTGCCCCCACATATGGTCTTTGCTTGCAGCATCTGTCGGAACAGATACTACACTTTGATCATGTCACCCGGGCCCCGGAGGGCGCGCGGGCAAGCAGCCTTTCGGCCTGTGATGTATTTATTTGCTTCCCCACTGAGCAAATTAGGCACAAGGCCGTTTTTTAATGTGGAGAGAGAGGGAGGGGGGAGGGAAAGGGGGATCCTGCTCCCGAGAGGTGGGAAATGGGAGCTGGATAGTAACTGTGGTCGTAGGGTGATCCCTACCATGACCAAGTTCAGATATGTGGGGTTACCCCCACATATGGTCTTTGCTAGTCATAGCTGGTCTTTGCTTGCAGTATCTGCCGGAACAGATACTACACTTTGATCATGTCACCCGGGCCCCGGAGGGCGCGCGGGCAAGCGGCCTTTCGGCCTGTTGTATTTATTTGCTCCCCCACCGAGCAAATTAGGCACAAGGCCAATTTTTAATGTGAGGAGTCAAGGGAGGGGGAAGGGAAAAAGGGGACCAGCTCCCGAGAGGAGGAAAATGGGAGCTGGTTAAGGGTCAAGCATGTGGGGTTGCCCCCACATCTGGTCTTTGCTAGTCATAGCTAGTCCTAGCTAGTCATAGCTTGCAGTATCTACACTTTGATCATGTCACCCAGGCCCCGGAGGGCACGCGGGCAAGTGGCCTGACGGCCTGTTGTATTTATTTGCTCCCCCACCGAGCAAATTAGGCACAAGGCCAATTTTTAATGTGAGGAGTCCAGGGAGGGGGAAGGGAAAATGGGGACCAGCTCCCGAGAGGAGGGAAATGGGAGCTGGTTAAAGGTCAAGCATATGGGGTTGCCCCCACATCTGGTCTTTGCTAGTCATAGCTAGTCCTAGCTAATCATAGCTTGCAGTATCTGCCGGAACAGGTACTACACTTTGATCATGTACCCGGGCCCCGGAGGGCGCGCAGGCAAGCGGCCTGACGGCCTGTGATTAGAGTCGAGTTTCGTTTTTATTTTTAATACCGAAAACCGAATGTAATGCGTGCTGATGCGGGAAATGTCGAATAATTAACATTTGAAAGTCAATAAAATTAAATAGACAGGCGAGCTCCGTGAATAACTCTGAGATATTACAATTTATAGATGATATAAAAAGTTTTAAGAAGTTGTGAACCGAGCAAGCGCTTCTCTGAAAGAAGCCTTTTGTGGACATCGAGGAAAAGCGTACATACATACATACATACATACATACATACATTTTCGCTTTAAATATATAGATTAAGTTGAGAAGAAAGTTCTTGCGGAATTTTTTATTTTGATTTCAAATGATGTATTTTCAAATAAGTTTTCGTCATAATACTTTTACTTTATATATCATTTTAAAAAGCGTTTTCGCTCTATCTAAACGTTTACATTACAATCGTTTTAAAACAATTATCAATATATCTCGATATCAACGAAGCGTTTGGTCCAGGAACCACAACTGAACGCACAGTACAATGGTGGTTTAAGAAATTTCATGGTGGCAACGACGAGAGTCTTAAAGATGATGAGCGTAGCGCTCGGGCATTGGATGCTGGCAACGATCAATTAAGAGCCTTAGTTGAAGCCAATAAACGCCCAACTGTTAGATAACTTGCATCTGAATTAGACGTAACGTATACGACGATTTCCAACCGCTTGAAATAGATTGGAAAGATAAAACCTTGATAAATTGGTGCCTCACGAATTGAACGATAACGAAAAGAAACGCCGTTATGCCATTTTTCCTTCTTTTACGCAACAAGAATGACCCGTTTCTCGACCGGGTTGTGACCTGTGATGAAAAGTGGGTTCTTTACGACAACCGGCGACGCTTAGCTTAGTAGTTAAACGTCGACAAAGCTCTACGAAGCTTCCTGAAGCTAGAGTTGCACTTAAAGAAGGTCATGCTGTCTGTTTAGTACTCTGCGACCGGTCTGAGAAACGCTTTAAAAACCTAAGCGATATTAAAAACGCCGTCAGCGATTTCATCGCCACCAGAACGCAAGATTTTTATGTTACTGACATAAATACACTTGTTTTGTGTTGGTAAAAGTGTGTTGATTCTGATGGTGCTTATTTCGATCAATAAGTTTTTTTTTTATTTGAGCCGAGATATGTTTATTCGAATTTAAAAGTTAAAAATAGCAAGAACTTTCTTGTCAACCTGACAAAATGGATTTTTCTTGTGTCATATTTTTTAATCTACTTCGACTTCCACGGGAAATTGACATTCAAAAGTGTATATTATCTAAAATATTATCTAATGAATGTAACTACTTTAGATAACAGTCAGTTCCTTAGCTTAAAACGTCATCAAATTCTCACTGTTTGCAATTGTAATGTTTTCAATAGCTACTAATCAAGTCTTTATACACACGGGCACGATCTTTATTCGTGGTCGCTTTATTTCCACTTATGCTATAATTGCTTTCTTCGTCTTCACCGTTTCGTCCAGTGGTTGGTATAGAAATAAGATTCTTTTTATAAATAAGGAGGACACAAGAAGACTTCGCCATGTTTTCTCCAAGTTTTAGTTGAAGATTATGAACTCAGGAGAAAAGACTGATGCTATCTTAACTGATTAATTATTTCTTAACTTCCGAACTTAACTGACACGAATGACCATGCGCACAGAGACATCGATAACGTTCGCTGAGGTTATCAGTTTCTACATCATTAGCGATAGCTCATGATGCATATTGAAGGGGACAGCTCCTGATTTTTAGAGAAACGAAGTAATTAGGATCGAATAGAATTATTATTGAAGGAGAATGCTGGAATCGAACGCAGTTATCAAAAGATAAAATGAATACATATTGTTAGATACGATTCCAGGAATGCAGTGGAATTATTCATTGTAGTTAGAAATAACTATAGAACAAAGTTTAGGCCCGAGCAAAATAATAGAACAATGAATTAAAGAATGTCCACAGGGAAATATGAGATGCACATCTTTGGCCCGCGTGTTGACGTCACATGGAAATAATATATACATTTAAGTTAGACTAGAAAACAGTCAGTGCGAGTCGGAGAACAGTCCGAGTTAGTGCGGCAGAGAGTTAACCGAAACTCCTTAGGTCAGGACGACAAAATGTAGCAACTTAGCCAGGCATCGGGTTCCAATCACCAGCTGGAAAAATAAATGTCTTCTATTTGCTATATAAGCCTTTTGTCTTCGTCTGTCATCAACCGCAAGGAAGCATGTTTTGTCTTTCATCGTCTTGTATAATAAACTTTGTATTGAAAGCCCCATTCCGAAAGTTGAGTGTATCCCCCATCTTCAATAATGTATCTTCCCTCCTGTTTAAAGACTTCCATTACACATCTCCACTGTCTATCGCTTCTGTTATGAATGTGGAATTCCCAAGTAATTGGGTCTCGTCGTGTACCTCGTTATATTACATATCATCCGTTTTGAACCCCCCCCCATACAACAGCTCATTTACACCGTTTCCACAGAGAGACTGATCAGAAAACTTTCGTTTACTACCCTCTCGAAAACGTGACACCATTCTTAATTAAATCTCTTTTTTGTTTACGGCGTTTGATCTCTGCATCCTGCGTCAAATTTACGTCACTCGTCTCTGGGAACGCTTCATTTTACAGATTAAGATTATCATGCTATGCACTAAATGACTAAATGTGACCCTTTTAAAAATCCACACAAGTTAACTCAATCGCGACTCCCATAGCGTTCTTAATATGTAACACAATAAGATACATTTTCAGGTGCGTTAAGCGCATTTTTATGACCGGTGTTATCCGTCAGTATTTCCCACTTCAGATTGACATTCAACTTTGTTTTGGTGTGTCCACCCTACGGATAATAATGAACTCTTCCACTTATCATAAAAACCGGGAAAATATGTCTCGGCGTTTAGTACAAGTTATGACTTGCAAAACTGCTTATCTGCCACATTCTCTAGTGGGGGAGGTGCTGCGTTGCGGGGGGGGTCTGTATGACTGTGTGTACACGGCACCAGAAGAAATAGGTTGTGTATGACATGGACAGATGTATATATTACCTACGTGTGTCTAACTTGTGTAATGTCTAGTGGTATAAAATTTATGACAACAAATACATTTTAACAACAGACATGTAACAAAGGACACAAATAATAGTCATCTGGGGTTAAGGCCAATCAGAGAAACATACCTGGTCCGTCTCTCATTTTGTTTGATTGATTCTCGTGAACAGCTGCAAAGAAGGTTCAATTCCAATGAATCAACAAATTTCGGGTTGTCTGTTCAGCAACTTTTATTACCGATGCTTCCCCATTGAAAAGCTGCCGCTGGTTCTAGACTAACGCATTCGGTTCCCCTCTACTGGGAGCCATCACTGCTCGACTCTCTCTCTTTCTCTCGCTTCCAATCTTTGACTCCCAAAACCTAACTCTATATTATATTAATTTAACTCCTATTATTTAATTCCTATTAGTGAAATTTAAAATAAAAAAAAGAAACAATTTTTAAAAATTGAAATATGTCAATTTTCTGGAACTATTATTAAATTAAATGTTAAAATATTGAATCTATGTAAAATTACTTTTTACTAAAAATGACATCTAAAGAAGTCACATTGACATTACAATTCAGTCATTTTAAGAGAAAAAAAATAAAATGGTCACCGAGATTTAAACAAAGATGAACGACTATAATCGCAATAATATTTTATTTTATTATTTTAAGTTTTGTATAAAGATATAGTTTTGTAATAGCTCGGTTCAGTTAATTTTATATAACATGTTTTGTCCTGATACCATCGTCTGCCCCCTTTAATTTGTTTATTTTCGGTCGTCTGCATTCGTTTGTTAGGCGTCTGAAAATAAGTAACTACGTCGCGTGCAATTGTCGCCTGAACGTCCACTGTGGATATTTTGTTATTAAAAAAATTTAATGGTTAAAAACAATTCATGCGCTGATGACTACACTATAATATATATAAAAAAAAATACAAGGGTCGTTCCAAAAGTAAAGCCTCCTGTTTTTTTTAACTAAAAAAGTTGAAGAGCTACGAATACGGAATGATACTATTAAAATGAGCGATCTTTTATTCTCCAGAATTTATTTTTCTAGATAGTCACCACTATGCTCAATGCACTTTTGCCTGGTATGCAATGACACATCCTGCTTCTGACGCACGTCCATGACCGGGGCTGTTTTTCGTCAATATCTGTAACAAAAGACAAAACCTTCAGACCATGAATGCATAGATCTAGTCCTCTTAACAATGCAATTTTAATCCCTTCTGATCAATTCGGGCGGAATTAAAATAGAAGGCATTATTCTGGAACGTTCCTTGTCTATATATTTATAAAAATGATGTATGTGCGAGGACACTTCTCAATCTATATAATCAACAAGTTTTTGATCTACAAGACTTGAAACTTGGTGTATAGAGTATTCAGACATATGGAAAACTTTTTAACCAATGTTCATCCGGAAAAAAGGCTGTTAAAGAGGTAAAAACTGAAAAAAAAATGGTACTTGGGAGTCGTCAGATTTTTATCTGGTTGTCAATTATTTCACGAATGCGCATGCGTGAATCGTCACGTGACAGATTACTTATGTTAAAAATATGCAGGGTTGGAAACACTTTTTAAAGGCTGTGTCAAGCTAGCCTAATGGCTATCGTATTTGACTCACTGTGTTTAGTTTTTGTTTTCCATCTCAGCTCGCATATATTTTTTTACTTACAATAATGAACATTTTAGAAAAAAAAACAATATTCGCATGCACATGTATCAGTTTCTTTTTTTTTTTTAATTTCAATCTTTAAAGGAATATAACGTTATGTTTAATACCTACGGTATTTCTGTTTATAATAAATAAGAATTTTCCATTAATTAAAATATAATATTTATTCATATTTTACGACCGGGCAATGCTGAGTGGCCTGCTACTATCATTTTAAAATCACGCCGTAAAATTGCAAAAAAAAAAAAAAAAAAAAAAAAATGTTTATAACGCTATAATAAAATTCATGAGATAATTTTAATTTTTCTTGTGAAAATATTAAGTAACCAATGCTACATCGTTAATTTGATGAATATTCTTTATTCAAATTATATTGTCTCCAATGACTTATCGCATAATGGATAAAGTACTCGGTTAAACTTAGTTGCAAGTTACACTCTTCTGGAAGTTGAACATTCAATCCCCAGTGCGGCGCGACACTTAAAAGACAATTGCGAATTACTCATGACTTCTAACTGGTCATGGCTGACGGAACGGGAGCATTCTACACTGTGGATTAAATAAAGAGTTCCGTTCGAAATTCTGTGCAGATTCCCGAGTTCGACAGAAAGATCCCCGATGTTTGACAAGATACACCCGAAGAAGGTTGGAGGTTACGTAAGCCAAATAATACGAATTATATCGATTTATATTAATATAGGACCTGGGGTCTTTTTCGCAATATATATATATATATATATATATATATATATATATATATATATATATAACTCACTATGTCTGTGTCTATATGTGTATGTGTGTTTGTCTGCATCCATTTTTTTAAAGTGGATTTCCTCTGTGGCGCAAAGTTGCAGAGTGGCACGAGGCGGATCAAATGATTGCATTTTTTTGTGGATATATATATATATATATATATATATATATATACTAGCGGGGGTACCCGGCGTTGCCCGAGTGTTTGTTTCCGGGACGGGGGGGGGGAGTTTTAAAAAATGTTATGGTAGGTAAGTAGGAAGGATCAAACCCGGAGTCATGAGTAAAAGTAGGAAAATAAAGTGTGAAAAAAAAACAAAAAAAAAAAACATCTGCAACGTTAACAGTTCGGCCACCAAGAAAAGTCCATTCCAGTTGTTTAGGAAAAAAAAAAACGACTACGGTAAGTCGGCGCGAACGTGAAAATATAATGTGAATTGTCCAGCACGCTAACCACTACGCCACAGAGCACTGCAGCTTAGTTTAGTGATTTTAAATAACTTCATATGAAAGAACTACGAAGCCAAACCGGTGCTCTCTTCTCAACTGTTCCTTGTGAACGATCCCCAAACGGTGTTAAGTGGTGGCAGGGGGAGGAGGAATTTATTAGAGAGAAAATATTTTACCACTTCCATTGATCTTAACCGATTTTGGCCGTGACTTCTCAGCAGAAAAAGTATAGAAATCTAAGATTATCGAGGAATTTGAGAAATAATAAGCCTATAACACACCTCAGATATTGTTCTGCCGTTTGTGCATATTATATTTGCATGAAATATCTGATTTTTTAATCCTATTAATGTCAAAATCAGACGCGAAAAAATGAGTTCATTTTATTTATATAGAATAGATAGAAATAGATAGATAGAAAAGATAGAATAGAAGAAAGAAGATAGAAGAAGATATATAAGACGATAAAATAGCTACTAAGAGATAAAAATTGAAAAAAAAAATGAAACTTCGCAAGCATAAATCAACTTGAAGTGTTTTTGTACGCATGTGCAAATATACGTTTATATGTTAAAGTTGATTAATTTATAGCTATTTCTTATTCGTCTGACGATAACTCAAACGGAAATGACCTAGGCTAGAGCGCTGATGTCACCCAAGTCATTTTTTTTTACTTTTGAAATCATTTATGTATATTGAGTACAATATAATAATCAATAGAGAATGGGCTCTGTAATGATAAATACAAAATGTACATGAATTAAAATATATTTAAGCGTATTTTACAACCGGGAAACATTGGATGGCCTTCTAGTATCTCTCTATATATAGACATAATAAAACAATTGATTTGGTGAGTATGTTAGCATATCTACCAATTCTTCCTTTTTGCATTATGCCAAAACGCAATACGCATTATAACAACTTTAAATGTGAGATTTTTTCTTTTTACGAAAATGATTGTATTCACCATTAAACAATTAAAAAAGGGTTAATATGCCACGAAATAAAGCGGACAAATCCTTATATGAAGGAAATGCATCTTTTTCCCCCTTTGATCTTTCCTTGATAGTATACAAGATATTTTATTCTTAACATATACGGTGGTTAACTTTGATGAATTATATTTAGTAATCTGAGATATAGCTTTAGTAAAAGTGTTTTTTGTATACACGAAATACTACATTTTTACGAAGTTTCTTAATCAAATAATGGATTCATTATGTTTAGAAGCCATTAATAGATATTGAAAACTTTTATTGGTTGATTTTATACATTTTGGTGATTAATGACTGTTTTTCGACTTTTTTGCATTCATTTTTCCAATACCATGTTATAACAGTGTTATGTTGATTGGGCGGGTCATATATATACAACATGTGTGATTAAAGATCCCCCAAACAGTTCCTTTACGGGGAGCTGGCCAAAGGCAAAAGAACCGGACGAGGCCAGTGAAAACGGTTCAAGATCAGTTGGGCTTGTATTCCGAATCATTGGAAAACATAACTCAAAATATAGTGTTGTAGAGACGCCTACTAATTAACATAGGTGGGTGAGTGAGATATATAAAGGTATCAATCACCAATACCGGGAGAGTTCTGCAACAACCGCCAAATAGGCAAGACGCCTATGCTGCCTCCAGTAAGACATGCAACATGCCACCTGCCGGAATATCCCCAACTCAAGTATATCTGAAGACATGTAAATATCTATATAACTTTTCTGCCTAATATATTATTATTATACCTTTACTTTCCGTGTCCTTGTTAATTATTTGTTCAGACACAACAGTGGCGACGGGAATTCGAAAAAAGACCTACGCGAGATAAAATCCACTATAAAACACAATAGTGGCGTCAAGAATTCGAAAAAAGACTTACGCAGGATAAAATCCACTATTAAACACAACAGTGGCGTCGAGAATTCGAAAAAAAGATTTACGCGGGAAAATCCACTACTAAACTCAACAGTGATGTACGAAAAATACTTGTGGGGTATATGGTTAGAAAAGAAGAAGAAAAAAAGAAACGTACCGGGCGTATCTGCATCGCTCTTTGGGAAAGAAGAAGGAAGGGATGGCCAGCGCATTTGTATACGCGAAGGGCATCTTGGGAAGACAGAGCATGATGGGGGAAGCTATTTTTTGTCCTGTCTCTTCCTTTTTTTCTAGATAGGAGGATATTAAAGCAGGGAAAAATTCCCTGGGGCAGCAGTGAGAAAAGAGTCGTGAACATCTTCTCTTGAAAAGAATTTTGAATTGCTGACGTTCGGATTGTACGGTGTGACATTGGTGGCGAGAGGCCAGGTGTGGTCGATTGGAAAAGAAGAGGGCAGAAACGTGCCGTTGTTGAGAGTGACTCACTCCTTCCCGAACCCCAGAACCAAATCCTGATTATAACCCTAGAATACTTACTCGAGAAAGATTGAAAAACAAAAAAACGTACTCGAAGAAAAAAAAATGTACTATTGAACACAACAGTAACATCGAGGATTTTGAAAAAGATTTACTCTAGAATTCACTGTTATACACAGCAATAGTATTCTAAAAATAATTTACGCGGAAAGTTATCACTGTCGACCCCCCCCAAACAAAACAAAAGAAAAACAAACGAAAGTGACTACAAAATTGTCGAACGAGATATCCGAACACTGGATACTTGAAAGCAAAACACCAATAACGATTTCAAAGTGACTACGAAAGTCAAAGAAAAAAAGGTGTTTTCGCTAGTACACCGTTAACTAATTTATGCAAATTGTCTTAAAAGAGAAAAATGATATTTTTTTCAGCTGTACCAAGACAGGATCTTTTTAAAAAGAATTCTTGTACGTAATCAAAACTTAACGGATTAGGAGAATAAAATAAAATAAAAAAAAGAAAGGTTCAACGCAAAAAATAATATATCGATAGAATTCGGTTGACACACAAAAAAAGAAGCGAACCTAAAAACGGTTGTTCGTAATTATTGTAAAAACTGAATTAGTAAAATAGACTGATTTTTCTAATCTTTGGGGGAAAAAAAAACAAAAACAAGATGGAGGAATTTGCTAAAATAATGACACAGTTCATGCAGAATCAGCAGATCCTACAAAAAGAACAGCAATATCTACACGCAGAAAGAGACGGAAGACAAAATGAACGACTCATAAAATGCCTAGAAAGGCAGGAAGAAAGGTTCGCGCAGATGCAACTTGAACAGAAAGAACTGCTAGAAAGATTAACAGCTAATTCCATACAAGAAAGTAATACAACTGTAAGAGTATCTTGTGTAGGAGACGGTGAGACTCGTCGTGGGCGACGAAGCGTTTCACTGAAGAACCACAGCAACACACAGCAAACCAACAAACAATCACAGCCACGGCGCGAAGGCAACTTACAAAGCTCAGCTGACTGCACGAATAGACACGGAACCCAACGGTCACTGTACTGATCGCCACGAACGTCAGAACCCGACTCACTCGCACCTCCAATGGACCGATTTTTATTACTCAAGATGGCCTAGCTAATTTGCATCCCCGCGAGATCTCGCGCGATCCTGCGAGATTCCGTCTCTAATAAAAGCAGGCAGGCGCCATCTTGAAACTCTTTCTTCCGCTGCCCCGACCACAGGATCAGCCACCACCCCACACGCCAGGCACACACGGACCCTCTTGCGCCGAGGGCTACGGTTAGTCTCACACTCCCCCCTGGTCTCCAGATCACATACGTGACACGGCGGACGTGGCCGTTTGATTCGAGCACTCCTGCGGAGGGGTATTGCCGGGACTTCCTCATCGGAGCTCTCAGAAGTGGCATCGGAAGCATCAGCATTAGAGCTCGCAGTTGAGTCATCAGGTCCATGGGGCACAGGTTGGATCCATCGCTCATCGTCGGATGACTCGCTCCTTCCACTGCTCGCAGTTGAGTCACCAGGTTCGTGGGGCACGGGTTGGATCCATCGCTCATCGTCGGATGACTCGCTACTTCCACTGCTTGCCGATTGGTCAGCGCTTAGAGCGGGCCGGACATCCCTTACGTGGCGCGGAGTACCATCGACTAGTATGGCCTGTTCACTGATGACGCCGGTGACCCGCCCCCTCCAAAAGCTGCTGGTGCACCGGCCGCCGGGTGGCTTCACCCAGACGGTGTCTCCCACTTGGTACGTCCCCTGGGGTTCTCGTTGGTCGGGTAGACACACTTCAACGTCCTTGACGCGCACGTGGTAGTGATGAATCGCATCAGCAGGCGCACTGCCGCCAGTCACGGTGTCCTTAGGCGTTGTGTTGTATCTGTAAACCGCCTCCGCGATCGTACACTTCTTCCTGGCCGCGATCCTCTTCACGGTTCGGTGGCATCGCTCCGCTATGCCATTGCCGCTCGGCACATACGCGCATCGGTGTCGAAGGCGGATCCCCCAGTTGTCCATAAAATGCCTAAATTCCCTGCTGCAGAACGCCGTGTCGTTATCTGTGAGGATCTCCTCAGGCGGCCCCCTTTCGTAGAATATGGATTCCAATTCGTGGATGACACTGGTGGAATCCTGCCTTGCCAATTGGCGCCAAATCGCGAACCTCGTTGGCCCGCAGTCTATCAGCGTGAGGAAGTGTTGGCTGCCGTAGTGGGTTATATCCATACCCAACCGACTCCAAGTCGCGTCCATTCCCAGCTGTCCTTTCCGCCATCTGGCTGGGGCGGGGTCGATGGACTGGCACGTTTGGCACTCCCTGACCACTGCTCTTACTGCGCTTTTTGGTATTGATGGTCTAGCCAACTTCACAAAGTAGTAGGTCCGTTGCACTCCGGGGTGCCCACTGTCGTGATGTATCTTCCTGATTTCGTCCTCCTCGACGGAGGCAGCACACAGAGGCAATGGCTTAGCTTCTTTCTTCATAGCCTCATACCATCTCCGTGGTACCCGAGTGAGCTTGTCGGCGAGGTTGTAGTCCGAGGCGACGAGCACTACGTCTACGGACAGGTTGTACTCCGTCACCAGTTTTTTCACAGTCTCGAGCCTCCGTCTTATCAGCATTTCGCTGGCTGCCTTGGTGCGTGCCCTGGCCTTGCTCGTGAGTGTGTCCGACACCCAGTGGTGCACGCAAAGTGAGTCGGTGTGCACACGCAGTTTCTTCACTTCCCATTGAAGTGCCAGGTTAATGCCCTTTATTACAGCGTCGAGTTCTGCCAGGTTGATATGGGCAGCATCATTCGCCGGTCGCAGCCAGCAGGCATCCTCAACTACGGCCCCATCTTTCTCCAAAACTACACCGATCGCTAGAGAACTTGCGTCCACCCACACGCTCAGTTTGTCTCCCTGCACGCACCAGTCCCCTGTGGCGGGGTCATTCTTTTTCACACTAGCGACGGTCTCCTTTAACATTCGAACCAATAGTTCGTCGGTTATCTCATCGTCCCAGCCTTTGCTGACCGCATTTGCCCTCCTTTTTATGACGCCTGTCGCTGCACGAACCCATCCGCATACTGGAAGGTGCCCCACAAGTTTCCCGCACAGGGAGAACACGGCACGTCTTGTGTAAACGTCGGGTACGTCGGGAACTGCGGTTCCACGCCTCCACCTCAGGATCCCTCGCTCCTCTTGAACGCTCAAGCCCAATACGCGGGCACCATCCTCAAGCCGCTCAGAGTCCTTGCAGTTTAGACCAAACTCGGCAAGTTTGGATCTTACGCGCGAAGAGGACACGATATCTTCGTTCACGTATATATCGTCAATATACGCCGATGTTCCCTTTCTGATCCATTCTTCTTGTGACAACACGGCATTGACGATAGCCTTCATTATCTGGGGTGCTACGTTTAGCCCAAATCCGAGTCGCGTAAGACAGTATCTCTTCCCGGAAAACATCACTGTCTGGAAAGGCCACATCGCCTCGCCGATCCGGACCTGCAAATATGCTTTTCTCAAGTCCAGTAGGGACACATTGGACCCTTGCCGGCGCCACTCTCGAAGCTTGCTGGCACAGACGTCGGCGTCCGCTGTGAACGCATCAACGTGCGCATTCAACTCACGGTAGTCCATTACCGGCCTCACCTTTAACTTGTTAGGTTGGGCAACTGCCATCAGCGGTATCAGGCCCTTGGGGGGTCCAAGTTTGTCGTAGGGGTATGGAATCAGCCAACCGTTCTTAATCCATTCACGGAGCTCGCTTTCGTATGCAGGCCTTATCTGGTCGGGCATACGGTACTCTGCCACTTTGTTTTGTAGTTTGGCCGGTTCCTTGTCTTCTGACCACCTCCAAGTGGCGGTCCACGCCTTCTGTTGGTCGTCGAATTCCGCACTGAAGTCCGGCTGGTCGACTCTTAGTGCTGCGCACACCGGGGGCCTATCCTGAAACTCTACAACGCCAGCGCGCGTTATGCGCACGCCGCCCAGGGCTTTGATGGCATCGTAGCCTAGCAACAGGTCGAAACTCAGCGGTTTTTCGCGTGTCACCAGCGCTTCGACGTTGGCTGAGTTCCCAGTTCTTGTGCGAATGTGTACCACACCCACGCCGCAACACATTCGTATTTTTCCAGTGATGGTAGTTATCCTGACGTTCTTCTTTTTCCACGCCCGACAGAAGTCCGCACACACTATGGTGCGGGAGCAACCGGAATCAAGGAGGGCTGAACATAACGTGTCATTAACTCGGACCTGAATGACAGGGAGCGCCTTGTTTATTTTCTGTTCGGGGAAGAGGTCGGCACTGGCACCTTGTCCCCGTCCCCGTTTCCCGCACAGTCTCGGGCCATGTGCCCAGTCTTGTTACAGCGGTAGCAGCGAACAGCCGTCGATCGCCTTCTACAATTTCTTGCCATGTGGCCCCGCCCGTTGCATCTGTAGCAGATGACATCACCTTGCGGGCTGGGTCCCTGAGACGGTCCTTCGCCACTTGGTGGGGCCTGTGCGACAGCGACTACCGTTTCCTGCACCGTCGAGTCGTCCTTCATTATTGTCCTGGCTCTGTCCACTAGGTCACTCAGCGGTAGTGAGGACATGGTAGAGGTTGCTCGCAGGAGCTGCTTTGCTCCAGCGGGGAGTCCTGACAGGAATTTGTAGGCTAGGGCCCTCTCGGGAAGACCGCCGAACAACACCGTCAGCTTCTTAAGTTCGGCGAGATACACGTCCACAGTTTCGCCCAAGCGTATAGACCTCGTCTCAAACTGCTCCCATGCAGTGGCGGGGTCAGTGGCGAAAGCCCTGTACAACGCCGCCTTGATACTCGAGTAGTCACACTTCTCCTCAGCGCTGAGTTGCTGATATACAGCGAAGGCCCCGCCGGTCAGCCGCAGAGGAATCACGCGCTCGACATTTTTCACGCCGGACAACTGACAATGTAACTCGACCTTCTCAACCCAGCTGAGTACCGGGTCGGATCCGTCGAATTCCGGTATCAATTTTAGATCGAACCTATCCGCCATTGAAGAAAAGAAAACCAAGTTCGGAGTGGGGAGGCCGAAATAGCTTGTAAGAGTATCTTGTGTAGGAGACGGTGAGACTCGTCGTGGGCGACGAAGCGTTTCACTGAAGAACCACAGCAACACACAGCAAACCAACAAACAATCACAGCCACGGCGCGAAGGCAACTTACAAAGCTCAGCTGACTGCACGAATAGACACGGAACCCAACGGTCACTGTACTGATCGCCACGAACGTCAGAACCCGACTCACTCGCACCTCCAATGGACCGATTTTTATTACTCAAGATGGCCTAGCTAATTTGCATCCCCGCGAGATCTCGCGCGATCCTGCGAGATTCCGTCTCTAATAAAAGCAGGCAGGCGCCATCTTGAAACTCTTTCTTCCGCTGCCCCGACCACAGGATCAGCCACCACCCCACACGCCAGGCACACACGGACCCTCTTGCGCCGAGGGCTACGGTTAGTCTCACAACAACCTTCTCCAACGCAACAATTATTAACAGCATAGATATGTTCGCATACCTACCAGAAGAGGATAAAACTTTTGAGGCATATTTCAAGAGGTATGAAGATATTTTCGAAACAGACTGCGAAAACTGGCCAAATGAAAAGAAAGTAAGTTTATTACTTCGAAAGCTTGGTACCAGTGAACATTGCAAATTTGTTGATTTCATATTGCCAAGGAGAACGAATCAGTTAGATTTCGCTGCGACCGTAAAGCTTCTTAAGGAGTTATTCGGACCGAACACGTTTCTTTTCCACAAGAGATGGTCAGGTATGAATCTTAAGAACACTGATAAGCAGAACTACCTGACATATGCGTCAGTAGTAAACAAAAACTGCGACAACTTCAAATTATCGGAACTCACGGTGGACAATTTCAGGAGCGCGTCCATAAGTGAACACTAAGAGCATCTAAAAGAAGTATTCACAAGAATAAACGAATACGGATTCAAGGTGAAAGGAAACAAATGCAAATTTTGTTTAGACGAAATCAAATATTTAGGGCAAATAATAAATAAAGACGGTCGACGCCCAGACCTGGAAAGATCGACAGCAATTAAAAACATGCCGGCACCACATAAAGTGACGACTCTACAGAGCTTCTTAGGTCTCGCGTAACATTATGTGGATATTGCACTAACAGTAAATAAGTGTAAAGGTTGTGCATTAGCCGCAAAGGCACCACCGATAGTCCATAACCCTTGGAAAAAAACTGACCATCCATGGTCACGCATTCATATAGACTTTGCTGGACCGACCGAAGGACAATACTATCTAATCGTATTAGATAGTTTTTTTCCAGATGGGCTGAAGTAAAGCGTTTCAAGAACCCGACGACAAATAACGCAATTTTTCTGCATGAATATTTGCACGTTTTGGTGTGCCAGACATTATATTCACAGATAACGGAACCCAATTTACATCAAGTGATTTCAAGGACTTTTGTGACACTTTTAAGGTAAAACATATATCTACACCATCGTTCCACCCTAGTTCAAATGGATTCGCGGAAAGGTTCGTAGACACGATAAAGCGTGCACTTAGAAAATTAATAGGGAACCCGACGGATAAAGCATTACAACAATTCCTGAAAATATACAGGATAACTAAGAACCCAAATACACCGTCGAAATTATCGCCAGTAGAATAAATGTTTGCTAGAAAAATAAAATCACCATTTGATAAATTAATACCAAAGCAAGCAATCGTCCATCAAACTACGCACACATCACGTAAAAGGTTTAAACCTGGTGATCGTGTATATTTTAAATGTATGAAAAATAATATTTCATATTGGGAGTTTGGTACGGTAGATAAACGTATCGGCGATGTGGTCTACATGATAAAAGGTCCAAAAGGGATACACAAAAGACATAAAAATCAATTGAGAAAACGTCATATAAAAGACAACTAACAGGACAAGCCTGATGGAAAGGGAGATCCAATTGATATACTATACGAAGCGTTTGATATCGAACCACCACAAACCATGCCCGAACCGAGAAGATCGGGAAGGAAAAGAAAGTTTACAGAACCAATTATAATGAACCCCAAGAGAAAAAGATATTGAAATCTACACGACTTCAAATCTTGGGAGGGGGGTGTTGTGGAGACGCCCACTAATTAGCATAGGTGGGTGAGTGAGATATATAAAGGTATCAATCACCAATACCGGGAGAGTTCTGCAACGACCGCCAAATAGGCAAGACACCTATGTTGCCTCCAGTGAGACATGCAACACGCCACCTGCCGGAATATCTCTGAAGTATATCTGAAGACATGTAAATATCTATATAACTTTTCTGCCTAATATATTATTGCTATACCTTTACTTTCCGTGTCCTTGTTAATTATTTGTGCAGACACAACATATAGTTTGTTTGAAAAAACAGACAATTATAAAAAAAATTGCAAAATAAACAACCAATGAAAATGAACAGAGAATAAATATAATTAGAAATGGAAATTAAGAGTAGATAATAAGACATAGAAATAACCGATTCTCTTAGATAAATAAAACTGACTATATATTTATCGGCTCATCGTTGCTTAACTTCGGTGATCTGGCGAGAACCGGTGTGTCAAGGTGATTATGTCGTAATACCGTTAAGACAAGTATCTAGAAGAAGGAAAACTCTGATGCAAAAACCTGGGGTCTACTATATATTCTGTCTTATGGCAGCCATTCCATCAGCAGTTGTATGGAAAGTGGGGATGGTTCTACACAAAACCTTCACTATAAACAAATCATATTTGTGGGTTTTTGAACAACTTAATTGTTGTATCGAACCTCATATATCGAAAGAGTATCTATCATATATATATATATATATATATATATATATATAATACTGGTGGGGGGAGGGGGGAAATATCGCAACCTAACGCGAGATTACAGTCTGTCTGACTAATAGTCGGGAATATCGATAGCTTTTCTTTCTACCTTACCTTAACCCTAACCCTAACCCTAACCCTGTCGTTCGCGTCTTTCTAAATGACCCTTTCCTATGGCCACAACAACTGGGCGACGAGGTTTCGAGAACTCATAAATGGAAACTGAATTTTTAAATACACCAATGTTTCCCAAAAACAACTGGCGATAAAGATTCGAGAACGCACGTTGAAAAGTCAAATTTCAGATACCTCAGTATTCCACAGCAACTATACTGGAACTATTAACGTGGTATTCAAAGGAATCATCTCAACAACATCGACTTTGCGAACGAGCAAGATAGTGTTCGAAAACACTAACAACAAAGCATTCAGAAAATTGGTAGAACCAAATGACTAAACGTTTTAAGGATCAGTAAGCAACTCGGAAAGGTGTACTGAACTCTACAAGATTCTGAAGGGTTGTTTTCTAGGAATCACGAACTCTCAACCTGGCGAACCAAAGAAAATAATAATAATAATAAGATTGTTCAACGAGTAAAAAATTTCTAAATGAAAGATTCGTTCATTTTTTTAATTGACAAAAGAACTGGATTTTACTTTTCTTTCTCTGACAAGATAAAGATGTGAAATTTAATTGAAAAAAGTTGATCTTTTTCTCATTCGACCGCAAGATCTACATTGTGTTTATCGTTAAATAAAAAGTAGAAATCGTTCAACGTCATAATTTTTCTTCTCTATTTGTAAAAAATGGTATACAATGGAAGAATTAAAATCAATTTTGGAACTAATCTGCAAAAATCAAATGGATTTGCAGCCAAAAAATAATAATACCAAGGAAGATGTAAAAAAAAACTATTACTGGAACAACAAGAGATAGCAAACGTTAATAAATAAAAAGGAAATCACAGAAAATAATATAGATAATTTCATTTACGCCTCAGGCGAAGACAAATCTTTGGCTTCGTATAACATTCATTGTGTTCATTGCCTTAAAAACTGGGATCAACAGAATAGAGCAAATTCGTGGATTACATTTTACCACGAAAAACGTGTGATTTAACTTTTTCTGAAATTGTGAATGTCTTGGCGGAACTGTTCAGCCCGAAAACATCATTATTTCATAAGAGATGAAAATGCCTGAATTTAACCAAGAAAGATGATGGCGACCATTTAATATCTGCATCAATAATCAATAAACATTGCGGCGATGTTAAAATTGCTGAACTAAGTGTTGGCGATTTAAAATGCCTGATATACGTACAAGGCTTGAGGATAACATCAGAGTTGCTCCATGGAGCAATATTTTTTCTCTTTTTGCGGAACAGTGCGCAAATGAGACCACTGAATGGCTCAAAGCGGCAATTGAAGCACATGTTCCAACACGGAAGTTCTACAGCAAATCCCACTTGCCACAATGGTTAACTCCTACTTGTGCAACTGTCATTGCTCAAAGACAACATGCATACTGCAGAGTTATCCTACATTAGTTCAATACAAACAGACAAAAGTTTATAGAAAGAAGAAATAATTGTAAGAGCAAAATAGCTGCAGCTAAGAAAAGATATATCGAAACCAGCAAAAAAAGCATTGAAGCGCAGAAATTTGGAACTCGTGATTTCTGGAAAATTTTTAATAGTGTAGTAAATAATAAGCAATCAACAATTCCCCCACTATCCAACAATCGTGAGGTTGCTTGCATATCAACTAAGAAGGTTGACATACTTGCCAGTCGGTTTGCTTCTAACTCTACTTTGGACTCACCAAGTCACTCTCTCCTAGATTTCCTTTGCGGACAGAAACCGCACTTGATGATCTGAAAATCACTCATACTCAAATTTGTAATATCATAAAAAAATCTAGATCCTTCAAAAGCATCTGCACCTGATTTCATGTCGGCTGTACTATAAGAGTAAAGGAATATCTATTGAAGTTGCTGCAGTTCTCTCCAAACTCTTCAACAAATGCCTAATCGAATCTTGTTTTCCTGACTGCTGGAAAACTGCTTATGTGGTACCAATTTACAAGAATTCTGGCGAAAGAACTGGCCCACTAAATTATCGTCTCATTATCCAGCTCCCTCTTTTCGCCAACATCTTTGCGTCCTTAATTAATCCACCACCTCATAGATTATAAACTCTTTCCGACCAACAGTATGGATTGTGGCAAGCCTGCTCTACTGCAGATATCCTAACTGCAATCTCTGAACGTATATACCTTCCACTGGATAAGGTAAGTGTTAGAGTGACACACCTACATATTCTGACAATGGACTGTACCTGACGTCTCTTCCGGTAACCAGTTGCTGCTATCGGGCAGTCTGGGTCTGAGACTCAGAGAGTGTGGGCCATAACCTTCCTTTGTCCCCCCAGTTGAACGGAGTCTCACTCAACCAATATTTTCTGTTAATATGTTTCATTTCACTGTTTCCAAGGCTTCTCGTTCTTCTTCAACATGTAAACCACAACAGTAAATGAAGCTAGAACAGTAGTTCTAAATATATCTAAGGCATTTGACAAGGTATGGCACAATGTTCTTCCCATGACAACACATGAAAATTAAATCATATGGTATTACTGAATGAATATTCACATACTCTAATCTTTCTTAAATAAGAGAAAAAATCCAGGTTGTCCTCGATTGTCGTACAGGGGTCGATCTTTGCACCTTTATTATTCCTCTTATTCATAAATAACCTCCCTGATAAAGTTGTCTCCGAGATGGATATATTTGCTGATGATACCACGCCCTATGACAGACACGAGAGGAAAACTAATGAACATATATCCAAGGAAATGGCTGAAATTTTAGAGGAAGACCTCCAATTTGTAGTGGAATGGGGACATAAATAGATGACATAAATCGATAAAAACATTCAATGCTGCTAAGAATAATCTTCTTTCCTTTAATAATTACAAAAACCTTCTCAACGATTGTTAGCTATGGCTAATGATATATTACCTGAAAGCTCTTCTTTTATACGTTTTGGCTTAACGTTTACAGGAAACATGAATTGAAACAGATAAATTGAAGGCATTGGTAAGGCTGCTGCAAATAGGTGAGCTCTCTCTACCATGCTAGAGGGTTACTTACGCCTGCGAGTGTCCTGTATCTTTATAGTACCACCATCCGTCAATGTATGGAGTATTGTTGCCGCATTTGTACTAGTACACATGCTACTAAATATTCTAAACAGGATGAAAAAAAAAATCGTTAACCAAACTCCAACCTCTGTCCTAAACATTGCACCCTTCTGCCTATTGTAAAAGTATTTTAATGGAAGGTGCGCCGACGAACTCCAAACTCTTGTACACTCTCGACGTAAGTACCACTGATCAACTCGACCCGTGTCAAAGACCTACTTCAGCAGCAAAATCCCACCCCTACACAGTAGAGATCTCTAGATGCCAGAAAGCCTTTTACTCTAATAGTTTCTTCCCTTAAATTGCTAAACGTTGGAATTCCGTCCCGGGCTCCTGCTTCTCTGACTGTACTGACATGCAGAAGTTCAAGTGCAATTTTGTTGCTCAACTCACTACATAGTATCTCTGCGAATTATGTTCCAAATAGTTGTCCCCTATATCCAAGTGGCACTGTGCCTTGTTTGGGAGTGAAGTGGGGGTGAAATAGCGATACAAAAGTCTTCGTGTTAAGAAAACAGGAAATCTTTTGCGACAGATTTTATGCAGCAATACAAATTGTCTATAAATACGTTTTGTCAAAAAGTCGAAACTCCAACGACTGAGAAGGAAAACAAAAGTCAGAAGTAAAAGAAAGTTTCGTGATGTTTTCCCATTCTGGGAAAATGCACAAAAATGTCAGCTAAAACTTATATAGCGCTTTAACAATAATACACGATAAAACCTAGGGGCCCTTTTCTCCTATATATTCATCAGGAATGAATCATTGGTTTAACACAAAAATGCAAAAAATCGAATTAAATAGTCACCAAAGAGTAAATACTCGGGGATATATGAGTTAAAGTAATATATATATATATATATATATATATATATATATATATATATAAAATGTACAAATAAGATGAAAGGAGAATAAGAACGATTAAAATATAAGCCAGTCCAATGATTTAATAAATTCTTTCTGCCGACAGAGTGAAGGCACGCGTGAAAAAATCGGGACTGAAACCAATATCTTTAAATGATTTTGAGAATCAGCCCGATGTAAGATTCTAAAAGAGTCCATTTTAAGCTGGATTTTCGATTAGGTGTTGGCAAATGGCAGATTCCAAGATAGAAGAGGGGCGAAAGCGACGTAGCTTGGCCAGTCTAATTGCTGCTGGGATATATTGGTTAATGCATGCCTGCAAATTTAAGGAGGTTCGACCCGCACTGACATCTTGTGTGATGTAGGGCAAACTATCCTTCGTGACCAGGAGGAATGTAGATTTTACACCAAAAACCAAACGTAACACAACAGATAGGAAACATTTTGATTCGGATTTAGTGATCCGTCTGCCCAAACACTGACCAGCACCTCCAATCCAAGTTTTAAATAAATAGGACACTTGGAGAGATCCAGGGCTACAGGAGAATTGTATTTTTCTACTTCATTATTGATAGTATAATGAATCGAATTCTATAAGATCTCTTTGGAAAAGTATAAAAAGGCACTTCTGGATTTTGATTCCATTCTTATAAGTGACATGCAGAAGTTTTAAGTGTAATGTGAACAGACATCTTGCTGCTCAACTCCCTACATAGCATTCCTGCAACTTATGCCCCGATAGGAACCCCCTACATTTAAGTAGCATTGTGCCTTGTTCTGGGTGTAAATGGAATAAAAAAAAGTAAGTGTTGTCGCATGTTTCATATATATACAATTTTCTGAATGTGAGAGATTATATATTTCCACAGCCCAAAGAACGCCACAGCCTACAAGAGCTAAAATGAGGGCGAAACTCGAGTCTTAGACTTCCGATTCGTTGGCTGGCATGGCTCTTGTGGGCTGCGGTGTTCTCTGAGCTGTGGACATAATTATATATATATATATATATATATATATATATATATATATATATATATATATATATATATACTGCGTATCAAATTATTAACGAGTTCACATTTTTTTAAAAAAATATTTAAGGAACGAGGGAATAAAAAGCCATTAAACTTTTAGAAAGTGCTTAGAATACTATTCAGCTACTCCAGTAAGAACATAAAAATATTTTAAGCAGTATTCGCGAAACTATGGCAAAAGACAGGAATATCTGTTGATTTCAGTGTGTCAAGTTATTAACGAGGTTGAGAAAAAACACAATATACCCAAAACTTGTTTATTCAAATAATTTTCAAAGATTATATGAACTAGGAAAAATGCTTAGAACACAATAAGTACATAGCAATTTCTACGTTGACATAATTAGTAGGTGATATGCGATCCTTTTTTATGAATGACTTGTGAAAGAGGTTGGTCCACAGAATTAGTCAAATTTGTATTTTCGTCAACAGTTATTCCTCGCAATACCTCTTGGATAGTATCCCACAACTTGCGATACCTCTTGGAGAGCATTCCACAACTCATCTTTGCTCTTAAATTGGCGCTCGCTTGCATAGAGACGTCGCTTCATGATCCTCCAAAGGTTTTCAATTTGGTTAAAATCTAGTGAATTCGCGGGCCACTCCATCTTCCGTAGCCCAGAAAACCCCAGTTGTTGCAAATACTCTTTGTAACGTGCATCCAGGAGATAAGCGCCCGCGTGTTTGCGTGTTGTGTTGGTACGTGGGAGAGACGGATGAGGGGATAAAGACTTACCTCGAGACCAGCTCAGCGTTACCGACCAAAAATAGAAAAGAAAGACCAAGATGGCGACCGCCGTCTTTTGTAAAGTATGATGTCTCGCAAAGTCACACGAATTCTCGGAATATGCAAATTTAGCCGGCCTAGAACGACGATAAAAGCGGGTGAGGGGAAAGACGTGGGGGAGTGACGATTGAGTTGGCTGGGGAATCGTGTGGCTGTTGCTTCTTGTGCCGTGTTGAGGATATCTTACCGTGTTAAAGAGAGAGTCGGGCGCCATCTTGAATTTTTCCTTACACTTTTTCATTACACTCTTTGCTTTTGTTTGCTGCATGCCAGGAAGCATTATCCTGCATAGAAATAATGGTTCTTCTGAACGTCAACCTTTGCTTCTTCAGCCATGGTTCAAAGTACTCCTTCAGAAAAGCTATGTAAGCATTTGACATCATTTTTACGCCTTCTGGGACTCTTCATGGGCCAACTAAAGTACTTCCGATAATCCCAGTCCAAATCATTATCCCACCACCACCACCTTGTTGGCGCCTTAACCGTTTATGACGATGTCGTCCATCTAGCTCCAGCCATTCGACCATCAAGAGTGACACGCACTTCATCCGTGAACAAAACTTTGGGTAAAAACCGTTTTCATGTTGTCCTCTGCCCATTTCAATCGGTTTTGTATGTGATGTTGTTTTAATGGAGGCTTTGTCACAGGCTTAACAGACTGTGCCACTTCTTTCAGAAGGCGACATCGAGTACTTTTTGAGACATTCTTCAATCCGGCTTGGTCAAAGACTTCTCGACTTGTCTGCCCAGGGTTCTTAACAACTTCACGTTTAATTGGGAGTAGTGAACGGTGTGAAACAACTCTAGATTTACCTTTATCAACTCTCTTACGTACCTTTGTAGGGTCCTTGACAAAGTTCTTCACAGTTTGATGGTACCTTCTTATCATTTTCGATATTTCGATGGTAGTTTTACCTTTTGTTAGCTGTTCTGTAATAATACTCTTTTCAGAACTACTTTACGATCCATTTTATTGACAAAAAAAACTGCCTTGTTAATAATTTGACACACCTCAAATACCGTGGATTCAGCAATTACGATGGCAAGTTGTTTACATTGCGCAGAACAGCACGAAAATTTCACAGTACGCGCAGCTCAGCATTGCCAACGTTTCCGAAGCTTTTGATACGAAACTACCGGTAAGTTTCTGAAAATGGTAAAAAAAATGTTATCTCGTTAATAATTTGACACGCAGTGTGTGTGTATATATATATATATATATATATATATATATATATATATATATACAATAATGATGGGAAGATTCCAGTATTTTTCCCGATTCCGAAACAATCAATTACCGACTCTGTACTAAATTACCGATTCCGATTCTTTATAAATCTCTAAATGTATAACTATAGAGTTGCTATTTTCCCTCAGTTACTGTAAAACCAGACGTTAAATGTGCATATGTTTTCTCAAACGTAAAAATACAGCGATTATCTACATGTTTTAGTTTTACTAGCAGTTTAAAATCAATGAACATTGATAATTTTATTATCAGTACCAACAGTGGAAGATTTTAAACAAAATAAAATTAAAAAAAAACAGTTAAATATTCGTTTTGACATCGGAAAATAGGCACAGATTTTTCCAATACCAATACCGATATCCCAAAAGTTCCGATTTTCCGATTTCCCATTTCGACTCTGATTAACCGTCCCAACACTAATATATATATATATATATATATATATATATATATATATATATATATATATATATATATATATATATATATAAACAGTTAAGCTAGGCTGACGAGAGGTAGTTACCTTGAAACATGCATTTACGTAGATTACTGTCTTAAAAATAATAAAAAATAAATAAAATATAACATACGCCCAAATAAATTATGGACGATTTTCTAAGTAAATAAAATATGAGCTCATTTTTATTTACTTAGAAAATCGCCCATAATTTATCAATTTTCTAAGTAAATAAAAATGAGCCTCGAGGCGAAGTCGCTATTTAACCGTATTTATTATTAAAAAAATCAACAAGAAATCTTAATTTATAAACGATAAAAATAAACAGTAACATCATCTAGGAGTTCATGGCGTAACGGTTTAACGCACCGGACTGTAATACACATGGTCCAGAGTTCGATTCTTAGAAACAATCAAGCTACGCTGACGAGCGGTAGTTATCTGTAAACATGCATGTACGTAGATTACTGCTTTAAAAATAAAATATATATGATGGACTCTCCACGCATGAGGTTCCGCCACAACAACTAAGATGCTCGGAAATGTACACAGATGATTTGTTTATAGTGGTGAAGGCTTTGTATAGAACCAACCACACTTTTTGGTATTACTGCTAATCTTGGTCGGTGCAAATGTCTACCGCAGAACAGAGTATACAGTATACTGCAGGTTTTGAAATCACAGTTTCCTTCTAAATGCGTGTTTTAACGAAGGCTGGGCGTGCATCTCTATCAGTGAATTAATGCGGCCCCAGATACAAACCTGGAAATTTCTACGACTCGGTGCGGTACGCACAGCGCCTGACCTTCCCAAATGGTCACCCATCTGGTACTGGCCAGACTCAACGTTGCTTAGCTCCGGTGATCTGACGATATATATATATATATATATATATATATATATATATATATATATATATATATATATTCGTATTTCTGTCTGTTTGTTTATTTGTTTGTTCACAATTTGATTAATATATACAAAAGGTCCATTACTTTAATGCTTCATTCAGTCCTATATATAAAGTATGATTTGTGTAAAATAGACGATTGAGAGATGACGTCATTTGCATATTACATTAAGGAAAATCGATTTATTTAATAGCGGTGTGTTAGTCATTGTTTATAGTGAGAAAATTGTTTTAAGTGTTTTATTTAAGTTTATTATCTAAATTTGATTTATATTGATAACATATTTAATTTAATTTATTTTTACCAACATCGATTTTTTTTATAAAACAGTTTTAGTTATTTGAGTTTCTCCTGTTTGCTTTTGTTTTCTTTTTCAGCGGATAATCAAACTAAAAATAATTCACACAAACTTTCAATCATTATTTTTGGAATCAGTTCAAATAAAATAATTTCCGTGATTTCGCAATTAACGTTTTGGTCCAGTGGATTTTTATTTTAAAATAAACAAACAATCTAATTCAACTACTTTCATTTACGTTTTTATACCAGTTTTTTTCTTCACATTTTTTTACATCGTAACTATTTTTTTTTATTTTAATAACACAATACGTCATAACTCATCATTTTTATAACATAAAAACGTGTATTTCTGTTATTTTTGAAACCGAATTATTTACAGTTTGCTTTCGTTTCAACAAACCGTAATAACAAATCTTTCTACACCGAGGGAGCATAAAAGAAATTCGCTTAAACTGGAATGCAGTCATAAAAAAAGTGCTCAATATCCGGAGAATAGCTTCTCTTCGTATCCCTTCTGCCGAATTATCTGGTGGAGAGTTTATCACGTACTACTTCTTTTTTCTGGGGTAGGGGGGGTAGGGGTTGGGGTTGGAGGGGGGATTACAATTTCGTGTTTTTATTCGTTCTTTTATTTTTGACATTTTTGTTGGATAACGAAAGAGTTGATATATAAATATGAAAAACTGCTCAATATTCTTAGTATAGCAGGTGTGGCCAAACCGAACTTCATGTGACCCTGGCAACGCTGGATATCCATGCTAGTATATATATATATATATATATATATATATATATATATATATATATATATATAGCCGCTATCTTTGTTGAGGGGTAATGGTCTGAACTGACTTGGGATCTTCCGCCAATCGCTAATTTTAGCATTTAGAGCGTTGGTTTTTTTTTCCATCGAGTTAGAATAGAATCGAAAGGTGTTACCGTTATTTTTTTTATTGCAATATATAACATCATTGTACGTCAAAATAGACATGAAAAAAGTGTTCTGATTCCACAAGGATCCGGAAGAAAACCACAATTTGGTATTTAGTGAAAACAAAACGTACATAATACATAATAAAAAAATACAAGTACAGAGTGTCAGTATACGTCAGTCCGACAGCAGGATGTGTGCTACTGCCGAGACATATTTTGTAATAAGTAGAAGTACTCATTATTATTTGTAGAGTAGAAACACCGCAATACGTATTTATTACTCTTTGTTCATAAAAAGAAAGTATATATTTAGATAGTTGTTTTCCTGTAACTTCTAAATATAAATGAACTGAAAGATAAATAGATAGATAGAGAAGGATATATATATACATATTCATATGTATATATATATATATATATGTATATATATACATATTCATATATATATATATATATATGATTATAAAACGCAAATGACCTCGTAACGAGTGTTGTAACCCAACATCCGGTTTACTACCTCCGATTGCGCAGAGTGAGTTCAATTCTATCAGACATTTTCCTGTCCTAGAGATTTGTATCCTCCGAGGTATTGTCTACCGAACTCTCTGCTCTGCTGGCTAAACCCATACATACATTATTCCTTTGTGTCCCATTTGTGTATGCATGTACCCTAGTTATTCAACTCTGCCCGAAATTTCAGTTTAATTTTTTTATTTTTTCATTTATTTTTCTTTCGTTTTATTTTATTCTTCATCCTTTATCCCTTAATTTTATTTCATATGTTATTTTTAATTTTATTTTTATTGTTCATCCCTTAATTTCATTTACTTTTTCGCTCTTCTTCTTTTTTCTTCTTCTTCTTCTTCTTCTTCTTCTTCTTCTTCTTCTTATCATTATTATTATTATTAGTAGTAGTAGTAGTAGCATCATTATTATTAATAATAGTATATTTTTCCCTCTATCATCCCACCACGCCAATCGTCCACATCCTAAAATTTCTTTTGCCTTTTTATCCACCTCCATAAACTTTGCTAACCTATCCTTATACCTCTGCCTTATACCCAACCTCCTCCCTGTACATCTAATAACAAGGCAACCCTAGGATTATTACTACATATTATCTAATACATATTTGTATTCTGAAATTAATTATTATAGCTTTACAATTACCCACCAATACCCACCCCAAAACTTGCTCCTTTAACTCACTTCCGGACCCTCCCTCGCCTCAGTAAATTAACACCCTGGTGCACGACGCCCCATGTAATCACTTTAGTTCAACCCTACTTAGAATACATCTTAAATCATCATCATAATATTCCTCCTGACATGATACACCGCCTCAAAATGCTCTTGTCGTCTCGATTGCATCAGTCAATAAAATGCCCATGCATAGATTACAGACATCTTACATACCGATAAAATAGAATTACCACCCATCCAAACTATACCTCCCCCTAAGCCTTAAAACATATACTACATACATTTAACACTATGATAGAGACCCTATACACCTTTCTACATTAAACTCTATATAATACGCTCCTCCTTTATTTAGAATTCGATAAAACTTCTCCCCAACATCATCTATAATTTTTATTGATTTATTTCGTTCCTGATGAATCCCACGATAGACGTCGCATCCCCATTATGTTACCTAGTATTTTCTCTACTCTTCTGATGAGAAGCATTAAGCTTCGAAATGCCTTGACATAAAGAGTCCCCTCTATCCTAACTAAATGTTTGTATATCCTTATTGAATAAATTAACCAATCTATATTTACCAATATATAGTTTTTGTGACTTCATTTTTATTACTAATGCTCTCATATATATATATATATATATATATATATATATATATATATATATATATATATATATATATATATATGTATGTGTGTGTGTGTGTGTGTGTGTGTGTGTGTGTGATTGTGTGTGTGTAAATACAGATAGATATAGATAGAGAGGGATGGATACATATATATATCTGTATATATATACAGAGGGAGAGAGAGAGATAAAGAGAGATAGAGATAGAGAGAGAGAGAGTGTGTGTGTATGTGTGTGTGTGAGAGAGAGAGAGAGAGAGAGAGAGAGAGAGAGAGAGAGAGAGAGTGTGTTCCAGGCCAGATTTGTTTTAAAAACGTAAAATAACCGAGGATTCGTTTAGTGGGAGAAAAATTAATTACCAACGCCTTTGTGTAAACACTTCTATTTTCTTATCCCTATCCAGTAGGGCAACGCCGAGTAGCCTTGCTAGTATCAACTGAAGAGAAGCAAAACATATAGCATTATAATTTGAATTTTTTTCATCTCTTTACCCATACAGTCTATTTTTGTAGAGTCAGTTATTTAAACAACGAACTGTAAAATAAAAGAAAGAACAAAAAATAACTGCCATCCCAACATTCCACACCGCGATAAATCAATATAACCACAACGGCCATCTTTCCAACTTTTGTGACATCCTGTGTAACCTGAATCACAAAATCTCCAAAACTTTCGTTTAAAAAAATGGTGTAAAATGAGAAGGATTTTAAATATTTTAGGGAAAATTCTTTCATTTTTTTTTTCATTATCGCTTGAAAGTATTCTTGCGTTTTGAAGCAGTTTATTCATTCAATTTAAAATCCACATTTAAAATGTCTTCCTTTAATTGCATGCTGTCAGAATTATGTGGTTGGTATTCTAGAATTTCTTGCGATGAAATATTTTTATTTGCAAGAATTTATCGGTTCCACTACTTTTTTGCAGTTAAAACTGACTTCCCTATATGACCATTTAAACATATTCCTTGATTTTTGAAACGATTTTTATTTGATAAGGCACATAAAGAATCGAATGAAGAAAAGATACAATGGCGGTATGAAAATAAAGTTGAAAAAGCCATCCGGAGAATGGTAGGTTAAGCTAAAAAATTTGACGGACGCCTCGTGGGGCAGAATCTACAATTAAATATTCGCAGGATCATGAGGAAGTTTTGTCAAAGTCAGAATGGAACAGTTTTTGGATAATGACATTTTCGATGGTGAAATATTGAATGAATTACAGAAGGAACGTCGAAAAGACGGCATTAGCTAACTAGAATCAAATAAAGCTAAAATATCTGGATGAGCTGAAGTTGGGAAAACAAAGATAGAACAGGAGATGAGATTAGGGATTCAGAGCTAAATGCACACAAGAGAGCCAGAGCGAGGGAGTTTGATCTAAGAAAAAAGCGAGACTTATAAAAAGATTCCATGTTGGATTCTTACATTATGAGTGCATTCTATGTTAACAGCCAGTGAGTTAGTGTGGCGTTAGACAAGGGTCGCACTGAGTGCAGCTCGAGGTAACGCGGCAATTGGAAAACAGGAACTGTTCACGTATAAAGTATAGAAAAAGCACGTGTAAATCATGACGTTACGTTTGTCAAGCTGAGGGCAGATAAAAGCTTTACTCGGAGTCTGTTCATGGAAGCTGTACGGAACATATCGCTCCTAATGCTGTGGGGAAACTTTGTAATCGCTAAGAGCGAAATGACTCCCCAAAACGTTGTTTAATCTTCGCCTATTGCTTTTAAGAAGATAAGTTAACTAATTGTTTATCGAATTTTAGTCTTTATTTTTTTGTGGGTCTAGCGTTATAATCAGGATTCGGTTCTGGGGTTCAGGAAGGAGTGAGTCACTCTCTCGACAACAGCATGTTTCTGCCCTCTTCTTTTCCAATCGACCACACCTGGCCTCTCGCCACCAATGTCACACCGCACAATCCGAACGTCAGCAATATGAAATTCTTTTCAAGATAAGATGTTCACGACTCTTTTTTTTCTCTGCCCCTACCCAGGGAATTTTTCCCAGCTTTTATATCCTCCTATCTAGAAAAAAAGAGACAGGAAAAAATAGCTTCTCCCATCATGCTCTGTCTTCCCAAGATGCCCTTCGCGTTTACAAATGTGCTGGCCATCCTTTCCTTCTTCTTTCCAAAAGAGCGATGCAGATACGCCCGGTACGTTTCTTTCTTTTCTTTTCTAACCATATACCCCACACGCCCCCCTGATCTTTGAGATCAATAAGACACTTCATAATCCTTCATCCAAGCAGGCCTCCTCCTCTCACGTTGAAGCGTTGAAGCCTCTGGGGGACAACTTCTTGGCGGTTGACGTTTTCAGGTTCACTACAGACATTCTCGTCCAGTTGTAAAGAACCACAATGTGGGGCTAAGTCGCATTGGGGTGTATCGTTAGCTTCTTGGTGGATATCGACTTCCTCCTCTTCACTGCTATCACTGTTCACCGGCAGGGTTACACGACGCAGGTCTAGAATATGCCGGGAACACCTTCACCATTACGTTGTTCTTTGACTGCGTCCTCGTTATCCCCCTCCCCTGGCGAGTGGTACATTTTGCATTGGGGGGCTTTACCCACACCCCCTTCGCCCACTTTAATGGTAGCTTCTTCACCATCAATTCCTACCGTTTTGTTGCACGGATGCCGCCACTTATACGCAAATATGGCTCTATGAGGCACAGTTGTCTCATCTTGTCTGGTTTTCGGTGAGATGTTGTACCAAAACACCGCTTCCATGGGTGAAATGTTGCTTTTTTCCGCAGCAGCCTTGATGGTGCGATGATTCCTCTCCACTATCCCATTGCCACTCGGCCGATACGCTGCCCTAAAAAATTTCCTTACTCCCCACCTATCACACACCTTTTTAAAGGCTTCTGATCGTAAAGCGGGGCCACTGCCCATTAACAGTTTCTCAACTGGACCTCTTTCCAAAAATATTTCTTCGATGACCCCTCCGATCACCCATGCAGCTTCTGTCCTCATCTCTCTCCATATGGCAAACTTCCCCGATCCACAGATGATCATCGACAGATACAGCTTATAGCGATAATGGGTCACATCAATGGCCAATCGTTTCCAGTCTTCTGCAATGTGTAACTCTCCTGCTTCGTGTCTGGATGGTCCGGGGTCTATCGATTGGCACTCCTGACAGTGCTCCACTACCTCACTGACCTCATTCTCCGTGGTTTCCGGGTAAACCTCTCTTGCCAGGAATAACGTCCGTTCTCGACCAAAGCGGTGCATTTCATATAACTTTTTAACTTCCTCTCCTGCACAGCATACTGAGGAAATCTCCTTTCTCTCTTGCAGCCAGGACTTTTTTTTACCCGTGTCATCGAATCCGCCTTGTTCTTTTCTGATGGGACCAGCACTACAAATACCTTCAACTGGAATTCCGCTATCAAATCTGCAAGTGCTCCAAGCCTGCGCTTGATTAGTATTTCTGCAGCACCTCTGGTCCTAACTCTCTTATCGCCAGTCACTGCTGACCTGATTCATGAAACTACCGTTGCCGAATCGGATTTGATTTCAATCGTTTTCAATCCCCACTTCAGGGTCAGATTGATTCCTTTCATAGCGGCCTCCAGTTCGGCTACGTTGATATGGGAATAGCCGTTTTTCTTCCTTAACCACGCCGCATCTTCCACAGTTACGCCTCCCATCTCTAATACGACGCCCAATGCCAGACTGCTGGTATCACACCAAATCACCCCCGCGTCTCCGCCGCTGACGTACAATTCCCCCTTTACTGGGTCTTTCGTCACTCTCACGATGATTTCTTGTAGCATGTTCGTGACCTCCTTCGTCACACGGCCCTCCCAGCCATCAGTGTCTGTTTGTCGTTTAATAAAGCTGCATGCTATCCTGAGCCAGCCGGCGATTGGATAGTGTCCCACCAGTCTCCCGCAGACCGAGAAGAGTTCCCGTTTTGTCAGGTCGGTTCCGATTTCGGATATTGCATTCCCTCGTCTAAAGACAAGGCTTCCTTTACCATCTCGGCATAGTTTCAACCCCAACGCCGCTCCTCCATCCAGGGGCTCCGCCGGTTTTGCATTCAATCCATACCTCGCGACATGGCCTCTCACTTTCTCTGCTGTCACTTCTGCTTCCTCCACGAGAATATCTTCAATGTACGAACTAGTGGCCTTGTCCACTGTACAGTCTTTACTCAGCACCGTCTTCAGCACGGCAGTCATAATTTTGGGGGCTGAGCTCAACCCAAGGCCTAACCTCGTCAGGCAATACAACTTCCCCTTGTACCGGACCAATTGAAGTTTCCAGAGTTTTTCATCTACATGGATCTAGAGAAAAGCCGACTTCAGGTCGACAATCTTAGTGGCCTGCTTCATCCTCCTCCATTTCCTCATCACCTCTTCGCATACATCAATCCCCTTTCCAGTGTGGCAGGATACGTATCTGTTTAATTCTCTGAAATCCAGTACCGGTATAACTTTATTCTTTGTGAGTTGAACAACCGCCAATAATGATAGCACTCCTTTTTCTTCCCCTGTCCACGGTTTCAGAATTCCCTCCTCTATCCACCTCTTCACTTCTTCCTCGAATCCTTTTCTTATTTCTCCTCGCAGTGTTTTCTCATAGCAGCTTACTTTGTTTCGTAGTTTCTGAGGCTCGGAGATCCATTTCCATTCCACTGTCCACCTCTCACCATCGAACGTCGCCAGGAAATCCCTGTCCTCGATGCAGCAAGCCTCTGTTTTTTTTTGTGTTCTGATATTTCTATCTCCATCCACTCCTGTCATTACTACTGCACCGAGGCGTCCAAAAGTTACTTGGCCCCCTCTCAACGGAGCGCCCCCCAGTTGGTTGATCGAACTTACAACTAAAACCACATCAACATCACCAACCAGACGATCCAACACCAGGGTTCGTAGTTCAATAGATACACCTTGCACCAGTACTTCTGCTGTTGTCTCTCCCAGGCATTTCACCTCCCTGCCATCCACGGTCTTAATACCCCTGGCTCCGCTCCATGATCTAGCGACATTCTTTGTTACCAACGTCGTGGTGCAGCCTGAGTCAACAAGGGCCATGGCTCTCTCACCCATTGACTACTACCGGTAACTGAGGCAACGTTTCGTTGTGCGCCATTTCCACATAAAAGGGGAAACCACTGGCGCAATGGCCCCCTTCACTCGTTTCCCTGGTCCTGTGCAGCAATGCAATAGCGGCTAATGTGCCCCACTCATCCACATCGGTAGCAGATGACCCCCGGTCTCGGCTCTTTGCAGTCCTTGAGCAGGTGAGGACCCTGGCACCGGAAGCACTTGATGGCAGGCCTCCCCTCCTGTCGCCTCGCTGCCTGTCTCTCGTCATTCAAGTAGGGCCTCATGCACTTATTTCCACTCACAGCTTCAGCCACGATTGGGTCCTTGACATTCTTGACTAGGACTCTGGCGTGGACCAGAAGATCGTCCACTTCCATCGTATTGATCCCAGTGGTTCTCTGTATGTTCGCAGAGATTTCTTCTGGGAAGCCATTCACTAGGTATAGCTTTACCGTAATCTCAAAACTCCTCCCCACGTAACCAGCCAATTCTGCCAGTCTTCTGATCTCTGCAGCAAAGACGTAAACAGACTCGCCGGTCCACCTCAAACTTGCAAGCTTGCCAAGTGCTTCAAATGGACTCTCGGCGAAAGCCAATTTCAGTCTTTGCTCCACTAAGGCAAGGTCTCTCTTATCTTCATCACGCATTTGCTAGTAAATAGTGAGGGCTTCCTCCTCAAAGTAGAGCGGCAGCAGGGTGACCACGGCTTCAATTTTTTGCAACCTTGCTAACATCTTTAATTTTTCCAGCCATTTAATTAGGTCACCCTCCCCAGTGAAGGGTCTTAACATCTGAGTTGAAAGTTTCCAGTCAGCCATGTTAACCTGCTTGACTCGACGAAATAGCCTCTAGCGTTATAATCAGGATTCGGTTCTGGGGTTCGGGAAGGAGTGAGTCACTCTCTCGAGAACAGCATGTTTCTGCCCTCTTCTTTTCAAATCGACCACATTTGGCCTCTCGCCACCAATGTCACACCGCACAATCCGAACGTCAGCAATACGAAATTCTTTTCAAGAGAAGATGTTCACGACTCTTTTCTCTCTGCTGCCCCAGGGAATTTTTCCCAGCTTTTATATCCTCCTATCTAGAAAAAAAGGAAGAGACAGGGGGAAAAATAGCTTCTCCCATCATGCTCTGCCTTCCCAAGATGCCCTTCGCGTTTACAAATGTGCTGGCCATCTTTTCCTTCTTCTTTCCCAAAGAGCGATGCAGACACGCCTGGTACGTTTCTTTTTTTTCTTCTTTTCTAACCATATACTCCACAGTGCGAGTCAATTCTCTCTAGAAATAAAACCTTCAAAACTCTCAGCAAACGTCTCTTGTCTCCTTTCTGTATGGGGATAAATTTTATTTACCCAGAACCACTGTATAACGAATCACGGTTAAAGGAGAAGAGAAATATGAAGTGAATCATGCAACGATCACTGACGAAACGACGGCAGCAGCGGCGACAAGAAAAGAAGAGAGAGAGAGAAAAAAGTTGCGCATCATAATGTTTGATGCTGACAATAATAAAAATGTGAGAAACTTTTGAAACGCGAAAACATCAGCGAACGTAAATATCCTACGGATGTAAAGACGTTCATGAAAGATTTATGTTTCTAAAAAACATTTGCGAATTAAATTGAAATAGAGTAATATATTTTTTGAAATACGAAAGTTATGCCCTATTTTAAGTAAATTAAACTTTACACAATCGACGCACGATCTTATTTAGCTATGCGTACTAAAACTATAACGGAAATATTTACTGCTCATTACAAATATATCATTAACTTTTGAGATTCGAGATTAAACAATGATTGAAAACTGATGATCGAACTCAGAAATATTTTATCTGCCGTTCTTCTCAGCTTTCTCCCCTTTAATTTTATTTGGAATTCTGTGTCTCTGAAGAACAGTCAAGTAATCCAAAGACAGTATTTTTTTTGTTACGGGTCGCGAAACGTGCGTAAGACGGCAACAATAAAAAAGAGAAATAAGTGAACGCATATTGTTAAGATTAGGAAAATTTTAAATGGCAAAAGAGCGCTTAGTACATGCTGCTGCAAGCTATTAAGTGGCAGGACATATACAGCATATACTGCATCATTATTAGATTATGCCGATGGTAAAAACGGTATTTTTAACGTCTATAAATTAGTTCCAGAGACATATCGGCATGAATTCAGAAACTGTAAAAAGTTGGAAACGCAGACGCATGAAGAATTCCTGAGACAAAAATCACAATTTGATAGAGGGCGTTTATCAAGGCAAATCGGAAACACTTGTAATAGAAGGTATTACTCACGCAATCGACCATAGTTCTGTTTGGCCTATCAGGTGATGGGATCAAGCTAAGTAAAGAGAAGAAAAGAAAAACTTAATTTTGTAAATGTGTTCTTTGTATACATGTGGTAGTAATTTGCATATGAGGGGAATAGTGGATATTAAAGGGACGAATTGGAGAGGACCAGCAGTCGAGTTTTAGACAACTGATAGAGAGTATAGACGTTGAGAGTTGGTGTCGTGAATTACGGTTTCAGTTAAGACGATTTGGTACAAATTGGTGAGAAAGAGTTCTGACATTTATTCCATTTACACAATTTGTTGATAGTTTTTTGTTTTGTTTTAGCTAGAGAGATGCTTATTGTAAATGTCTGGCAGGGGAGCGGGCATAGATTAAAGCTCAAACTTCAAAGAAATAACGATAGAGCAGAGACGTCTCTTCTGTGGTATAGAGATTACAGAGAGGAGAAAAGGGCATTACCTACCAGACTTCGAAGCTGGTTCTAAACTCTGTCAAGGCAGGATAGGATTCTCCGAGCAGCTCCTATACAGACGTGGCAACAGTACTCTATTTTAGGACGTATTTGGCTCTCGTATACGTAAAGGATTGCATCGGAAGTGAGATACCTTCGGCAGTGGTAGAATGATATGATGTAAATCTTCCATTTCAGATCAGCCACAGAAGCTCGAAGCAGTTAAATGCAGGTGGGTTAGGGTTTATGGTTAAAAACATTTAATTTTAAGTGAAAAATTTTAAAATGGCTAAAATAAAAAAAATGAAAAATTCATGTCGTGTAAGTGAGGACAGACAGTGCCTACGAAGTCTCTATATTAGTAATATAAGTAAATATGCACTAATTTACAAGAGACGAAATCCAACTTATTCGAGTGGGTTCTAACCGGAAGAAGAGAGTAGTAATAAGCGGTATTGTAAAACAGAAAAATAGTCGTCAAATGAATGGATATATACCGTGGCAAATCGACCGCTACTAGTGCAAGAATAAAACGGTTGAGCAAAGTAACTAGATCAATACAAGCCACAAGAAACGATATCGGCAGGTAGATCATCTCGCGGATATCGACCATTCGTATTCAGATATCAGTTATCACACACCGAAAAACGTTAACATTAGATCGTATATTAATATATTAACATTACGTCGTATGTTAATATATTAACATTACGTCGTATGTTAATATATTAACATTACGTCATATATAAATATATTAACATTACGTCGTATATTAGTATATTAATATTACGTCGTATATTAGTATATAAATATTACGTCGTATATTAATATACTTGCTTGTTTGTTGGCTCACTATCGCTTTGCAAAGTTCCTACTTCTTGGCTTTGGTACAGCTTTTGAACCAGGCAAAAATCGACTTTGTAAGGGTTAGGTTAGAATAAGTTTATTGATTGATTTATTTTTACAAGGGATTCACCACTTATCAAGATCCGAAGTCCACTTGAGGATGTGTTAATACGTGTACGGTGGTCACCGAGATAACAGCATAGTAGTTATTAGTGGTGGAGATCAGGTATAATTAAATTATTTAAAGAGAAATATCAATCCCGAATTTGTTTATATTGGAATTGAATATCGTGCTGCAGTTAGCTGGAAAGCAAAATCCACAGTTTTGTTCATGGAATTTGCATTTAAATTGAGCATAGATAGGGAGTGGGGGAAATTACTTTTTTTTTTTTTTTTTTTTTTTTTTTACACAGTGATCACCTGGAATCCACTGTGAAAAATTTCCCCCACTCTATATCTGTGCCTAAATCAAAACGCGGATTCCATGAACAAAGCTTCTTTCTTAGAACTGCACGCCTGTGGAACTCTGTTCCGTCTGCCTGCTTCCCACCGAACTACAACTTGGATGTGTTCAAGTCCAACGTTAACAAATTCCTAATGAACCGCCCCCTTAAGTAAACACTTCATCAAATTTCCACACTAACGTAATGTACTGGCAATAACCCTTATCCCTGAGTGGCTTCCTGGCCTTGATAAGTGGTGATCACTGTGTAAAAAAAAATCCTGCCTTGACAGAGTACAAAATAGACTTCGTGGCCTAGTGGGTGATGCCCTTTTCTCTTCCCTGCAACCTCCCTCCCACAGGAGAGACGTTGCGAGCCTGTCTTTGTTTTATCGCTATTTCCATGGCAAGTGCTCGTCTGAATTCCAATCTCTGGTCCCCCCCCTCACCAATCTTTCAAGATAAACACCCGCCTAGCTGAAACCACTGTCAAAAATTTTCCCCACTCCTTATCTGTGCCAAAATCAAAACGTAGATTCCATGAACAAAGCTTCTTTCTTAGAAGTGCACGCCTGTGGAACTCTGTTCTGGTTACCTGTCTCCTACCTGACTACAACTTGGATATCTTCAAGTCCAATGTGAACAAATTCATGATGAACCGCCTCCTTAAGTAAGACACTTTATCAAATCTCCAACACTAACGTACTGTACACACAATAACCCTTACCCCGAGTGGCTTCCGGGGCTTGATAAGTGGTGACTACCTTGTAAAAAAAAAAAAAAAAAGAAATAATCTGACTCGTATTTATATTTACTCATTGAGGTTTTATTATTTTCTTATAGGTTTTATAAGAAAGTATACATATTTACTAATTTTGCATTCGTATAGATTTTATTAGTTATGTATAAGTGAGTATTTATCTTTACTGGGCATATGATATCGGTATTTCAGCATGAATTTGGTAATTTGATTTGGAGAATTGATTGTAGTTGCGGGTTTCATAATATAGGGAAATAAAAAAAGTAAAATAAATAATATAAAATAAATACAAACCTGCATAAATCGTTTTCATGAATATTAAAGATTTATGAATTCCTGTAGACGTTTTGGTAACATTTGTAAAATTAATAAAATTTTTTGAAGTCTTTATGGCACCTGGTATAAAATTCCCTCTTCTTTGGTTGAATAGATAGTGGATTATTAAATAGTAAATAAAGAAAAATTTATTAAGTAATTTAAAATAAATTCAATAAAAATAACAATAATGATTATAATAATAATAACAGTTATTATTATTATTATTATTATTGTTATTATTGTAAAAATGTGTAATTAAAATACTAATAAATATTTTCAGAATGTGAGAGATTATATATAATAAATTCCACAGCCAAACAACGTCGCAGACCACAAGAGCTATGACAGTCAACAAACCAGAAGTCCAAGACTCGAGTTTCGCCCTTATTTGGCCTCATCAGTTAGATACATCCGAACTCAGGATTTGAAACCTGAGCCTCTTGCATGCGAAGCAAGCACTCTACCAACTGAGCAAACGCCGAGCACACAGAAAATTTAATTAACCAACACAGATCCAACACAGATAAAGCAAACCGCGGGGTTATTAGCTGGTTGGATGACCACGTTCCTTGTCGAGATGAAGTAGATTCATTTCAAAGTCAGATTTCGGCGCGGTTTGCTTGATCTGTGTTGGTTAATTGGATTTCCTGTGTGCGCGGCGTTTGCTCAGTTGGTAGAGTGCTTGCCTCGCATGCAAGAGGCTCGGGTTTCGAATCCTGAGTTCGGATGTGTCTAACTGATGAGGGCGGAACTCGAGTCTTGGACTTCCGGTTCGTTGACTGCGACGTTGTTTGGCTGTGGAATTTATTATAATAAATATTTAAAATTAATAAATCAGATCAGCATAGAACCAATTACTTGACTATGGATAGGAATTTGCTGTGAGATCGGTCGGACTTATAATACTTTTCTTTGTTTTCCTGTAACGAATGGGCATTAGTTATTTTCTCTATTTGAATATGATTTACTGGTGGTTTATTTACTATTAGTGGTAAATATATTTTTGATCCCGAAAGAAATATCTTTTCGAACGGTATAGTGGAGTCAAATCATTGCAAATTATTTTGTTTTATTCTGTTTTGGGGTTCAGACTGTTTAATGCTACCGGAGATATTACCAACGCTAAATTATTAGATGTTCATTTGGAGTTAGTTAATCAAATATTCTTATAATATTTGTAAGGTAATCAAATTTTACTAATAGATCATTTTAATTTTATTCAAGTTAACTGCGGGATAATATAACTTTATTTACTTGAAATGCTCTTGTAAGTTGGATTTGAGTACTTTTTGGTTTCGTAACATTTTAACTTTGATATTCTTAACTATGAATCTAATCTTATTAAAAATTAAGTTTTTATCTTATAATTAGTATTTAATGGATGAGTTTTACCAATGTTTTCGAGTGAATTATTATTTTCTTTCAAAACATAAATGCGTAAATTTTGTAATGTTATTAATTCACTATTGATTTAAATATGGCACCATGTACAGATTTAGCCCTCCCCCCCGGTGGCGTCTAAATTGAAGTTTACTTTTTCGTATTCGGTAGGTTTCAATATTTTCTATAATAAGTAAAAGTTCTTTTTTTTTTTCTTTTTTTTTTTTTTTTTAAATATTTTCTCTTACGATTTCTGAAAGTTGCCAATTCATTTTATCATTACTCATCCTTTTCACTCCAAGGGGAAAACTATATTTTTCCCAAGGAAAAAAAAAACTAAATCTCTGATGATTTGTTTGGTATATTCAATGAAACGTGTATTAAACGCAGCAATAAAACAACATGAATATGAATTCAGTGAATATTTCTGTTACTTTGAAATGTTTTTTTTTAAGTTAAACACGCAACATGTTATCTTTGAAGCATATCCCAGACAATTCGCGTCTACTCATTTTGGTTTGGATTCTTCCCAACCTATTTTTTGTTTTTGGCTTCATGCAAGAACTGACTGATGTTCCTGCCATAGTTACATACTATAGGCCCAAATACTTTTGAACTGATTTTGTATTATTTATAGAAGTGTTTTTTTTTTTTTTAATTTCATTAGTAAATCGCGTGTTATAAAATATTTTATTAGTAAATCACTTGTAATTAACTATGTAAAATTATTCATGTCATTCTTACAAGCATGTTGGGATGTTATCAAAATTTATTTTATTGTTATTAGTTTTCTTTTTTTTTTTTCTAATATTTCGAATTCACGATTATTAGTAATGTGTTTGAGAATAGAGGTGTTGTCTACTAAAATTTTTCCAACACTTAGACGTTGTTAATACTACACTACTATTGTTGGGTTATTTTAGGCCGGAAGTCCCTGTGTACGATTCATTCATAGATTAATTATTTTGTAAATAAATTTTTTGCAAAGAAAATCACAACTTACATGGCTAGCATGTATGCTTGCTTCAAATGGTCGATCGCGTAACAAAAATAAATAAATAAATAAATAAATAAATAAAATAAAATAAAATAAATAAAAAATAAAATAAAATAAATAAAAAAATAAAATAAAATAAATAAATAAATAAATACATAAAAAAATAAAATAAAATAAATAAAAAAATAAAATAAATAAATAAATAAATACATAAAAAATAAAATAAATAAAAGGCTAAATTGCGACATCCAGTTGGTTTTATGATTGACAATCACATGAACGACGCCGTTTCTACGCAAATAAGACAGGTGAATAAAAACGGACGTGAAGGGATCATAGATACGGGTTGGAAGAAGGCGTGTGCTACATACGTAGACGTGTGCAAGCCAACTTGAAAGAGTGCCAAGTTTTGGAGTTGGAAGTTTTGACAACATAGTGCCAAGTTTTGAAGTTGGAAGTTTTTGACAGCAGTTTGTCGAATTTACCCGAGAAATTGTTAGTTTAACCATAGATGCATATAACACTTATTCTTCGCAAACAGTCTCCAATTTAATACTGACCAGACGCAATGTGGCTTTTTTTAAAAATGAAAATCGCTTCTAGACAAGGCATGAAGCCACTTGATGTAAGAAGCGATAAACACTACTATAAGGTAAAAAAAACTTGTCAACAAGAAGTACTAGATCACATAGATTCCAACACAGAAAAAAGACATTCTTTCTACTTTGTCAGAAACATAACCTATGGAATGTGAAGACTAAAGGAAAAAATAAGGGAAGCGATGGTTACGAGTCTGCTGAAATCCCAAGGTCCACCTTTTAATCTCCAGCGATCAACAGATGTGCCGATGTGCCGATGTGTTATAACCGTAGATTAACAACAAAGTGGGAAAGTACTATCTGCCTTTAAATGAGAAACAATTATGTTCTTGTCCGTCAGCAGCAATTATTCTTTAACCTTTTCAGTTCTTCACGGATCTATTATATTTAAATACATTAGAATCACAGGATTCCATAAGATATGTTTTTTTTTCAGGTTATGATGTGGAATACGATGTTTTCCGGCTTCTGGTTACGGTATTTACCCCGCCTTACGATGTTATTTATCATTTTATTTGATTATATACACGCGCATTATATCGTATATAATTTGTTACTAATTTTTGATGCCAAGGTTCTACTGTACGCAATAATGTTAAATATTAGAGTTGATAGGCAAACTAGTATTAATAGCTAATGCATGTCAACGGTTATGCGTGGATTGAGTGGTGAAACTACTGTCAAACATTCGTAATCGCACCTAAATAACCTTATACATTCTATAATTCTTAAATTTCAAAAGCATATTACTGCTAAATAATATATAGCGATATACATAAATGATAGTGCTTTTCTTCACATATACACACCCACACGTACGCACGCACATACGCACACACACACGCACGCATATACACAGCCTCATACATACACTCACATTCATGCGCATACACACACACACACGCTAACGTGCACACACACACACACACACACACACCCGAGCTGTGACGTGACTTCCTTTAAAGCGAAAGCCAGACATGCGCACTCAGAACACTAACTCCAGTATAAAAGTCAACAAAACCCGTCAACTTCCCTTTTTCGTCCGGACCAGCGTTCGACCTGTTGAGTCGACGAACCGACCGTGCGCCCTAACGTCACTTTCCCTGCTACTGTAATGTGGGATAAGCGCACGCACACTTTATACGCTTTCTCTCTCCATGAACTGGATTGACTTTCTCACTCTATCTCCCCTTCGGCTTTAGTCCATCAAAACAGACATGTGCGCGACGCTCTACTAAGCTTAACCCTCTCTTTCTACAGGCCGGCTTGCCACTTCACGTTTCTCTATTGGATTCCCCTTTCCTTCCACGCGCGTAGTCGTCAACGGCCAAATGAACACGTGTACACCCAAGACGTTCATTTCTCAACAGAAAATAAATGACATGTTTATTTTATTCCGCAATTGAGTTATTGTTTACGTCATTCCATTCGTTTCATTATGTTTTCTTATAGCGAGTTTAGGGTATTTATATCCTGGTCCGCAACAGTGTGTAGACTTTGATATATATATATATATATATATATATATATATATATATATATATATATATATATATATATATATATTCGCCTAGGAGTTTTTTTACTTTAATTTTTGCCTCTCATTTTTTAAATCTATAGCAAAATCATATAAAAGGATTCTGAAAAGAAAAAAAATTAATTACGTCAAAAAATTTAAATTGTTATAAAAAAGTTACACATGTTTTTTTCAGTTTCTATTTATAAATTGATTTCCTTTTAATCTGTCAATACATGAGAATTTGTTAGTAATATTAAAACCCACTTTAAATAACTTTCTACCCGACAGTTTAAATGCTTCCAAATTCATTTAAAATTGCGAATGGTCACAGTGTAATAATAAGTTTCCAGACTTTTCTGTACATACATTTCAAATTCTCGTAGACTCTTTAAAATTCAGTATGTTATAACTACAGCAGGAATTGGAATACACCCTACTAAAGCCTTCCAAAAATTTCATAGATAAGGACCGTCGTGTGTCTATAGAGAAAATAAGTGCATAGTTTGATGTCAGTGTGGGAACTGTATGCACAATTAATTATTTGTGCGGAATTGAAAATGCGGAAGATTTGCGCCAAGTTAGTCCCAAAGGTGCTCCACCCTTGTCACGATGGGAATCAAGACAGTTATTGCCCTCCCTATAGTCCAGACCTTTTTTCCTGGTGATTTTTCGTCATTTTCTAAGAGGCTGTCGTTATGAGACAATTAAGGGGATGAAAGAGACTGTGACGAGGGTCATGGACACACGCACACAAGAGGATTTCCATGGTCCTTCCAGAAGTTCTTGGAACGGTACAAGTGCATTGCAGCCGGGGGAGATTACTTCGAAGAGAACTAAATTTTTATGTGTGTACTACTATTATGGCGTGACCGCCTCCGGGAGCAGTATAGCTCCCCATTGTGGGGAGATTAAGACCCCTGAAACACCAACTATGCGCTGGTATTAACTGTTAAGCATTATTGGGTGCCTGGGCAGCAGCGGGTAACTTAGCTGAAAGAGGCCACGCGGGGATAAGGGATATTGCGTGTACAGTAATCACTGGGACAATATCGTAGTAATCGTTAGTAATGGAGATCTGATAAAGTGTCTTACTTAAAGGGGCGGTTCATCAGGAACTTGTTTATGTTGGACTTGAATACATCCAAGTTGTAGTCAGGTGGGAAACAGGCAAACGGAAGAGAGTTCCACAGGCGTGCACTTCCAAGAAAGAAGCTTTGTTCATGGAATCTACATTTTGATTTAGGCACAGATAAAAAGCGGGGAAAATTATTGACAGTGGTTTCAGCTAGACGGGTGTTTTTCGTGAAAAATTGGCGAGGGGGGGGCAGAGATTGGAGCTCAGACGAGCACTTGCCATGGAAATAACGATAAAACAAAGACAGGTTCCCAAGTCCCTTTTGTGGGAGAGAAGTTTCAGGGAAGAGAAAAGGGCATCCCCCACTAGTCTATTTTGTACTCTGTTAAGGCAGGATAGGCTGTTTTTAGCAGCTCCTGCCCAGATATGGCAGCAGTACTCCATTCTAGGACGTACTTAGCTTTTATATAGATAGAAAATTGCATCAGCAGTAAGATATCTACTGAAGCGGTAGAAGGATCCCACAATTTTTCCAGAGACCTTGGCAACAGATTTGATGTACATGTTCCATTTCAGATCAGGAGTAAAGGTCAATCCCAGAATCTTGTCAAAACATGAAGCCTCCCCAAGACGAGACCCATCCATTTCAGTTGATGCCAGATGGGGATCAGAGCGTTGATGATGTAAAAATAGAAGCTTGGTTTTAGATGCATTAAAAGTAACCAGCCACCACTTCCCCCACTCTACCACACGCTCAAGATCAGAGGAGAAAGAATCAGAGAGAACTTTGTCATTTACAGCATAAATGTCAATGAATGATTTAAGCATGTGTTAAGGGAGATCATTGATTTAGATCAGGAAGAGAGTTGGGCCCAGGATGGACCAGCATTAATACTGTGGGCCCATCAACCACTACTCTTATGAGCTTATCAGAGAGAAATGATTTAATAATTGAGAAACATTTCTAGTTATACCGTAGCTGGAAATCTTGTGAAGTAGGCTTTTATGCCATACCTTATCGAAGGCCTTTGATATGTTAAGAGCAATGGCCCTAGAAAGGAAGCCTTTGTCGAGAGATTCACTATGAGATATAACCATTAGCACATCTGCTGTAGATCTAGCAGAACGGAAACCATATTGCATGTAACTAAGAAGGTTATTTCTGCTGAGGTGGTTGACTACTTCTTTATTTAATATGGATTCCAGCAACCTACTCATGACACACAGGAGACTTATTGGTCTGTACTTAGAAGGAGATGACCTGTCACCTGAATTCTTAAATACAGGACATACTGATGAGGTTTTCCAGGGTGTTGGGAAGCAATTCTCCTAAAGACAACGCTTAAAGATTTTTGTAAGTATGGGGGCAAGTTCTAGTTGAAGCTTTTCAACACTATAATTGGAATGCCGTCAGGGCCAGTTGCCTTACTGGAATCAAGTTCTTGATTAGCTTGGCGATATTATGCACATATATTTGTATGTTGTATAGTGTGTTATCTGTTATAGGAGGAAATACTGGGAGTTGATGGCCTTGGTCGCATAGGGCAGAATTAGCTGCAATGTTCTTGGCAATTAGTTTGGCTTTGTCTGATGCTGACGAGATGACCTTGGGTCCATTGATGATGGTTGGGATAGAACACACGTTTCTGTTCAGGACCCTGTTTGTTATTTGCAAAAACTGGTGGGAGCCAACCCGCTTCCTAGCTAATTTGGATTGAACAGACTGAGCATACAACTCTCTTGCATTTTTTATTACTCTTTGACAATGGTTGCTGGCAGTGCTGAAAGCAGCTTTAGTCTCAGTACATTTATTACGTTGATAGCTATGGAAAAAGTGATTTCTGTGCATGATGGCAGCAACACATTCTGGGGAGATTGTTGGGGAAAAGTGACAAATTCGATGGCGTTTTGAAATCACCACAAATATGATTTCAGTGCTGGGGAGGGGCCAAGGGGTTGACCTTTCTGTTCGTGGGAACTGAAACCTGCGAGCATTCGCAAGTTCACCAGCACATATGGAGGCAATCGGGAATTCCCTGGAATGACGTAGTGATTAGTGATTGGTCTTTCAATATAAGCGAATACTCTGACCAAAAATCAGTCAGTTGATGAGTTGAGCTGGATCTCAAAAGAATTCAACACTATTCAAAGAGACGTCGTCATACCCCCTTCTTCGACCGTCACCACCGTCAACCACGGAGAGCAAGATTTAATTGTATGTGTTGTCAGAAATTAACATTGGACAATTATATATAAGTTTATATAATATTTTGTAAATTTAAGCTGAATTAATGCGTAGAATAGAGACATCTGACCATGCAATATTTTCACTTCCAGCGTGAGACGGCATATCAACCCGAAAGTGAAATCGATGCTGAAACCGACCTACCAGATCCCGCTGCGCCGAGAGAATTCGCAAAGTATTCCCTGCGAAAGCTGATCACGACGCATGTGTAAGTGTTCATACCTGTTACCAGCGACCCTGAATGGTCACACTTGGTAACCTGAAACAAGGTATCCGTTCACACTATCAAAAAAAAAAAAAAAACAAGTTTTGAAACTTATTTAAAGCACCTCGTATAATACCCTTTTCAACGATCAACATTAAGAATAACCTGCAATGTATCATGGTAGATTTAATTTCGTAATTAAACTATTTTCTAAATAGGATATTTTAAAGTTTGTTATTGCATTTTACACTATTAAGCATCAGCGAAAATGATGACGTGAAAGTCACGTAGATGCGAGAACCACACATAAAAAGACACACAGAAGATAAAAAACTAGTAGAAGTATCCAAAATCATTGGTTGAGAAACTTGTAGAAATTTAAATATCGATAAAATCTGATACGTTTCTATATTTCAAAAAAGTTATTTTTTGTCACGAGACAGCAGCTATTATCTTGTATTTTCGTCATGGAAAATGGAAGCCATTATTTCGAACGATTAGAATTTCAACCATTTTTTATCAGTTAAATACATTACAGTTTTGCTTACAGGCTGTTCCAAAAGTCTTGGGCACATTTTGACATTAAATATCTCGAGAACTATTGAGAATATAAAAACACATTTAGTATATTCAGAAAGCTTGTCATCTCAAATTTTCATGGAATGTTCAAAGATGTTCAATTGAGCACAATTGGTCACACAACACACATCAACCCGATAGTCCAATTCTTGCCAAACGCGAACCATTGCAACAGCTTCTGTTATTCGGACCTTTAGCTCATCCACATCTCTTGGAATAGGAAGCACATAGATCAGTCGTTTCACAAATCTCCACAAATCCCCAGGATGTGAGATCTAAAGATCTAGGAGGCACGTTGAACAAGTGTACATGATTTTTTTTTAATTCAAGCACACAAAACGCCTTTTCGGGTTGAGTGAACGCCATTACTGGATCTGAAAAGAAATGAAACAAATTAATAACAAAATTACAAAAAGAATAATCAATAGCAAAATTACTAATAAAAATATATAGAAAAATTACAAAAAAAAATCAATAGCAAAATTACAAAAAAAATCTATAAAAAAATTGCAAAAAAAAATCAATAACAAAATTACAAAAAAATCAATAACAAAATTACAAAAAAAATCAATAGCTAAATTACAAAAAAAATCAATAGCAAAATTACAAAAAAAATCAATAACAATATTACAAAAAAATCAATAGCTAAATTACAAAAAAATAAATAGCAAAATTACAAAAAAAATATCAATAGCTAAATTACAAAAAAAATCAATAACAAAATTACTAAAAAAATATCAATAGCAAAATTACAAAAAATATCAATAACAAAATTACAAAAACAAATCCATAACAAAATTACAAAAAGAATAATCAATAGCAAAATTTCTAATAAAATCAATAGCAAAATTACGAAAAAAAATCAATAGCAAAATTTAAAAAAAAAATCAATAAAAAAATTGCAAAAAAAATCAATAACAAAATTACAAAAAAATCAATAGCAAAATTACAAAAAAAATCAATAGCTAAATTACAAAAAAATCAATAGCAAAATTACAAAACAAATCAATAGCAAAATTACAAAAAAAATTCTATAGCAAAATTAAAAAAGAAATCAATAACAAAATTACAAAAAAATTAATAGCAAAATTATAAAATAAAATCAATAAAAAATTACAAAAATATCAATAACAAAATTACAAAAAAAACAAATCAATAACAAAATTACAAAAAAAAATCAATAACAAAATTACAAAAAATCAATAGCAAAATTACAAAATAAAATCAATAACAAAATTACAAAAAATATTAATAGCAAAATTACAAAAAACAAATCAATAGCAAAATTAAAAAAAAATCTATAACAAAATTACAAAAAAAATCAATAGCAAAATTACAAAAAAAAATCAATAGCAAAATTACAAAAAAAAAATCAATAACAAACTTACAAAAATATCAATAGCAAAATTTAAAAAAAAATCAATAGCAAAATGTCAAAAAAAAAATCAATAACAAAATTACAAAAAAAAAATCAATAACAAAATTACAAAAAAAATCAATAGCAAAATTACAAAAAAAATCAATAACAAAATTACAAAAAAAAATCAATAGCAAAATTACAAAAAAAACTTAGCTTTAAAAATGGCACCACTTTAATCCTACTGCCAATCATAGTTAATCAGATATGAGGAGTTAAAATAGTCCCAAGACTTTTAGAACACCATGTATTATAGAAAATATTGAAACCTAACGGATACCAACAAGTACACTAATTCAGACTCCAGGAGGGGGACTAAATCCGTACATGGCGCCATATTTGAATCAATATTGAACTAACAACATCACAAGGTTTGATTATCTGTTTTAAAAGAAAACAATAATTCACTCAATTGCGTTTGCCCCGTTTCGGACATAATCTATGTTTCGATTGTTAATATATATTATTTTTAGTGTACATTACTGTTTGTATATACCCGGCGTTGCTCGGGAGATTTTTTTACTTTTAGTTTTGTTTGACGAAAAAGATACAAAATTTCTCCGGAAATTATACATATCTAATTCCCAGCGAAATATGTTTTGTAGTATTATATTAGCATGCCGGAAAAACGCCGAGTAACCTGGTCGATTATTATTATTATTATTATTATTATTATTATTATTATTATTATTATTATTATTATTATTATTATTATTATTATAAAAATAAAACAATTAGATTTTGGAAAATGTGGATTTACAGCTGGGAATGTTTAGTCAGGAATTTAACTCAGAAGTAAAATAAACAAAGTTCATTTATGAATTTTCGAAGTAGTTATAGAACATAATCTTACAATAATATCAACAAAGATACGTGACAAAAACCCGAAAAGGGACCTTTAGGATACGTATAGTGATGAAGTCATGGAAAAGATAGATTTACACGTCAGCAGAAATCAAGCAAAAGAGTTGACGAGAAATGCGTTAATGAACGGACGTGTAGACGACCTCGTTGAAAACAGAAGAGGGAACCAGTGAATATGTAGAAAGAGATTCAGCGTGCCAAACTCCTACAAGGGAATGCATAAGACGAATAAAACCCGTGTAAAATATAACTCGTTGTTATGGCGTTTAGACAAATAAAAAGGTATATGGTTCTTTTGGTCTGAGACAAGGAAACATATTGTTATTGTTTGATTGTAAAAAAAGCTGTCTATAAAAGTTTATGTGTCACGTTTGTTAACTACGCGTATTTGTGAAGAAGCAGCCGCAGACACAATGAACATTTTACATACAACAATAGAAGAACATTTCAACTACTAGACAACACACTGTATATATCACAACCTTAAAGAAACATTTGTTAAACAGACGCTGTTTATATACACTCACCCCGCTACATTACAATACACAACAATACATAACAATACATTCTCAAGCCGGCTCACTTTGAACAGAACTCGGAACTACACCCCCTTGCCCTTTGGGGCCAAGGGGGGCAAGACGAAAAGAACATACCAGCTTACTTCATTTCGTACGCACATTCATAAAGACTAGCAGCAGTCAAGCGAACAGAAACGAATTCCTATTCATTGTTATGCGCGCATTAACAAGAATAAGTTAAACCAACGCACGCACGCACACACACACACAATGCAACGCTGCCAAATACTTACATACGTATATTGCTTATATACATATGTAGTCATACTATGAACAGTGTGACTTATGTCTACTAATTTAACTATCTTCGCCAAATATTCGTGTTTGTATAAATGACTGAAAATTATTTTATTTATATCTTGCATAAAAATAATTTTTTTTATAAAAAAATTCGTTTTTCAGAAGTTTTTATTTACAGTTTTAGCACTTGCTACTTGTTGGCTCTTCCATTCTCCCAATGTTTCATATATTTCCATTTTACACACACACACACACACACACACACACACACACACACACACACACACACACACACACACACACACACACACACACACACTCAGAGTAAATTATGAAAATGTACGCATAAAATTATATCTTATATTAATTTATGTGATTAAATGCGCTGGACCCACAAACAAATTTATACAAACACTTGCCCGATTCGGATATCTACACAGCTATGCGGATTACCCAATATATAGCTTGGACATTATTACCAAACGGATGTAAAGAACGTATAACATGGATTTTACCAAGCAAGCTGGATCTAAAAAACATTCATATCCTTTTTCTACAAATCCTCCTGATACAGGACTTCTGATAAATGCATTATTTTCACTTTGACTTTCCATGTTTCACTGACTTTAGCAAATAGGGTAAATACCTTTATAACTATTTGCTAATATTTTCTCTCATCTGATGAGATGGTAGACATCGAAACCCTATAGGTTAAGGAGATTAATTTTCTAAAGCATTCTTTGTCTTGCTTAGAATAATAAAAATTCTTTGATATGAAACTCAACAACTTCATTTCATTTCAATGAGAGTTTTTTTAAATTCATTGAATTACAATTTAATATATATATATATATATATATATATATATATATATATATATATATATATATATGAGCGTAAATGAAATAATATTTCGACGAAATGAAGAGATGAAAAAGGAAAAAAACAAGTTATATTTCATCAACGTTACGTCTTTATTTCCTGAGGAAGTTTTGAATTAAAAGACGAAACGTTGACGGTTCGGCTTTATTTTAAGACACAGCTGGCTCTCAATATATTGTTCTTCTCTCCTTGCTTTCGATCTTTATGCCTGTCTTTGGAGTTTATTGTGTGACGCTACGCCCACATCACAGCTTAACACCCCCTCCCACAACACACACTCACACACACACACACACACGCACACACACACACACACACACACACACACACACACATATATATATATATATATATACACACCTATTTTTTTTTAACTATAACATAATTGGTATAAAACCCAATGTCAGTGTGATTCTTGGCAGTACCCAAAGAAGCTATCCTTATCTAAAATGGATTCTACCAAACAAAGCCAAGGACCGTGGCACAAATCAATTCCTGTTTCAGTGACGTAAATTATTTAGACTTCAAAGAACAGAATACCAGCTTTCAATATTCACGCGCGATTCCAGTTTATTTTTCTTCCTTTTTTACTATTCACCAACAACAGCGAAGACGTTCGCTTTTAATACCAGCAGCAGGAGTCGTTCTTATTTCTTCTCTACACCGACAACAAAGACGTTCGTTCTTAGTATTAGCAGTAGTTATTTTTTCTTCTTCTCTTCATTAACAGCATTCAAAGACAAAACAAGTAAAACAAGAGGTAAATCTACACCCGCCCAAAACACAGTTGGATGAAGTGGCACCCAAAACCGAACTGATATTTACTTTATTCCGACGGCAGGAAGATGAGACACAAGGTCGGAAGGTGGGGAAAGTCGAGCAGCGCCCGAAAGGAGGAGCATTCTGGCCTTATCAAAAACTGAGCAGGCAGTCTCGTCAGCATTCCCGGTCAGTAAGCTTAAGGCAGCAAGTAATAAACTTCACCCCAAAGAGATGCGCAACACCTGAAAGAATACTCAGACTCATCATAACCCATCACAACAAAGGAAAGGACACCATCAGTCACAATGGCTCAATTCCGTTGAACTGATTGTCGAGAACGAATCCTCCCTGTGATAAGATTGGCGTTCAAAAACGAACTGATCTTTGAGAAAACATTATTCTTTTTTTCCCCGCGATTTTACATTGTTTATGGCGCCCATTTTACATAATTACAATATTCTCGAAACCCAACAGTTCTAGGTTCTTACCTGCGTGCGTCCATCTTTTCCCCCCTGTCACAACTTTTCACAGAACAAATTCATGAGCTGCACTTGATGAACGTGATGACCGGAGAAATAGATGAGAGATGAGTGGACATGGTCTTCTATAATGTTTCGTATTACAACGAAACTGCATACAAATATAAATAAATACTACTGGTGGTATTTTGTTTGGTCTATTAAGAGTTTCAGGCAAATTCAAATTGATTGATGCTATTTATATTACATTCTTGGGGGAGCATCCTGAGCAATTGTAACATTATTTGGATCCGACATTAAATGACGATTCACGTGCAGAGTCAGCATTTTAAGCCGTGACATGGGCTTTATGCCACAAAATGGGATGCATATATTTGCATAAAGATCTGAAAGAAAGAAAAGCAGAACATTATATTGAGAGTTAGCTGTGTCTGGTACCGTGTATTGAGATCAAGCTGTGTATGCTGCCGTGTATTAGAGCCAGCTGTGTCTGGTGCCGTGTATTGATAGTCAGCTGTGTCTGATACCGTATATTGAGAGCCAGCTGTGTCTGATACCGTATATTGAGAGCCAGCTGTGTCTGGTGCCGTGTATTGAGAGCCAACTCTGTCTAGTACAGTGTACTGATAGCCATCTGTGTCTGATGTCGTGTATTGCGAGCCAGCTATGTTTGGTGTCGTGTGTATTGAGACCTAGTTGTGTCTGGTGCCGTGTATTAAGTTTGTTTAATTTTTTTTGAACCAGGCTGAGTTTAAGGTTAGGTTAATCTCATGGTAAAAAGGATTTACTCAATTCTCAATTGTAAATTGTTGTCTGCAATTTGATTGACGAAGTGCGTCTTTTTTATGGAAACTGCTAGAAGATTCCGATTAAAAGTGAGTTTCAGCATAGGTCACAGTATGTACAAATACCAAAATGTTGTCAGCGGAGTAACTAGAGTGTTTGCTATGAATGTTTTGCTATGAATGTTTTGCAGGGGGACATAGATCGAAGTTCACTTGAGCACATGCCATGAAAATAAGGAGAAATATGATATCTTTATTATTCCAATGACTTCATGAGTTATTATTTTTGAATATAAACAACTGAATGCGACACCATCTCCCACATCCACCAACACGCATTTGCTTCATCATGTTTTAAGAATGTTATGCTCTAGCATGTAATCGATCTCATCTTTCAATATCCTTATCTTTCTAGCATTTAATCGATATCGTTCTTGCCTAATTGGCTTTGTTTCTACCAATCATCCGACATTAACGACTGCATTTGTGCGATTAGGACCGTCTGCGAATATATCCCTTTTTGTTTAATATTGGCAGGGCTACCAGGCGTTACCTGGGGCAAAAGTGTTGCCTATTTCTATTAAAAACTTCTATCTCACTATAGTCCCTACATATTTTTCTCCCTCCTCTTTTCACGTTTTCTCCCTCACACCTCTCTCTTTTTTCTTCGCATAAGCCATTCCTCTATCTTGACACACGTTCACGGATAAACTAACACACACACATGCGCACACACACATGGACGCACACACACATGTGCGGACATGCACATACACACAAACAAACAGAGAGACAACTCGTTTTTATAGATTCTTCGAGCAAGGTGTCAGCATAAGAGAATTAACTCTGTGATTAAAACAAAAATCAGAATTACATCCCGTTAAATCGTATATAACGTGCGTTGAAAACTAACTCTGCCCCACTTTAGGGTCAAGTAATGAATTTTATGTACGAAATTTTAGATATCTTTCACCTGAGGCAACGTGTAGTGATGATCAAGAAAGTACCAACTTTGTGAGTATTTGTTTTGTCGTTTTCAAGTTTAAGCCAGATATACAAACATGCATACATACACACAGACAACTGCCCTTTATATTATAGATGAAAGTTGGTAAGTGATCTTTCTCTTCTAAACGAAAATGTGGTATATGCTCATCTAAATTTGACAGCACCACAAAATTCTTTAGACTAATAGATGAATCCAGAAGCTTTCGTACATCTGCATGAAAATTATTCTGTAATTAAGAGGCTTGCCATTTTAGCTATTGTATACGAGTCCTGATAACTTGCCTTTAATGGTTGGTCATTTAATAGTAGAAAAATTATCATATCCTTGTATAATTCTTATATTCTTATTTATCTCCTTATATCATTCTTATATTCGTATTTATATCATTACATTATTCTTATATTCGTATTTATATCATTATATCATTCTTATATTCGTATTTATATCATTACATTATTCTTATATTCTTATTTATATCATTATATCATTCTTATATTCTTATTTATATCATTACATTATTCTTATATTCTTATTTATATCATTATATCATTCTTATATTCTTATTTATATCATTACATTATTCTTATATTCTTATTTATATCATTATATTATTCTTATATTCTTATCTATGTCATTACATTATTCTTATATTCTAATTTATATAATTACATTATTCTTATATTCGTATTTATATCATTATATCATTCTTATATTCTTATTTATGTCATTGTATCATTCTTATATTCTTATTTATATCATTATATCATTCTTATATTCTTATTTATATCATAACATTATTCTTATATTCTTATTTATATCCTTGTATCATTCTTATATTCTTATTTATGTCATTATATCATTCTTATATTCTTATTTATATCATTATATTATTCTTATATTCTTATTTATATCATTATATCATTCTTATATTCTTATTTATATAATTATATCATTCTTATATTCTTATTTATATCATTATATCATTCTTATATTCTTATTTATATCATTATATCATTCTTATATTCTTATTTATATCATTATATCATTCTTATATTCTTATTTATATCATTACATTATTCTTATATTCTTATTTATATCATTCTCATATTCTTATTTATATCATTATATCATTCTTATATTCTTATTTATATCATTATATCATTCTTATATTCTTATTTATATCATTATATCATTCTTATATTCTTATTTATATCATTATATCATTCTTATATTCTTATTATATCATTATATCATTCTTATATTCTTATTTATATCCTTAAATCATTCTTATATTCTTATTTATATCATTCTTATATTCTTATTTATATCATTATATCATTCTTATATTCTTATTTATATCATTATATTATTCTTATATTCTTATTTATGTCATTATATGATTCTTATATTCTGATTTATATCATTATATCATTCTTATATTCTTATTTATATCATTATATCATTCTTATATTCTTATTTATATCATTATATTATTCTTATATTCTTATTTATATCATTATATCATTCTTATATTCTTATTTATATCATTATATCATTCTTATATTCTTATTTATATCATTATATTATTCTTATATTCTTATTTATATCATTATATTATTCTTATATTCTTATTTATATCATTATATCATTCTTATATTCTTATTTATATCATTATATTATTCTTATATTCTTATTTATATCAATATATTATTCTTATATTCTTATTTATATCATTATATCATTCTCATATTCTTATTTATATCATCATATCATTCTAATATTCTTATTTATGTCATTATATCATTCTTATATTCTTATTGATAGCATTATATCATTCTTATATTCTTATTTATATCATTATATTATTCTTATATTCTTATGTATATCCTTAAATCATTCTTATATTCTTATTAATATCATTCTTTTATTCTTATTTATATCATTATATCATTCTTATATTCTTATTATATCATTATATCATTCTTATATTCTTATTTATATCCTTAAATCATTCTTATATTCTTATTTATATCATTCTTATATTCATATTTATATCATTACATCATTCTTATATTCTTATTTATATCATTATATTATTCTTATATTCTTATTTATGTCATTATATCATTCTTATATTCTGATTTATATCATTATATCATTCTTATATTCTTATTTATATCATTATATCATTCTTATATTCTTATTTATATCATTTTATTATTCTTATATTCTTATTTATATCATTATATCATTCTTATATTCTTATTTATATCATTATATCATTCTTATATTCTTATTTATATCATTATATTATTCTTATATTCTTATTTATATCATTATATCATTCTTATATTCTTATTTATATCATTATATCATTCTTATATTCTTATTTATATCATTATATTATTCTTATATTCTTATTTATATCATTATATCATTCTTATATTCTTATTTATATCATTATATCATTCTTATATTCTTATTTATATCCTTAAATCATTCTTATATTCTTATTTATATCATTATATTATTCTTATATTCTTATTTATATCATTATATCGTTCTTATATTCTTATTTATGTCATTATATCATTCTTATATTCTTATTTATATCATTATATCATTCTTATATTCTTATTTATATCATTATATTATTCTTATATTCTTATTTATATCATTATATTATTCTTATATTCTTATTTATGTCATTATATCGTTCTTATATTCTTATTTATCTAATTATATCATTCTTATATTCTTATTTATATCATTATATCATTCTTATATTCTTATTTATATCATTATATTATTCTTATATTCTTATTTATATCATTATATCATTCTTATATTCTTATTATATCATTATATCATTCTTATATTCTTATTTATATCCTTAAATCATTCTTATATTCTTATTTATATCATTCTTATATTCTTATTTATATCATTATATCATTCTTATATTCATATTTAAATCATTATATCATTCTTATATTCTTATTTATATGATTATATCATTCTTATATTCTTATTTATATCATTATATCATTCTTATATTCTTATTTATATCATTATATCATTCTTATATTCTTATTTATGTCATTATATCATTCTTATATTCTTATTTATATCATTACATTATTCTTACATTCTTATTGATATCATAACATTATTCTTATATTCTTATTTATATCATTACATTATTCTTATATTCTTTTTTATGTCATTATATCATTCTTATATTCTTATTAATATTATTACATTATTCTTATATTCTTATTTATATCATTATATCATTCTTATATTCTTATTTATATCATTATATCATTCTTATATTCTTATTTATATCATTATATCATTCTTATATTCGTATTTATGTCATTATATCATTCTTATATTCTTATTTATATAATTATATCATTCTTATATTCTTATTTATATCATTATATCATTCTTATATTCTTTTTTATATCATTATATCAGTCTTATATTCTTATTTATATCATTATATCATTCTTATATTCTTATTTATATCATTACATCATTCTTATATTCTTATTTATATCATTATATCCTTCTTATATTCTTATTTATATCATTATATCATTCTTATATTCTTATTTATATCATTATATCATTCTTATATTCTTATTTATATCATTATATCATTCTTTTATTCTTATTTATATCATTATATCATTCTTATATTCTTATTTATATCATTATATCATTCTTATATTCTAATTTATATCATTATATCATTCTTATATTCTTATTTATATCATTATATCATTCTTATATTCTTATTTATATCATTATATTATTCTTATATTCTTATTTATATCATTATATCATTCTTATATTCTTATTTATATCATTATATCATTCTTATATTCTTATTCATGTCATTATATCATTCTTATATTCTTATTTATATCATTATATCATTCTTATATTCTCATTTATGTCATTATATCATTCTTATATTCTTATTTATATCATTATATCATTCTTATATTCTTATTTATATCATTATATCATTCTTATATACTTATTTATATCATTATATCATTCTTATATTCTTATTTATATCCTTAAATCATTCTTATATTATTATTTATATCATTCTTATATCCTTATTTATATCATTATATCATTCTTATATTCTTATTTATATCATTATATAATTCTTATATTCATATTTATATCATTATATTATTCTTATATTCTTATTTATATCCTTAAATCATTCTTATATTCTTATTTATATCATTCTTATATTCTTATTTATATCATTATATCATTCTTATATGCTTATCATTATCATTATATCATTCTTATATCCTTATTTATATCATTATATCATTCTTATATTCTTATTTATATCATTATATTATTCTTATATTCTTATTTATAGTCTTAAATCATTCTTATATTCTTATTTATATCATTCTTATATTCTTATTTATATCATTATATCATTCTCATATTCTTATTTATATCATTATATCATTCTTATATTCTTATTTATATCCTTATATCATTCTTATATTCTTATTTATATCATTATATCATTCTTATATTCTTATTTATATCATTATATCATTCTTATATTCTTATTTATGTCATTATATCATTCTTATATTCTTATTTAGATCCTTATATCATTCTTATATTCTTATTTATATCATTATATCATTCTTATATTCTTATTTATATCATTATATCATTCTTATATTCTTATTTATATCATTATATCATTCTTATATTCTTATTTATATCATTATATCATTCTTATATTCTTATTTATATCATTATATCATTCTCATATTCTTATTTATATCATTATACTATTCTTATATTCTTATTTATATCATTATATCATTCTTATATTCTTCTTTATATCATTATATCATTCTTATATTCTTATTTATATCATTATATCATTCTTATATTCTTATTTATATCATTATATCATTCTTATATTCTTATTTATATCATTATATCATTCTTATATTCTTATTTATATCATTATATCATTCTTATATTCGTATTTATATCATTATATCATTCTTATATTCTTATTTATATCCTTATATCATTCTTATATTCTCATTTATATCATTATATCATTCTTATATTCTTATTTATATCATTATATCATTCTTATATTCTTCTTTATATCATTATATCATTCTTATATTCTTATTTATATCATTATATCAGTCTTATATTCTTATTTATATCATTATATCATTCTTATATTCTTATTTATATCATTATATCATTCTTATATTCTTATTTATATCCTTATATCATTCTTATATTCTTATTTATATCATTATATCATTCTTATATTCTTATTTATATCCTTATATCATTCTTATATTCTCATTTATATCATTATATCATTCTTATATTCTTATTTATATCATTATATCATTCTTATATTCTTATTTATATCATTATATCATTCTTATATTCTTATTTATATCATTATATCACTCTTATATTCTTATTTGTGTCATTATATCATTCTTATATTCTTATTTAGATCCTTATATCATTCTTATATTCTTATTTATATCATTATATCATTCTTATATTCTTATTTATATCATTATATCATTCTTATATTCTTATTTAGATCCTTATATCATTCTTATATTCTTATTTATATCATTATATCATTCTTATATTCTTATTTATATCATTATATCATTCTTATATTCTTATTTATATCATTATATCATTCTTATATTCTTATTTATATCATTATATCATTCTTATATTCTTATTTATATCCTTATATCATTCTTATATTCTTATTTATATCATTATATCATTCTTATATTCTTTTTTATATCATTATATCATTCTTATATTCTTATTTATATCATTATATCATTCTTATATTCTTATTTATATCTTTATATCATTATTATATGCTTATATCCTTATAGTTTTCAATTATTTGAATTATTTGAACTACTGTCTTCATTTTCAGTGTTATTTTCAAAACGTTTCGGCCGATGTTAACCGTGGCCTTCTTCAGATGTATCTTGTAGAACTCTGATATCTGCAGATACACCAATTCGTTAGGAAGATTTCCAAGTTGGACAAGAACCATGCGAGAAAGGTCAGAGATTACTTTAACTAAAACATTGTTGCAATAACATTGAAGATGAAGATGAGAACAATAGTACGAATAATCTAAATAATCCTCATCTCAAAATGTCAACAACATTGATTTATGATTGTAAAAACTCTTCATGCATTCTTAGTTATTCTTACGATGTTCTATCTGTTGACCTCTGATCACATTTACGCATCTTCTCCATATTATCATTTAAGCTATTATATGTAACATTGTATACGCTGTCCAAAAAGTCATTGAAGGATTTTGAATTTAAATAGATTCCTTATTTTTTATGATAATTTCTGTAATTTTAACAGCATCTGACTAAGACATTAGGAATGTTTCCCCAAAATGCAAAAGTCAAACAATATTTAAGAAAAATAATGTTTTTAAATGTGGCCCATTTTTAGCTTCGCATATTTGTGCTCTTTCCAAAACATTCATGACAGATTGCAGAATCTCTCTATTGCGATTTAACTCCCTTATTTCGTTCCGCGAGCTGGCAAATCTCGAAACGTCAAACCCCAAACTCTGCAAGAATCAAAGGAAAACAACAGGAACGAAATAAGGGAGTTAAATCGCAATTCAGAGATTCTGCAATCTGCCATGAATAATGTTTTGGAAAGAGCACAGATATGCGAAGCTAAAAATGGGCAACATTTAAAAGACATTATTTTTCATGAATAAAGATTGTTTACATTTTGCATTTTTAAAACATTTCCTAATGTGTTAGTCAGATTGTGTAAACATTATAAAAAGATATAAAAAAAATAAAAACTCTATTTAAGTTCAAACCCCTTTAGTGACTTCTTGGACACCCTGGTTTCTCCGCTATTCTTGGTCAAGTTTAAAAGATTCATGTACTGAGTATCTGAAAACTAATTCAAACGGTCTGAATTCTAAAGATCCTTGAATAGACTCACATACTGTAAATACCTAACACTCCCCCTAGGCGGGTTGAACCAGCTTCCTCCGAAGGATGAAGTTCAATGGGAATATAAACTTCACAAGCGGCCCCTAGTCGCTTGTATATCCTTATCATCAGGTTTTTTTTGCAGTTTTTGCAGGGAGGTACCAATCTCCATCTACCCGGTATTCATAAATGGTCACATCCGATACTAACCAAGTTCAACCTTGCTTAACTCCGGTGATCTTATGCGACCGTTATGTTTACGTGCTCATAAATAGCAGAGAGAATTTATTGATCCCAATCGTTGCGATGGTCTGTACAATATGTCTTTGCAATATCTTTTTTTTTTTTTTACACAGGCATCACCACATTATTAAGGCCAAGAGGCCACTCGAGGATAAGGGGTAAAGAGTGTACAGTAGAAATTGGACAATATAGTAATCAATTCGGTAAATTTGTTAATTTATATGGAACGTTTCATCAAGAACTTATTTACATTAGACTTGAACACAACTATATTGTAGTCAGCCAGAAAGCAGGAAAACGAAAGACAACTTCACAGGCGTGCAGTTCTAAGAAAGAAGCTTTGTTCATGGAATCTACATTTAGGTTTAGGCACAGATAAAGAGTGGGGGGAATTATTGATAGTGTTTTCAGCTAGATTAGTGTTTCTTGTGAAAGTTTGGCGAGAGGGAAACATAGACTGAAGCTCAGTCGAACACTTTCCATGTCCTTACTGAAATATTTCTTAGATGAATGTCCTTTCAGTGCCGAAGAGGAAAAGCACATCATGGTTAGCAATAAATGCTCAGTCTTTGTTCGAAGGAGAAGAATTGCTCAGTCTACCATCATCTTATTCAAGAATTCTTCCACTGCCATCATGGGTTGCAGAGTAGAACTACTGGAATACCGTAATGGAGTTTGCAAACTATTTGGCATATTTTCAGGTTTTACAAAAACCTCTTCACATCCACAATGATGTTCAGTAAATAAAACTTCCTGATAATCTTCTACTGTTTTTGTTTAATGAAAATTGCTCTAGACAAGGCATAAAGCCACTTGGTGTGAGGTTCTAAAAATATTACTTTGTGGTTAAAATCTAGGCAACAATGTGTTAGACGGATGGATCCCGATTAAGAAAGCAGCAATTATTCTCACTTTGTCAGGAACACCGCTCATGAAATGTGAGGATTGAAAAACAAAACAAGGCTGTTGAAATTAAACCTAAGCCACATTTTCTACTCTCGTTAAAGTTTCGGAAATGAGTAGAGAAAACACATGAGACGTCCTCAAAATTCAACTTTAACTTGAATAGAAAATAGAGTTTGACTTGTGTAAGTGATGTATGTGTTGGTGATGCATATGTAGGTGATGTATGTGCAGGTGATGTATGTGTAGGTGATGTATATGTAGGTGGTGTATGTGTATGTGATGTATATGTAGGCAAGGTATGTGTAGGTGATGTATGTGTAGGTGTGGTGTATGTAGGTGATGTATTTTGTATGTGATGTATATGTAGGCGAAGTATGTATATGTGATGTATGAGTAGGCGAGGTATGTGTATGTTATTTATGAGTAGGCAGGGTATGTGTAGGTGATGTATGTGTAGGTGATGTATGTGTAGGTGATGTATTTGTAGGTGATATATTTGTAGGCGATGTATGTGTAGGTGATGTATTTGAAGGTGATGTATGTGTAGGTGGTGTATGTGTAGGTGGTGTATGTGTAGGTGATTTATGTGTAGTTTCTTCTTTGAGTACAGTTTTAAAATGAATTCATGTCTTCATTAGTATCCCATTTTCAGGGTTTATGGTTAGGGTACTTGGAGAAAATGCGCTATTTGTAAGGACATTTTCACGAACTCACTAGGCTCACATAACCATTGACATTAGTTCCACATGCTGTTCTCATATTAACTCTAGCCACAATGGAAACATTATCTTCATCCCCGATTGTCCCTCCCCCCTGTCCCTAATCTATGTCTTCTTATTACATATGTCGATTCAGTTTCTACTCCCTCACTTCAAACATTTGTATCATCAGTCCCAGTTGTTATTGCAACTGCCTGTTTCTCTAAATCTTTTTCCTCCTTTTTTTCTTATCCAATAAAATGGTTCAGTACTTTTTATCAATATAGGTTTCAATTTGCTTCTTGCATATTGATACCTAGAAACATCGATAATCCTGACACGAATAGTGTGTCGATCACTTCGACCACAGTAATTTCTTTTCTCCATTTCGATTTTATATAAATCTGATGAAAAAAGAGTTAGTCTGACGACGTCAATTCTTAATTCCACCAATAACAGATATTTTTTTTCTTTATATCGAGTTGTGGAATTTTCAGATGATAATTTATCTGTGACCTCTGATAACTGAAATGCAATATTAGAATGGATTTTAGTCGATTTCTCTTCAATTTAAAAATGTGACCATTTGCATACACATACCTCACCTACACATATCTGTATTCCTACCTTACCTACACATAATTCATTTACACATACATCACCTATATATACCTCCCTAAACATACCTCACCTACACATACATCCCCTGCACATACCTCATTTACACATATCTCACCTACACATATTTCACTTACATATACCTCACCTACACATACATCACCAGCACATAACCAACCGACTCATACCTCATTTACAAATACCTCACTTACACATAACACACCTACGTTACCTTCATATACCTCGCCTGCACATACCCTACACATACATCACCTACATATAGCTCGTGTACACATACCTTGCATGCACATACCTCGCTTGCACATATGTCATCGACACGTACCTCACGTATACATACCTCACATACACATACTTCACCTTTACATATCTCACGTACACATACCTCACATTAACATTCCTCACCTACCTATATCTCATGAATTTTTAAATGACATACATTTAGGTCTTGTACGCCTTGAAGATGTTCATCAACAGAAAGCCGAATATCATCAAGAACACATTCAAATGCAACAAATCATCATTTGCGAATTCTTTAGTATCATCAGCTGCTTTTGAAGATAAATATATTTAACTGTCGATTTTATTATAGATTTAAAAGAAATCTGTTATTAAATACAATTTAATATTTGGTCAGTGTTAGGTTATCAATTCAAAATACTCTAATAAGTATCAAGACTTTTTTATACAGGCATCTACAGGCAGTATGTTATTGTTATAGATATTATGAGATGATTGACCAATTTTTATGATTTAGGTTCAAATGAACAGTTACAGCAGGAATTGGAGTACACCCTACTATAACCTGATTGTCACAGTTGGTGAATTTCAAAAATGCAATCTGGACGTGAAGACACTTTAGAAGAACGACATGCAATACAATTCTGTTTTAAATTAAAAAAATGCCATGGAAACGTATGGAATTCTTCAGGCAGCTTTTGGATCATCTTGCATGAATCGAACATCATAATGATCTACATATGCCTCACCAACACATACCCCCGAAAATGAACTCAAACTCTAATTTCTACTCTTGTTGAAGTTTTGTGAGTAAAGACAACGCGATCTAATCTTAAAATTACCATTCCTATCGTACATATTTATTGCTACTTATTTTATTTCGTCTGGTCTTTTTTTTAGGAAAGTTTTGAAATGGATTATTCTCTTCTTATTTCTCGGGTAGAATACTGTACAAGTACCTTTTTTATTTAAAAATGAAAGAACTCTATCCGTTTATGTAATTTTCTGTTGTGCTAAATTAGTATAGAAGGGAATCCAATACACACAAACATATACTCATATACGCACACTAATCATTCATAATGATAGGTTAATTAGTTTAGGAGTGAATCCACTGTATAAAAATATATAAATATATGCACATAATTAAAATTCATTATGATCGGTTAATTAGTTTAGGAGTGAACTCAAATACGTAGAAATATATAAGCATATACACATAATTATAATGATCGGTTAATTAGTTTGAGTGAATCCAATACATTAAAATATATAAAAATATACGCATAATTAAAATTCATAATGATCGGTTAATAAGTCTAAAGGTGGATACAACACAAACAAATATATAATAAAATTTAAAATTCATAATTCAAAATTAATTTAGGAGTGAATCCAAGATCTAAAACTATATAAACATATGCACATAATTAATATTCATAATGATCGGTTAATTAGTTTAGGAGTAAGTCCATAACAAATGCCATTACTTGATCTATTTACGTGATTTTTTTAGAATGTAACTAATAAGCCGATATATCATATATATTTTGAATATGATATTTTCGTTACGTAAATCAAAAACATTCTTCTGTATGTTGGAAATAAAAGTGTTCTTGTGTATTTATTACATTACATTTAAAAATCAAGAATATCGGAATGTGTAAAAAAAAAGGGAAATGATGAAGATCGAAACCGCAGCACTTGCTAATAATCGGTCAAGCTATCTGTTGCACCAAAGGGAAAACCGCTTTTAAAATGTTGTGAAATATCTTAATAAATACATTTCTCTTTTACTCGATCTGCGCATGCGCAGAATGACGCCATTGTGCTACGCTTGTCAAGGTGTCATTGCTTTCAAGTTTGAACCCTTTTTTGAAGCCCTTAGCAATTATTTTTATTGATTAAAGACCTCTAATAAAATTCTGCACCAAAAAAATGCAATCTTTTGAGCTATTGCACGCCGTCCAACGATCATCTATCTAGGAGAAGATGCAATTCAAAAAACGGAGTCACACACACACAGTGAGATTTATATATTAGATTTAATCCCAACCGAATAAAAAAGCTCAATACGTAATAGAGAGTAGATCTTATTATAAGAGAAAGAAAATTAAAACTGTAAGTTGAACTTTACAATCAAACTTTATAGTCTGATTGAATGCTTCAAAAAACAATTTACAACGTCCTTATTCCGCAGAATTTCAAAGAATGCTATTCTTCTCATCAGAGGACAGAAATAAATCATATATATATATGTGTGTATGTATGTGTGTGTGTTTTATGACATCATACATAACATTTTCTATGACAACACATGACGTCATAGCATTTGAGAATATTTCATCTACTATGACGTCATGTATGGGGAAAATAAATTAAAGTAGATTCCCAAGCAACGTCGAGCAGGCTGCTAGTGTATATATATATATATATATATATATATATATATATATATATATATATATATATATATATATATATATATACTGTGACTATCATACACAGCCGCCTATGCGCAGAGGTTGGACTAGTGGCTCCCAGCTCTCACACCTGACACCGTTATCCTCACTCCATCGCCACAGGATTTTCCACCTTGGCTCCTAACTTGCTTGCACAGTTTAGGTGTAGTATCTGTTGCACATCAGACAGACACCCTCTGAACCTCCAATGCTCATGTCAAGTGTAGCGAACCCGCGACGACTGGCAGCAGAGGAGGCTGCAGCTTCTGGCCGAAAGTGATCTCAGTGAAGTAGACAGTCACCCTATCGTGTCCGCTACTACGCCTTTTCTTTCTGGATGAGGTTCCATAGCATTTTAAGGAAAACTGCAAGGCAGCAGTAGGATTTGAAGTCAGAGTTCTCATCTCTTACAAGGGGCGTGCAATATGTAATGCCCCTGACCCATTTCCCATAGGAGTAGAGCAACAAAACTTGGCACAGTTATTAGTCTTTCTCTACATAAGAACCACCCAGAGTTATGCATTTCTCCCATCGTTTGATGCAGCTCTGGAGACCGTTTTTGTAGAACACCACAGGTTGGTCCTCCAACCACGACGTGACTTCAGAAATCAAGGCTGCATCATCTAGGAAACGCTTTCCTTTCAAAAACAACTTCATGGCTGGGAAGGTGAAAGTCAGAGGGTGCAAAGTCAGGAGAGTAGGGAGGATGGGGACAGATTTTATAATCACACGCCCGTGCTTCTGATCTGGTGACATGCGAGTTGTGGACCGGAGCGTTGTCCTGCAGGACGAGGGTACCTTTGCTGATCTTGCCCCGCCTCTTGATTTTGATAGCTTCCCTTAATTTCCTCAAAAGTGAAGCATAATAGGCTCCTGTAATTGTGGTACCCTTTGCCAGGAAATCTGTTATCACTACTCCGTCCTGGTCCCAGAAGACTGTGACCATGACCTTGCCAGTGGAGGGCTGAACCCTTGCCTTCTTTGGAGGTGGTGAGTCCAAGTACTTCCACTGCATTGACTGGACTTTGGTCTCTGGCTCATAGTGATGGACGCAGGTTTCGAACTGTGTAATCAGTCTTTTGAAAAGCGTTGGCTCATCTTCTTGGCACATCTCCAAATTCATCCTCGAGCACGTGACGCGTTCTCGCTTCTGGAATGGTGTGAGCAACCTGGGAATCCATCAGGCAGACACCTTATGCATATGCAAATGGTCATGAATGATAGTTTCCACAGACCCTGTACTAATCTTGGCATCTTGGGCTATTTGGCGAATAGTAATGCGCGATCTTCCAAAATGGCAGCCTCAACTTGACGGACAGATGCCTCATCAAGGACAGAAGGGGGCCAACCGGGTCTGGGAGCTGTTTCCGTAGACTTCCGGCCATGTTTGAATTCACGTTGGAAGCGTTTTACAAGGTCATATGATTGGGCATTATCAGCATAAGTTTCTTTCATTTCATCAAAAGTCTCCTGTGGTGTGCGTCCTTTCAAATACAAAAACCGGATCACTGCTCGACATTCAACAGACTCCATTTCACACCTGACTCAGTTCAAACACCTGTAAAACAGAAACCACAATTAGTTCAGAGCTGTAATTTGCCACATAACCCGTAGAGATATAAATCATTGCACATACACATTTTCAGCTAGATCAGACAAGTGGAAGTGGGTCAGGAGCATTACTTATTGCACGCCCCTCGTAGCCTTTTGCTCTGATAAATCCCATGAGTCAGTGGTGATTGATTTTGGGGTTGGTTCCCCTAGTTTTCACCCAACCAAGTGCACCCAGAAGACAGTGGGGTAAGGGTTGGTCAGGTGCCAGGACGTGTCCACACATCGGTGGGTCATAATGCATTTCCTCTGGGGTCCCCTTCTACTCCGAGATATCCTACAAAGTTTAGCTTGGGGCCGCAAGGCACCCAGTTACCATGTGTGGCCAATGTGCAAGCACTGTAGGAATCTTGATGATGAAGAGGCTATGTACTGGCAGGGAAGACTTATGCATAGCTGCTCCCTTTTCACCACGAGGTTAGCCAGCGGTGTTAGCTGGAAGCGAGAAGGCATGCAAGCATGAACTTAACACTAACTCATACATAACAAATAGAAGCATCACACCCCCTGGCCGGATTAAGAAACCGATATATATATATATATATATATATATATATATATATATATATATATATATATATATATATATATACAGAGTTCAAAACCGACACTTTGAAACCTAGAATGCGATGCCCGGTTTTGCTCTGTGCAACCCTTTCCCATAGAAGACACATTTCGAGCCTGTCTCTGCACTGTAGTTATTTTCATGACTCGTCTGAACTTCAGTCTATGGTTTCCTCTGCTAAACCTTCACTAAAGCATATGTCTACGTAAAATTTCCCTCACTCTCTATCTGCACCTCAAACTAAACGCAAACTTCATGACCAGTGACCACCTTACACTTATTAACTCTTATTAACACACACACACACACACACACACACACACACACACACACACACACACACACACATATATATATATATATATATATATATATATATATATATATATATATATAAATGTAACTCTAGGTTCGTTCACAATTAATAGTCTAAAAAAACCACTGGACGGATGGCTTCCACGTTGTGGTATAATATGTTTACTATATCCATGTGTGTTTTTATATATTTCTTTTTAATTATAACATTATACTTAATTTTTCTATGATAAATAGGTGTTTTTCTTTGTACCGATACGCCATTTTTTATTTAGGGACAATTATTTATTACCGCTTCCTGCCACGTGACCAGTGTTACAATTTAGCGGTTTTCCTGCTAGATCTGGAGATTTCGTTTGCAATCTAGCGGGGAATTCTCGAAAATCTGGAGATATTTGGCACCCACACACCCGCAATTTTAGATTAAAAAAATAAAGAAAAGCGCTTGAAAAAACTTTAAAACATAAAATAAACTCATTCAAGTAAGTAAAAAAAAAGTAGCATTTATTGTCTTTGGTAACAATTATTTATTGATTATTTGTTTTGTTTTTCACCTTTTTTCGGCTAACCATTTTTAAATCTCGCTATAAAATCAATTTTTCCAAGTACATTTTAGGTGGGGGGCATTCCAACCTCCGAAGTTTAGTTTAAAATACGATCTAAGCAACCCTGCTTTATCTAGAAGTATTTAGTCGAAAATTGTAAAAAGCAAGAAACAACAGGACCCCCCCCAAAAAAACCCCACTTATACCAATACAGTAGAATTTAATTATCTACCAACCTAAATACTTTTAATATGCTAAAACAAAGTTTTTTTGTTTTTTATTTTTCTAATTTCAATGTTGCACCATTATTGTGATGTTTAATTTGCAGTATATTTCAATTTAACTTTTATTATAAAAAGTTTGAGTTTATGATTTGCAAAAAAAAATACCCTCTCTGAAAAAAACAGGCAAAACTAGCTGATAAAATATGTAAGCCTTCTAGGGAGCTAACCGCTTCAATATAATTCCAGAAACATATAGTGAGAAAACACGGAACATTTTATATATTGAATATACTATATTTATAATTTTTTTATGGTAGGAAGTTTAAATATGGAGTTGGGGGGGGGGATTAGCGATTTTTGAAAATTTCAGACGATAAAAGTTAAAAATCTAGCGATTTTCTGTAGATTTCTTTATTCTGATCTCGCGGTTTTTTTTTTAAAATCTCAGTTGCCAACATTGCATCACTAAAAAAACACTACAGGCTTTATGTAAACAGAATGTGTTTACAATATCGGTAAATTTTCAATGGGTTTAATCACATGATTATTGATAATGTAACTGTGATTGAAATTTAATTTAAATTAACCACACGTGGTCGCTTTGCTATCAAATATTCATCGAAAAATGGTAGGTACACACAAAATGAATGCCGACGCTCAAAGTGTATAAACATTTTGACTCCTCCCTTTACTTAAAAATTCACCAAAAATCAGGAAATTAACGAATTTTAATGAAAATTGCAGTATTTATCAAATAATTATCGCAGAATATAATGAACTAATTATTTTTACTTAACTCTTAGTGAAAATGTTTTATTTTGTTTAAACAAAAATACCTTTACTAAAGTTATGGTTTTCAGTAGTAAATAAAAAACGCAAGAATTTATTTTTGCTCTTTTTATATAAATAAAGCATCGTAATTTGTAACAATAAAAATAATTTTTACAGTAACATTACGAAAAAAGCCCCTAAAGTCCGTATTAATGAATTCGATATAACTCAAAGAAAAATGAATTCTAACATACTATTCAGGAAATTAAAGATTCAATTAGATTCCTATTTCAGTCACCAAAATTTCTAAAAAACATTACTTTTTTTTGTTTTAAATTTAAATATATTATTTATTGATCTTTTCTCTTCAATTTGTGATATATAACACTTTGGTGAATAAATTATTTACTTTTTAATAGACATTTCAAAATGGGAGGCGTGAATTATTCGACTTCCTGTCTTTCCAAGCTTATAACTACTCGAAAAATGTAATTCAAGCCCAATTTTCTTTTCAATTAAAGGAGCAAGGACCAAGGTTTCATTAAAAACAAAAGAAAAAACAAACAACGTGGTTAAAAAAAGTTTTAAACTTTGAACTTTACAGGTAAATTTCTAAAAAACACTACTTTTTTGTTTTAAATTTGAATATATTACTTATTGACCTTTTCTCTTCAATTTGTGATATATAAAAAATTGGTGAGTAAATTAATTATTTACTTTTTACTAGACACTTGAAAATGGGGGGGCGTGAATTAAAAAAAAACGTTTGTCTAAAATATTATATTCGGTTTATTGGAAAGAGCATAAAATTTCACATTGACCCTGAAAATATCGTAAAAATAGAATCAACAGAAAAATTTTGATAGATTTTTAAAGTTTAAAAATTGAAAAATATTGAGGTCGGAAAATTCATTACTGTTTTTTAAAAAAATAAAAAAAAATATTTCTATTACTTTTAAAACAACTTTAATAGTTTATTTTGGAAGTATAATCCATAAAAAAATAAACAACCCACTTATAAAAGAGAAATTACGAGATTTTTATATTTTATTCGCAGTTTCGTGATAGGGATGTAAAAAATTCCTACAAAAATTCTGATACATCTACTAGATTGGATTGTTTTATTCGTTGTAAACGTAACCCACAACCTATAAATGTCGACATTTCCAATGTGAATGGTAAGCTGGACTTATATAAAAAATAACAAAAAGATATACCAAACTGACTTTTTCGTTTAAAAATGGAATTATTTCCCTTTCGTTATTAACTTTTTATTTATTTTTTATTTTTTTAAAAATAAATATTTTGTGTTTTATATACATAAAGTACAATTGTTTAATGTTACTGTTTTGATTATTATTTTGTTTTGATTGGGGGGGCACAATTAAAAAATTAAGAAAGATTAAAACGAAGCGAAATTTAAGTTTCCGTTCAATTTTTGCAACAACCGTAAAACAGCGCATACTCAGCAAGTTTTATCGTAATTTATAAGCATAATATTGAAACACTAAATCAACATTTTATTTATTTTTTTGCATAATTAATGATGGAAGTATTTTTCTGTTTATTTTCTTAACATCTGTTAAAAAAATAATTTGTACATTCTCTTGAAAAAAAGAATCAAACTTTTCTCTACTTTCACATGTGTTCCATTTTAACAAACTGAGCCACAGCAACGCGTGGCCGGGTACAGCTAATATATATATATATATATATATATATATATATATATATATATATATACATATATTTGTTTACTGTTTTTTTTTTGGAAATAATTCCAACAAAGTGCTTGATTACGAAGAAAAACCTTTTTCGATATAAGAGCTTAATATTTATTTTAAATTATACAGAAGGTCAGAATAACATTGGTACCGTCGGTTTCAAGCCTAACATAAGGGGGACCAGTTATTTACGATTTATCATTAGCTGCTCCCCTTATGTTAGGCTTGAAACCGGCGGGATCAATGTTTTTCTGACCTTCTGTACAATTTATATATATATATATATATATATATATATATATATATATATATATATATATATATATATATATCAGTTCTCAACCGATATAATTAAGTGAATATCACGGACGTTTTTAAAATGGCTCCCACTCAGTTCCAGAAGGAGAAACGTATCTCAGCGAGACACGATTCGGCTCGTGCTGTCGTAGAATCTTTTCAGTTGAAGACGTAATTTCAGGCGACAGTCTCATACAACCAGACTATCAGTGGACGTTCTTTCTCACTTTCTCCGGTAATAACCTCGTTTTCAGCTTCGCAGACGCATCGTTCCCTTAATTTGTCTATGTGTTATTAGTTTTTGTTGGGAAAAATTAAGGCATGCACACGGAACGATTTGAAGTATGCTGTCCACGTGGAAGTTACTCAAATCGACAGAGAACGCAGGAATATGTGGCGGTCAAATTCCATTGAAGTTTTCAAAGATAAATGAATAAAAAAAAACACGCCCACATAACGGACACCACATGAGCGATGTTGTTTTTCATATTTGATATTTGTCAAATTATTATTCAATTCAAATACACAAAAAAGATTTTGTTAATATTAAAATTTTGTTTACAAAGTAAATGGAATTGTAAATTATCATGTTTATAAAGAAACTTGTAAGTATTAAGGTACGAACATTAATAATTTTTAAGGTTTGGTTATCTATAATATAAATCGCACCTGTCTGTTTAAATGTATGTATGTATGTATGCATGTATGCCTAAAACTTTCGACAGGGGTGACGGATTTTCACGAGTTCGGTGTCGTTTTGAAGCTCGATCCTTCGGACGACAAATATCGAAAAATTGACTAAAAACATTAATTTCTTCACCCTCAAGTTGGCACTTTTCCTCAAGGAGAGGGTGCTTTTTTGTCAGCGATATTTTCGAAAGTAATCCCCTCTTTTCGATTGACTAGCCTTAATTTAAATCTTCGCCATTTCCGGTTTGGCGATGGACGCAACGGAAAAAGTTTTTTTTCATGTTCTTTTCCTCCTTCGCAGTGCACGTTCGAGCCTGCCTGCCTGCCTACTACCACTTTTTTTTGATCAACACACACCTCAAAACGCCCTGACAATGCCGGGCATCCAGGCTCGTACTATACATTATACTAATATTCAAAATAATCGCGTCGATTATTCCTTTAAGAAAAATAAATCGAATGCATAAATATTTGGAAGGTCATAATCTTTTTTAAAGTTAAATTAATTACATTTTACAATGAAACAGTAGTAACTAGAAGAAACAGCCTCTCTATTCAAATATAGCATACCCCCACCTCCTATGAACATACGTTAAATAATTATTTCTGTTTTTTGTTTGTTTGAATATTTTCACTTAAAGCAAAAACACCAAAATAATAAATAAATAAAATGAATTTGTTTTATATTGTGATCTTCCTGGTGGAGAATCGCACAAAATATTAAAACGTTTCCGTTTCAAGCTGCGAATATGAAATTTCATGATTTCCATTTAAGAAAACAAAATTACTTTCTTTTAATACTTATTTTTGGTTCTTCGTTGTTGTGGCGAAATTCGGAAACTGAAATATTGAATTTTAAGTGAAATTAATAGTACGAGGGATGTGCAATAAGTGATGACCCTGACTCACTTCCAGTTGTTTCAAGCTGAAATTTTGCATGTGCAATGATTTATATCTCTACGGAAGCTGTGTCAAATTACAGCTCTGAACTAATTGTGGTTTCTATTTTACAGGTGTTTGAACTGAGTCAGGTGTGAAATGGAGCCTGTTGAATGTCGAGCAGTGATCCGGTTTTTGTATTTGAAAGGACGCACACCACAGGAGACTTTTGATGAAATGAAAGAAACTTGTGGTAATAATGACCCATCATATGACCTTGTAAAACGCTGGCATCGTGAATTCTAACATGGCCGGAAGTCTACGGAAACAGCTCCCAGACCCGGTTGGCCCCCTTCTGCCCTTGATGAGGTCCGTCAAGTTGAGGCTGCCATTTTGGAAGATCGCGCATTACTATTCGCCAAATAGCCCAAGATGCCAAGATTAGTACAGGGTATGTGGAAACTATCATTCATGACCATTTGCATATGCATAAGGTGTCTGCCTGATGGATTCCCAGGTTGCTCACATCATTCAAGAAGCGAGAACGCGTCACGTGCTCGAGGATGAATTTGGAGATGTGCCAAGAAAATGAGTCCAAGCTTTTCAAAAGACTGATTACACAGTTCGAAACCTGCGTTCATGACTATGATCCAGAGACCGATGCCCAGTTAATGCAGTGGAAGTACTTGGACTCACCACCTCCAAAGAAGGCAAGGGTTCAGCCCACCACTGGCAAGGTCATGGTCACAGTCTTCTGGGACCAGGACGGAGTAGTGATAACAGATTTCCTGGCAAAGGGTACCACAATTACAGGAGCCTATTATGCTTCACTTTTGAGGAAATTAAGGGAAGCTATCAAAATCAAGAGGCGGAGGGAAGATCAACAAAGGTACCCTCCTTCTGCAGGACAACGCTCCGGTCGAATGTCACCAGATCAGTAGCACGGGCGTGTGATTATAAAATCTGTCCCCATCCTCCCTACTCTCCTGACCTTGCAACCTCTGACTTTCACCTCTTCCCAGCCATGAAGTTGATTTTGAAAGGAAAGCATTTCCCAGATGATGCAGCCTTGATTTCTGAAGTCACGTCGTGGTTGGAGAAGCAACCTGCGGTGTTCTACAAAAACGGTCTCCAAAGCTGCCTCAAACCATTGGAGAAAGGTGGTTCCTATGTAGAAAAAGCTAATAACTGTGCTAAGTGCTACCGCTATGGGAAATGGGTCAGGGGCATTACTTATTGCACGCCACTCGTATCTCCTGAATGTCCATGTCGCAGTAATGAAAATATCCAAAAATTATTAAAAACGATAAGTTAGAAAATTAATTATTAAATAGTTTTCGAAGATAAAATTGAGTTTGCAAAAAAAAGAAAAAAAGAAAAAAAAGGAAACTAGTTAGTCCAAACTGTAACAAGAGGGGGGGTTTAAATCTTTTTCTGAAGCTGAAAATCTTTGCCCAATTTAGTAAAACTTCATTTTCACGAATTGACTCCGAAAACTATTTTCATTAATAATGAATTATCTACCTTATCGTTTTCCGTAATTTTGGGATATGTTTATTGCTGTGAAATGACAATTTAGTAGATACCATTAGCTCCACTTGAAATTCAATATTTTAATTTTCGAATTTCACTACAATACCGAAGAGAAACCGTTGTCTGTTAATTTGCCGAAATTAAACAATAACAATAAGAATGTTTCTTCAACTGTAAACTAAAACTACTACTGCTACTACTACTACTACTACCACCACCACCACCACCACCACCACCACAGACGGAAGTTCCAATGTTTTGTAAGTCACAATTAAACAAAATACACGAACAATAAGAGCACAATTAAGTAATTATTCGTATCGCTCGCCCATCTCGTGACTGAGACACGTGAATTAAAAATTTCTCAACAGCACAAAGAATATTCTGCATTTATTAAGATGTTGACGGCAGCTTCTTCTAGAGGTGGGAGGAATTCCCTACAAGGGACACTTCCTATCAATCTTTTCATTCTTTGCACATGTTATTCGCCCCGAAGTTCCCTACCCCCAACATACAGATTTACCTCTTTCGCCCTTTCTCTGTTTGAGCCATGTGACGTCACATCCGCTTACAACCATAGCCGGTTGAGGTGACACTTGAATGCATACTTACTGATTTCGTAAACCCGGTTTACTTTGAATGCCGTCTCACAAACACAAATCACCAGCAAGCGTACTCTTTACCATTTAAAACACATTGTGGAAGTTTTCTATTTTCAATTCAATCACTGGTCCTTGACTATAAGATCGATCAAGGCAAGAGAAATAAGTAAACTTGAGTATTAAACACTTTTGTTGTGAATATAGTATATTTGCTTTTCGTATTTGATAAAGTGTGGACAAATATCTAATTAAATACAATGTCTCTACTTTCAGAACGTTGCATTATACATGAGTCGTTCCAAAAGTAATGCCCCATATTTTTTTAAACTAAAAAAACAAAAAAAAAACAAAAACAAAACAAAACAAAACAAAAACATATAAAAACGGAAGTAGTACCATTAAAACAAGCCACTTTTTGTGCTCCAGAATTTATTTTTCTACATAGTCACCATCATTCTTAATGCAGTTTTGTCAGCGATGAACGAGACATTATGCCTCAGTCGTAAACGACTGTGTACCTGTAAACGTTAGTCCGACGACTCCAAATGACCAGGTAAATACATATTTTTCTGAATTTTTAAGACAAGGATTTATAATTCGTATTATTTGGACTATTCGGACTACTGTGCTCATCTTGAGTGTCATTTTCACAGTGTTTCGGCCGATGTAACCACGGACCTTCTTCAGGTGTATCTTGTAGAACTCGACTCGGGAGTCTACACAGAATTTCGAACTGAACCATTTATTTAATCAACTGGTGTTAATTTTTATCAAGTACTTTGCGCGCACATGGCATAGTGGATAAAGTACTTGGTAAAATTTAGTTGTAATACTTTTGTGAAGGATGAAGATTCACTCCTTCTTACGGGCGACATTCAAACTTGTAGAATCGCGAATTACTGAAGACTTCAATCCGATCATGGCTGATGGAATGAGAGCATGATACTTTCGTGAATTAAATAAAAAGTACCGTTTGAAATACCGTGCATATTTCAGAATTCGTCTAACGCAAGGACGGGTAGCGTAGTGGATAAATTACTTGGTGAATTGAGTTGTAAGTTACACTCTTTTGAAGGTTAAAGATTCAATCTTCAGTACGGGCGACACACAAAATACAATTGCGAATTACTTGAGACTTCTATCTAGTCATGGCTGACAGAACGAGAGTATACTGCCTACGTTGATTAAATAAAGCGTTCCATTCGAAATTCCGTGCGGATTCCCGAGTTCGACAAAAAGATTCCCGAATTCGACTAGATATACTTGAAGAAAGTAATAGGTTGCATCGATTGAAAAAGTTAAAGAAGCACCATCTTTCAATTCACTTCCAAAGTGTTTAATCACGCATATTGTCCATATTAAATTCATCATGGCAGATATGCTGTGAACCTACCTTCATTATATAATAAAATCCATACTCCTCCTATATCAGAGGTCAATTTAGTTCTCCCACCCCCAAACAGTCTCAATATTTTACCTCTCGCTGCACAATTATTTCGTACCTAATGCAACTATCGATAGACGTCGCATCCCTATTATGTTACCTAGCATCTTCTCTTCTGATGAGAAGCATTAGACTTCGAAATACCATTGTATAAAGAGTTCTTACTTATCCTATACCTCTAATTGGATGTAGTCGCTCGCATATCCATGACTGAGTAAATTAAGAAGTTCGTTTAAGTAATTTTTAAATAGAAAAAGTAAGCTTTTAATATCAATGTTAGAGCAAGAAAAAGAATCAATTTTATAGATGTATTTTAAAGATTAATAAAATTATTGCATATATATTTATATATATTTATACTTAATTCATGCACACACATATAATAGTGTAAGGCGATATAGATTTTCTGTATTTACTACAGTAGTGATCAATACGTTAGTGGATATAATTACCAAGGTATTAAAATATAGATCTGGCACTTAGCCTTACGATTTTCTACGGGATTGAAACGCTAATCCTTCTATGTGGACTAATTGCCATAAATGTATTTTCATACTTTATTATATATATATATATATATATATATATATATATATATATATATATATATATACTAGCAAAAGTACCCGTCGTTGACTGGGTTCAAAAACAGCATACAGAAAATGGACTCTGATTTATGAAAGTATGATAGGTTATGAAAAGGAAGGGTTGTAAATTTGGGTTGAGTTTGGGGTTATCAAAACCAAAGCAAAATATGATGAAAGTAAAAATAAAATAGATAAACCCCATAATTTATTATACCATACCTGTTCACACTGAAATACTTATCACAATATTCTGTGGATCTATATTAAAAAACCTTGCTCCCGATACAAAATGGTTTAATGCATTGTCTGCGGCGATTTGTATATATATATAAAAAAAAAAGCGCAAAAATATAACTCTTATTTAGATATTTATCTTGTAAGCAAAAAATATATTTATATGCGAGGGCAGTTCCAAAAGTAAAGCATCTTATTTTTTAACTCAAAATCTTATAAAGGTAGAATGATGTGAGTTGTACGAACGTGTTTCAGAATTTATTTTTCCACATAGTCAGCACCATTCTTAATACAATGGTGACTGTGCATAGGCGTCCGAAGCGCACTTTATGTCATACGAGGGCCGTTCCAAATTAAAGCCACCTGTTTTTGTTTTTTTTTTACTCAAAATTTTGAAGAGCTACAGAAATGGGAGTAGTATCATTAAAACGAGCGACCTTTTTCTCTTCCAGAATCTTTTTTTCTACATAGTCACCACCATTCTCAATGCATTTTTCCCAGGAATTCAACGACACCTTTCTGCTTCTGACAGGTGTTTCTTTCTTAAAGTCTCACACCGTCAATATCTCCAAAAGAGAAATTAAAAAGTTGATATTACACGGATATAAAAATCGAGTAAGACACAGTGCCCTATTAAATATAAATCCATTTGCTGCCCCACTACGAACTACAAGCTCTTCACTGCCTGATTGCAGACGACAACTATTAACACCTTTTTGCTGCCTGGTACCTTTCTGGCTATCACGTTAATGTAAAGACCTAGCAAGTCAATTACCCTAGCATAGTCTGGGAACCCATGGTAATATCAAAGTTTTTTTTTCTAGTCCAGTATTTATTGTTACATTTAATTAATGTTCTTCTAGCTTATTTTACTATCAAAACAAGAAATTAATAGAGTAAAATAAGCTATAAGAACAATAATTGAATACAACAATAAATACTGGACAAGAAAAAACAGATAACTGAACTACATACATACAATTATTAATAAATTCAGAACAGTTAAGTTGTATAGTTTGTCTCTGGTAATATAAATAAAAACTATTTTTGTGTTAAATGAATTTGGATAATATATCCTAATATAGATATTTTTTGAATGAAGGGCTTGGAACTAAAGATAATTTATAATAACAATGAGCATAGACTTTGGTAGAGTAATGAGAGCTGAAATAAAATTATGACATTCAATACTCAAATATTAAAATCAGTTCAATGATTAAACCTTCAGATCAAACAGAGCTATAGAGTAAAGTAGTGTAACAGTATTTAAAGTCAAAGTACAGGCTTGAGTGAAGTATAAATGTACAACAGAGAAAATCATTTTCAGTGTGATAGGAAGATTAGGCATACGATCGTTTCTGAGACGATTAGGGATTTAAAGATAGCATAAATTTATGACTTTCAATACTCAGAATACTGCAGCTTTTAAAAAAAGAACAAGTAGAATGCAGTAACCCCACATATAAAACCATTGCTCTTGTAGCAATCAGCTATTGCTCAATGTAGGTAAACCCTTCATACCAATTGTCACTATCCAGCTCCCCTACTCCCCGGGGAGTTGGTCCCCATTTCCCTTTCACTCTTCACATTAAAAAACGGCCTTATGCCTAATTTGCTCAGTGGGGAAGCAAAAACAAATCCAACAAGTAGAATACAGAAAGAAGCACCTAGGCACCAAAGTTGTTGATTAATAAGACCATCTTCGAAGCACCAGTATTTCCAGAAATAACCGTTTTTCATGATGAATTAACGTTACGAAAACTACATGTAAAATTAGTACAGTAGTTGAAATTATCTTTAAAAAATATGCGTATTCTATTGTTTTAAAGCAAAGGATATAGATGTCACTGTGTGTTTAGAAACAAGGAAAGCTAGGTTACCTGCCCTGTAATTTTCAATAGGGGCTTTTTTCCTCCGCCAATATATTAAAATAAATATTTAAAAATTTATTCCGTTGTTTTCAAGTAAATAAAATCTAAGTTTTTTTTCTTTTGTTTGCTGTTATGGTTGTGGGGGAGGGGTGCTAGTTTCCCCATCCTTAAGTTGCAAATAGCGTTTAGCTTGTTCCATTTTTTTAAGTAAGTATTTTGAAATAACCATTTACTCCAGGGTTTCGTAGCATTTTAAAGTGCGAGGACCAAAAGCAATGCTGATTATAGGAAGAGGGCCAAGCAGCTTTTGTCACGAGGGACAACAATGCCATTAAACATGTAAATAAATTTTCTGTGCGTTTGGAGGAAACAAGTGTTAAAAATAATATGATTGTATTTAAACGGTATCATCTATTTTACAATAGGAATATCACATATAAAAAATAAAAATAAAAATTACAAGCATATTTTACAAAAACAAATTTTTATTTTGTTCCAAGAATAAAACAAATTGCTATTGCAATAAAAAAAAATCACTTCTATATACCGAAACACATCTGAAACAGTAAATGATGCGACAAAAACATTCACTGGGGTTTGGTTCGTTTATATTTATATCGGGCCCTGAGTAATGTTGCCCCACCCCAAATTTCACTTGAGAGCTGAATTTGGTACGCGCGCTGGAGCTTTTCGACCCCTAATTTACACAATTGATTTCAAGCAAATACCATTGATTTATGTTAGAGAGAAGTCTAAGTTTCATTTCAAAATGCCAAAAACATAATATCAGGTCATCCCATAAGTTCTGTCCGCATTTTTACTTATGTTTTTAAATTGAACGAAACTTAAAAAATATTGTGTATATTATGTAATCTTTTACATTTTTATGTTTAGATGCATTTTAACTGATTCGATTCTTTTTACAGAACTATGAAATTTAAATTTACTTGATTATAACCCTACCAACATGAAAATGCCTAAGAATTATTTGAGGCATATAATGCTTTATGAGTTCAAGAAAGAAAACTTAGTAGCCGGCTGGAAATATTCATTCAGTTTATGGAAAAGAACGTGTGAATGAAAGAACTTCAAGAAGATGGTTTGCGAAATTCAGAAGTGGAGATTTCCCTCTTTAAGATGAAGATCGAACCGGACGTTCAGTTGAATTTGATGATAAGTTTCTTGAAGCAGCTCTCGAAGAAAATCCTGCTTTAAGTTGAGGAATTTGGCGATAAAACTGAATTCAAATCATACAACTATTCATCGTCATCTTCAAAAACTTGTAAAAGTTCCTAAACTTGGAAAATGGGTGCCTCATGAATTGTCTGAAAACAATCTCAAACCTCGAGTCGACATCTGCTCTTTTCTCCATTCTCGCCAACTTGTTTCACCTTTTTTTGGATAGACTTGTGACTGGTGACGAAAAATGGATCTTTCATCGAAACGTTAAGCGTCGTAGACAATGATTTGGAAAAGAGGAAAGACCTCAGGAAAAGAGAACTTCATGGGAATAATGTTCTTCTTTCAACATGATGGGATTGCCAAGGAATAATCCATTTTGAATTGTTAGCACCTAATGCAACAATTAATTCTCAAATCTACTGTCAGCAATTAGAACATTTGAACCAAACTTTGCTCTGGTGAATCGAAAAGAGGTGATGTTTCATCAGGACAATACACAAGTCCACACAGAGAGAATCACCTAAAAAAAGATCGAAGAACTTGGTTGGGAAAAAATTCCTCATTCACCATATTCTTCTGACCTTGCTCCTTCAGACTACCATTTGTTTCGTAGCTTATAAAATAATTTGGAAGGAACAGCTTTTGTAAAGCAGAAAGATGTTGAAACTGACATTTGTGAGCTCTTCGAATCAAATCCAAAAGGATTTTACAGTGATGGAATTAATAAGCTTGTTAATAGATAGAAAGAAATCATAGATAATCAGAGAAAGTTTATTGATGATTAAATCTTTAATAAAATGTAACATTTGGCCACTTCATAAATTCGGACAGAACTTATGGGATGACTTGGCATTTATCTTCCTTAATAAGAGTAGATATCTGCTTATATATTCTTAAAATGTTATTTGGTTAAATATAGTCTCAGAAATGGGTGCTAAGTTTTCTTTAAATGTATATGCGAAACTGATCCCTCATTCCAAATTCTAAAATAATTGTTTTTCCCTCACGTTTTTTCAGGGTTGTTGTCGGCAGTCTATACGAGGGATGATAACGAAATCTTCCACTAATCTAATATATATATAAAGCTATATTTCTGTCTGTCTGTCTGTCTGCCTGTCTGACTGTATGCCTAGCTATATGTCTGTCTGTCTGTCTGTCTGTCTGTCTCCATATTTTCAAACTCTATCTCTTCCAAAACTAAATCTTAGGGACCTGAAATGATTGGATTTTTATGGACCATTCTTTTATGGGTCTTTAGTCGGTCAAAATAGTTTTTAAGGGGCCAAAAATGGGTCAAAATAAAAAAAAATGGGTCAATATTGAAAAAAAGTCGTTATACATTTTGTACATTCATCTTAGTTTATTTTTTAGTCAATTCATATGCGTGTCACGTTGGTACAGTGGAAACGTCATCAGCTTTGAATGCTACAGTTTTGATTTCGATTCTAGTTAATGGTACCAAAATACTTTTTTTTTACTTTTGAAATCACGACCCTATAAAAATATATACGAAATATGAACACATTAAAATATGTTTAAGCATATTTTACGACCGAGCAAAGCCAGGCGCTCCCCGTTAGTTATCAAGACCGGGAGAATATGACTCTGAGATTAAGCACAATTTATGCACAAGGCACTTGGCAGTCGTACTGACGTATAACCACACTTTTTATTTTTATTGGTTGTAATTATTTTTATATCAAATATATATTTGTTTTCATTAAATACCGAGTTGTGTCTTTCTTTCGGACCTCTAAGGGACCACAATAAGAGTGTTCACACGTAATCGGCTAAAAGAATAGAAACACCTGTATATTGAGGGAGGGGGGCGTGGGAGTGGATTTAACTGAGAGTTCTCATGTACTTGTTAGTTTAATTTGCAAAACTTTTTTTTTTCATTTATATAGTTTGTCCACAATTTTAATAAAGTCAGTGTGAAATTTTCAACATTTTGGGGATTTATAAAATAAAAGCAGAAGCGTACCTTTTTATATTTTCGTCACATCTATTGACCGTATCGGCTCGTCTGGAACAACAACAACAACAACAACAACAACAACAACAACAACCACCACCACCACCACCACCACCACCACCACCACCACCAAAGGCTAATTCTCTGGACAAATAGGACTTTATTGGTTTCATGGTCAAATAGCGCACCTCTGATCTCTGCCTATCCTTAGAAGGAAGGTTGAAATTTTCTATTCATTCATCTTTCATACATAGCATCTTCTCGTCGCCCCACGAGGACGCTCAATCTGACGACGTTGTTTGTCGGATTCGAAATTCCCATGTGCATTTCTTTTATCTATCGGTGTGTGTGGGGACTGTAATTCCTGTTAACTGACTCGCACCCAGAATACACTCATTAATCTGTCTCGCAACGCAAGTTCTCGCTCTGTTAACGAAAATCCTTGGTTTGGTATGTCATTGGTAACCTTTGTTGACTCCTTGTACTCCTTGTCACAAACAAGTTGCTTTCAACTCCGTGACGTGTTAACCGCACTATTCATTTCATGGACTCTATAACATATTTTCCCTTATAGGAAAAACCATGAAACTGCAGTAAAGTGATAAACCGAGTCCCATTTGTATTTTTATTTTACTTGCAGCGAATATCTATTCATCTGTGCATCCGAGCTTTAATCTTCATTTCAAGACTTTCTCAAGATGACGGGTTTAAAGAAATAATAGAAGTACAATATTTGAAATTATGTGGTGCGTTTGTGACATGAAAATTATATTTTGGTTGTTTTTCAAAACGAAACAAAGTCGTTACAATTGAAAAAAAAATATGCACGAAAACACCCATTTCACGTCACAAACGCATCGCATATTTTTAAATACATAAGTTTAGGGGTTTTCCTTATTTTCTTTTTCCATATGTATGTACGTATTTCACTTTTGGTTACGGTACTACACTATTTATCAGTGATGATTAATATTAATATTTCTTGCCCATTCCACCCTCATATATATATATATATATATATATATATATATATATATATATATATATATATATAGTAATTTATAAAATATATATGGCGATTAAGCTACACTGAATATTCCGCGTTTCATCCACTCTGGGACTCTTCAGGCTTATGCGCGAATTCTGTGGTTGTTTATCGTTTTTTAAGAGGAGCATATAAAAACGATAAACAACCACAGAATTCGCGCATAAGCCTGAAGAGTCCTAGAGTGGATGAAACGCGGAATATTCAGTGTAGCTTAATCGCCATATATATTTTATAACTTACTAACTAGCTCTACCTACGTATTGAGCACTTTTGAAGTAAATACTTAAAGTTTACGCATAAATCTATACTTTCGTAAATTAATTTTATGTTAGTAAATTAAGTAGTTATATATATATATATATATATATATATATATATATATATATATATACGTTTTATGCGTTTTCAGCCGTCTGTAGCTTCCTCAGACTTTTACCAGTCTGAGGAAGCTACAGACGGACCAAAAAAAAAAAAAACAGCCGGGTAGCTGAAACAATAATGTAACTTAACAGAAAGATACGGTAATAAAAAATAAAACGCATATTTGCTCTACAACAGTATTGAGCACTTTCTTAAGTTTTTATTAATTACCATTTCTACTATATATATATGTGTGTGTGTGTGTGTGTGTGTGTGTGTGTGAGCGTGTGTGTGTGTGTCTGATTGTGTGTGTCTTCTTTACGAGGTACTTTTTCTCGCATTTCTGTCTTTCATTTTAATTTTAAAGAAAGCGCAGAAATCCTGTGGATTTCCTCGAGGAGTTGGAGATAGGTAGATGCTGTTGCCAAGCAACCAGACAAAAATCTTATCGATTCACAACGAAGAGACACGATGGAGTCGTTAGTCGCTAGAACACCCATTTCAACTGGTGCATGAGGTTAAGTGCAGTTGCTAAGCAACTAAATCAATATGTGTAGATATAGATGCGTATAATCACACACACACACGCACGCACACACACACACACACACACACATATATATGCTTTCTTTTGGTCTTATATATATACTAGTAGAATACCCGTCATAGGACGAATATAGGGAATAAATAAAGTATTAGTTTTAAATTTTAATGTTTTCTTTCTTTGGATGTTTTCGTGGCTCTGCTTTAAATGGTAAAATTTACAAAAATAATAACGCACCCATGTTACTCACCCACTTGGCTAGAATACATATTCCATAATTTATATTGATAAGTTATTTAGCTTAGGATTTTATCAAGCACACATGTATTATTGAAAAAAAAAATGCACTACATGATGTAATTGAAAATTTAGTGCAGAGTAATTGTTTTTCTTATAAACGTTTCGTAGTCTAGGTTAGAGAATGGTACAGGTTTGAGTAGGCGCACACTCTAAATGATAAAGTTTGCAAAAGATAATGTGCCTATGTTACAGCGTTGCCGAGAATATATACTCCAAAATTCATAATGATAGGTTCATTAGTTTAGGATTATATCCTGTTAAAGGATATCTATCCATCTATCTATCTATCTATCTATCTATCTATCTATCTATCTATCTATCTCTCTTTCTCTCTCTCTCTCTATATATATATATGTATATATATATATAATTATTTATTTAAATAGAATTGTAGAAGGCGGTACAATGCAGAAGTAACGGAAGGATACAAGCTGAAGCAGGTGAGAAATTTATTAAAACAACTTATAAATACATGTGTACATATTCATATATTTCACATACGCAATATATTTATATTTGCACAGTGGTCACCTGGGAAAGTCGGTCTGGTGGTGTATCCGTGTTATATAATATTTCGAGAAAGATCTCTTCGTCAGATATTTACTTGACTTTGATTAAACGTGCTACCTACAGACACTAGTGTTTCATGCTAACGCAATCATCAGTGCAGGGTAAAAATTCCTTCCAGCCACGAAGCCACCTTTGAGTCCATTTACTAAGCCTATACCCCCGAACCACTATCAATTGCCACGAGGATGAAGGGACTTAATAACTAATAAACGCACAATTCAGGCGTAGACATTAGGGGATCTTGAGTGTTAGAACGACGGAAGTCGTGAACGTCGCATAAACGCTAAATGAATGTCTCTAAGTCTATAATTTCCAGACAGTGCTCATTCTCCTTTAGTGTGCTTGATAATATATATATATATATATATATATATATATATATATATATATATATATATATATACTAGCATTTCAGCCCGGCGTTGCCCGGGTGTTTGGATGTGTATGTTGAGCAAAAAAAAAAAAAAAGTGGCAGTAGGAAGGCAGGCTCGAACCCGTACCGCAAAGAAGGAAAAGAACGGGTTAAAACCTAACGTTTATGCTGTTACGATCACCGCCAAACCGGAAGCGACATTTTTTAAAATTAACATACATACATTTATATATTCGTAAATTAAAATTAACATACATACATTTATATATTCGTAACTAAAAATTTTCGACCCAAACTGATGAAAAGCTTGCTCTATCTCTGAATACCCTTTATGTAAAATTTCAAATATTTAGACCAAAAATGGTCTGAGTAATTTGGAAGAGACCGTAGAGGTCAATTTTTAAAAAACTTTCACCCCTATTATGACCGCTTAAAATTTATTGCTTTAGGCTCAAATCAAGTTATTAAGTTAGATCCATGTCCAAGGAACCTATATCTAAAATTTCAAGTGTGTAGACCCAAAATTGTCGGAGGAGTTTGGTAGAGTTCTCAAAGGTCAAATCTTTGAACTTTAACCCCTTAATCGCCAAATTTCTGGCCAAAAACCGATCACATCGATTTCCCAAATCTCAGTACCCTATATATCAAATTTCGAGTCTGTAGACTAAAAATTGACAGAGTTATTGCGTAGAGAAATGTACACAGACAGACAGACAGACAGACAGACGTTCACTTATATATATATATATATATATATATATATATATATAATTCAGAATAATGAAATACAATAAATCTATTGGTGTGCAAATCCAGTGATTATCGGTCTTACAAATATTATTGGATGTAATATTTTATATAAGACTATCCCAGCTAAATGAAATTGCTCAATATACTAGATAGAGCAAATAAAAATAAATCATAACTTAGGAATTTAAAGTTTGTGATTTGAAAATCACAAATTTTAAATTCCTAAATCATGATATATATATATATATATATATATATATATATATATATATATATATATATATATGTATATATATATATATATATATATATATATATATATATATATAATCATCCACAAACAAACAGAAAGTTTCGCATAACGCTAATTAAGTAGAGGGCGAAATTATTTTACGACAGTGCTCAACTCAAGGAGAAGGGGCTTAATCCTCAGGAAAACATGTTATGTATTCCCCTCCTTTTATAATGCCATATATTGAACGAAACATCTTGGTTGATGATAAGAGGTTAAAGATTACGGGCAACTGTAATTGTGTTGTATACCTTGGTAGTACTTTGAATAGGGATTGTATGTTTGGTACGGAGATAAATCACAAAATAGTCAAACCCAGTTCTGCTTATGGCAAACTGGAAAAACGTGTATGATCAGGTAGGGGAATCACATCAAAAACAGTTTAGTATTTACGAAGCAAACGTTATCACTACTCTGCTATATGCTTCATATAGAAGGAATCTTATGTAACTGGAAAGATTTCATCAAAGTTGAGAATACTTAATATTGACTGGAAGAGTCTCCAGCCTGACACTGTAGTACTTGAACAGTCAAATAACACCAGCATAGAAATGAAAATAATCCAAAATTAGATGCGCTGGACTGGACACTTCGTCAGGATAGAGGATAAAAGACTCCTAAGCAACTGTTTTATGGCGATATAGATAGAAGTAAAAGGCTACAACATAAACCAGGTAAATGATTTGATTCTGAAAAAACAGCTTTAAATACTTAGGATGGATGTAAATAACCGGCAAACCCAATCGAGAGATCGATTTCTTTGGAGAAAAAGAAACCATCAAAGAAAAATGTAGGGATTTTTAAAAGTGGCGCGTAGATCTTGCGGTTGTTAAACGTGCTCTAGGAAAGCAGGATGAATATATAAGAATATCAAAGAATATTCAAGAGAAACTGAAGTACAGTATATGTGATAGATTCTTTTTGTCAAAAGCTGGTTGTGTTATCTGAAATCGCACATTTAAAGGCAGAGGCCAGTCTTATGACAAGGATATAACAGTGCGACCTGTAATGCTAAGTCGTCGTATTTGTGGCTTAATCTGCAAATTAAAAAGTGACTTACAAGAAGGAAAGTTTTTTATGCCACATACGTGAACGTTTCCATAGGAGTGAAGCTGGGTTAAAAAGCCACCTACGTACATACAGCTGCATGTCAAGAAGAATTATATAATAAAAACATCCACGTTGTTTAATTGTGCTTATCACCAATTCTAGAACAATTCAACAACGTGTAGGTTTCTGTAATTCATCGCCATTAATAACTAAACTCATATTAAAAAGATCATTTAATTTTAGGCACAGGTTAACTCTCTCATACCATAAAAACATCGCCTATAATAATTAATACACACAATCAGTCAATGAATTGCAAAACAAAAATTCACTCACTTTATTTAAGTTACACGTCCACATTTAAATTATGAGGCCATATTTATTCTCCAAAGAATGTAAAATACGTCATATATTTTAAATTATTAATGTGTCTAGCGGCACTGATGAGTTGTGATACAACGAAACAGGACTGTATGTCGATGACTAAAATATATTTTATATAGCCCCCCTCTTTGGGTAAAGCACTATCGTAAATAATCTCACTCGCTACTTAATTTGGCTGAAAAATGCGAAGCTCGCGGTTTGTTTACAAACAAACGTTTGAGCACTTTACGAGTGGCGGATGGATGTTTATTTAAATAGACATTCGGACAGATTAGTTGCGGGCACCGCTTCCGTGGTCAAGGGGTAGAACTGCCGACTGTCATCACGACGGTTTTAGGTTCGATCCTCGGCTTGGAATAGGTGCTAGTCTAGCGGCACTGATGAGTTGTGATACAATGAAACAGGACTGTATGTCGATGACTAAAATATATTATATATATATATATATATATATATATATAATATATGTATATAGATATATAATTAATCCTCAATTCTCTTTGTATGTATATATATATATATATATATATATATATATATATATATATATATATATATATATATATAACTACTTCATTTACTCACATAAAATTAATATACGAAAGTATAGATTTATGCGTAAAACTTTAAGTATTTACTTCAAAAGTGCTCAATACGTAGGTAGAGCTAGTTAGTAATTTATAAAATATATATGGCGATTAAGCTACACTGAATATTCTGCGTTTCATCCACTATAGGATTCGTCAGGCTTATGCGCGAATTCTGTGGTTGTTTCTTGTTTTTATATATGTTGAGGATTTTTAGTTAGCCTATCAGCTTTCTAGTATCCACCGCGCCCCTTCCTATCAGCCAATGGGCATGCATTTTATCGAACAAAGGATCTGTTTTAGGACTATGTTAGTGGTTTAAGGTAGACGTTTTCCTTTTTTTATATATATAAATATACATATGTGTACACACATACATGCACACACACACACACACACACACACACACACACACACACACACACACACACACACACACACACACACACACACACACACACACACACGCACACACACATATATATATGTGTGTGTGATCGTTTAGGTATATTCATGTTTATTTAATTTATCTATTTGTTTGTTTTCTATTGTTATTGTTTATTTTAAAGCTATTTTGTATCGCTATTCTAGAGTAAGTTTTATTTTGTGAACACAGTTGTTTGCTATTTCTCGTCTACAGTTTAATAGATTTTGGGGTTCTTTAAAATACAGGATAGCAAATTTTTCATAAAATAAAATCTTTGTAAAAGCAGATAAAACCAGAAACTTTTATAAAATAGATAAGCAAGAATATAACAAACTAATCACAGTAAACATTACAAAAAAACTACAAAAAACTAGACACAAACGAATGCGACTACATAGATATAATAAATACTGAAAGTAAACAAATTACCGATAAACTAAAAATTAGCCATAAATTTGGCAAATTGAAACCTAGAGAGTCATACATTCTGCTTAAAGACAACAAATGGGACTTTAATAATAACACCAGCACCCGCCTGATAAACCCAACTAAACCAGAAATAGGTAGAATTAGCAAAACTATACTTTCAAGAGTAAACAAACAAATCAAACAGAACCTAGAACTAAACCAGTGGGCAAATACTACCGAAGCAATCACCTGGTTTAAAAATATAGAAAACAAAGATAAATGCACGTTCATACAGTTTGACATCACAAAATAAAACTTACTCTAGGATAGCGATACAAAATAGCTTTAAAACTAACAATAACAATAGAAAACATACAAATAAATGAATTAAATAAACATAAATATACATAAACGATCACATATATATGTGTGTGTGTGTATGTATATGTGCATGTATGTGTGTACACATGTATATTTATATATATATATATATATATAAAATGGAAAACGTCTACCTTAAACCACTAACATAGTCCTAAAACAGATCCTTTGTTCGATAAAATGCATGCCCATTGGCTGATAGGAAGGGGCGCGGTGGATACTAGAAAGCTGATTGGCTTACTAAAAATCCTCAACATGTATAAAACAAGAAACAACCACAGAATTCGCGCATAAGCCTGACGAATCCTATAGTGGATGAAACGTAGAATATTCAGTGTAGCTTAATCGCCATATATATTTTATAAATTACTATATATATATATATATATATATATATATATATATATATATATATATATATATGAGCAAACAGTTAATAAAATATGTTAAAAACACTTTGAAATGAGTTAAAAACATATTTAATCTGAAAAGGAAACACTGGATAAATGGATAGTCCTTAATCCGCGGAGTTTCGAAGAAATACTCCCCTTCTCATCAGAGGGTAGGAATTAGCAAAATGCAGGATCGGATTTTGCGTGCAGAAGTATTTGATGAAACAACAAGTAAGTCAAAGATCTTACTTGAAAACAAAATAAGTTAAGCAGAGGGAATATTGTAAAGAAAAAGGTGATTACACATGAATGGATAGTCTGGTGGAAGATAAAAAATCCAGTGACGGTAAAATCCAAATGTAAAACTTCAAGAAAGTTAAAAGAATTTCCATTTGTACAAGTAAAATCCAAGGAAATCCCGTAATTGGAAGAAGATGGTCCATAATAATCCAAAGGCAGAAATCCATGGAATAATTCACAAACATGTGTACAAGGAAAAATAATATTAATAAAAGAAAAATAAGAAAAATAAGATGTGCTTTTCACTCTACTTCCGAGACATAACTATAAATAAAAAAGATCTTGGCATATATATATATATATATATATATATATATATATATATATATATATATATATACATTATTATTATTATTATTATTATTATTATTATTTTTTACTATAATAATTATTCAATACCTACAGACATTAGTGTTTCATCCTTTCGGGAATCATCAGTGTAGGGTGTTACGATTAATGCCAGTCACTTGGGCGTAACTTTTATGGATATATCAATTCTCAAATCGATGACTTCTATTTATAAAAATTCAATTTTTATAAATTAAGAGACCGGACAAAATAAAAACCGATTCAGAACAGAACAAAGTAAAAGGAATTCAAATTTAGTCGTCGAGATGCGTATGCATTTAGTCGTCGAGATGCGTATGCATTTAGTCGTCGAGATGCGTATGCATTTAGTCGTCGAGATGTGTGTGCATTTAGTCGTCGAGATGTGTGTGCAACTATAGGTTTGCATGACTATACATACGTCGATAGAACACAACAGGTCCTTCAGTCTTTGGCAGACTTAGGATACCCACGTAGGGTTGCCTGAGCGTGAAATTTTTGTGGCAGAAGGTGCGCAATCTCCAACCACACCTCTCCTGAGTCGACATTGTTAAATACCAGTGGCAAGTGACGACTGGAACCAAATGCCGAGATACGCGGAAAGCACAGACAGCGCCTAGAATTCCCAAATGGTCACCCATTTGATACTAAGCAGGCTCAATATTGCTTAACTTTGGTGATCTGCCGAGAACCGGTGTGTCCACGCGATTATGCTGTATATAAAAGAAACATATAAAATATACGTTGGTGAGTGTAAAAATATGTTTTAATATCGAGCGATGTACGTACATGTATACGTTTATACTTATATATGTGCATGCATTATATGCGGACAGAGGCTTATATTTATGTACGTATATATATATATATATATATACATACATATATATATATATATATATGTGTGTGTGTGTGTGTGTGTGTTTGTGTGTGTGGTGTGGTGTGTGTGTGTGTGTGTGTATAGGGGGTATGCATGTGAACATACATATATCTGTGTGTGTACTCATGTACACGTTACTGCATGTACGTCCCAGTTGTAAACGTGTTTATTGCTGAATGGACTAAGATAGAGTGAAATGAACATGTGGCGATAAGCTGGCACTGCAGTTCGATAGGTACATCGAGTGATGGGAAAGGTACTAGTATAAAGATGGATCATAAAGAAAGCCCGTCATATCTTCTTTGCCGAAAATGATGATAGTAACCAGACGATGGAAAGATAAACGAAAATAGTGGATTCAAAACACATTTTGTATTTCAAACTAATCAACGTGCACGTACATATTTTTTCGATCTCTCGGTTCTTTACTTCCCTCTTTTCTCTTCTTTTTTCTTTATTTCCCTCTTTTCTCTTCTTTTTTCTTTATTTCCCTCTTTTCTCTCCTTTTTTCTTTATTTCCCTCTTTTCTCTTCTTTTTCTTTATTTCCTTCTTTTCTCTTTTTTTTCTTTATTTCCCTCTTTTCTCTTCTTTTTTCTTTATTTCCCTCTTTTCTCTCCTTTTTTCTTTATTTCCCTCTTTTCTCTTCTTTTTCTTTATTTCCTCCTTTTCTCTTTTTTTTCTTTATTTCCCTCTTTTTTGTTCTTTATTTCCCTCTTTTCTCTTTTTTTTTCTTTATTTCCCTCTTTTCTCTTCTTTTTTCTTTATTTCCCTTTTTTCTCTTTTTTTTTTCTTTATTTCCGTCTTTTCTCTTCTTTATTCTTTATTTCCGTCTTTTCTCTTCTTTATTCTTTATTTCCCTCTTTTCTCTTCTTTATTCTTTATTTCCCTCTTTTCTCTTCTTTTTTCTTTATTTCCCTCTTTTCTCTTCTTTATTCTTTATTTCCCTCTTTTCTCTTCTTTATTCTTTATTTGACTCTTTTCTCTTCTTTATTCTTTATTTCCCTCTTTTCTCTTTTTTTTTCTTTATTTCCCTCTTTTCTCTTCCTTTTTCTTTATTTCCCTCTTTTCTCTTCTTTATTCTTTATTTCCGTCTTTTCTCTTCTTTTTTCTTTATTTCCGTCTTTTCTCTTCTCTTTTCTTTATTTCCTTCTTTTCCCTTTTTTCTTTATTTCCCTCTTTTCTCTTCTTTTTTCTTTATTTCCCTCTTTTCTCTCCTTTTTTCTTTATTTCCCTCTTTTCTCTTCTTTTTCTTTATTTCCGTCTTTTCTCTTTTTTTTCTTTATTTCCGTCTTTTCTCTTTTTTTTCTTTATTTCCCTCTTTTCTCTTTTTTTTCTTTATTTCCCTCTTTTCTCTTCTTTATTCTTTATTTCCGTCTTTTCCTTTTTTTTCTTTATTTCCCTCTTTTCTCTTCTTTATTCTTTATTTCCGTCTTTTCTCTTTTTTTTCTTTTTTCCGTCTTTTCTCTTTTTTTTCTTTATTCCCCTCTTTTCTCTTCTTTTTCTTTATTTCCCTCTTTTCTCTTTTTTTTCTTTATTTCAGTCTTTTCTCTTTTTTTCTTTATTTCCGTCTTTTCTCTTCTCTTTTCTTTATTTCCCTCTTTTCTCTTCTTTTTCTTTATTTCCCCCTTTTCTCTTTTTTTTCTTTATTTCCCTCTTTTCTCTTTTTTTTTCTTTATTTCCGTCTTTTCTCTTTTTTTCTTTATTTCCGTCTTTTCTCTTTTTTTTCTTTATTTCCGTCTTTTCTCTTTTTTTTCTTTATTTCCGTCTTTTCCCTTCTCTTTTCTTTATTTCCTTCTTTTCTCTTTTTTCTTTATTTCCCTCTTTTCTCTTCTTTTTTCTTTATTTCCCTCTTTTCTCTTCTTTATTCTTTATTTCCGTCTTTTCTCTTTTTTTTCTTTATTTCCGTCTTTTCTCTTCTCTTTTCTTTATTTCCTTCTTTTCTCTTTTTTTGTTTATTTCCCTCTTTTCTCTTCTTTTTTCTTTATTTCCCTCTTTTCTCTCCTTTTTTTTTATTTCCCTCTTTTCTCTTCTTTTTCTTTATTTCCGTCTTTTCTCTTTTTTTTCTTTATTTCCGTCTTTTCTCTTTTTTTTCTTTATTTCCCTCTTTTCTCTTTTTTTTCTTTATTTCCCTCTTTTCTCTTCTTTATTCTTTATTTCCGTCTTTTCCTTTTTTTTCTTTATTTCCCTCTTTTCTCTTCTTTATTCTTTATTTCCGTCTTTTCTCTTTTTTTTCTTTATTTCCGTCTTTTCTCTTTTTTTTCTTTATTTCCCTCTTTTCTCTTTTTTTTCTTTATTTCCCTCTTTTCTCTTCTTTATTCTTTATTTCCGTCTTTTCTCTTTTTTTTCTTTATTTCCCTCTTTTCTCCTCTTAATCCTTTATTTCCGTCTTTTCTCTTTTTTTTCTTTATTTCCGTCTTTTCTCTTCTCTTTTCTTTATTTCCTTCTTTTCTCTGTTTTTTCTTTATTTCCCTCTTTTCTCTCCTTTTTTCTTTATTTCCCTCTTTTCTCTACTTTTTCTTTATTTCCCTCTTTTCTCTTTTTTTTTATTTATTTCCGTCTTTTCTCTTTTTTTTCTTTATTTCTATCTTTTCTCTTCTTTATTCTTTATTTCCGTCTTTTCTCTTTTTTTTCTTTATTTCCCTCTTTTCTCTTCTTTATTCTTTATTTCCGTCTTTTCTCTTTTTTTTTCTTTAATTCCGTCTTTTCTCTTTTTTTTCTTTATTTCCCTCTTTTCTCTTTTTTTTCTTTATTTCCCTCTTTTCTCTTTTTTTTTCTTTATTTCCGTCTTTTCTCTTTTTTTCTTTATTTCCCTCTTTTCTCTTCTTTATTCTTTATTTCCGTCTTTTCTCTTTTTTTTCTTTATTTCCCTCTTTTCTCTTCTTTATTTTTTATTTCCGTCTTTTCTCTTTTTTTTTTATTTCCCTCTTTTCTCTTCTTTTTTCTTTATTTCAGTCTTTTCTCTTTTTTTCTTTATTTCCCTCTTTTCTCTTCTTTATTTTTTATTTCCGTCTTTTCTCTTTTTTTTCTTTATTTCCCTCTTTTCTCTTCTTTTTTCTTTATTTCCGTCTTTTTTCTTTTTTTCTTTATTTCCCTCTTTTCTCTTCTTTATTCTTTATTTCCGTCTTTTCTCTTTTTTTTCTTTATTTCCGTCTTTTCTCTTCTCTTTTCTTTATTTCCTTCTTTTCTCTTTTTTCTTTATTTCCCTCTTTTCTCTTTTTTTTCTTTATTTCCCTCTTTTCTCTCCTTTTTTCTTTATTTCCCTCTTTTCTCTTCTTTTTCTTTATTTCCGTCTTTTCTCTTTTTTTTCTTTATCTCCCTCTTTTCTCTTTTTTTCTTTATTTCCGTCTTTTCTCTTCTTTATTCTTTATTTCCGTCTTTTCTCTTCTTTATTCTTTATTTCCGTCTTTTCTCTTTTTTTTCTTTATTTCCGTCTTTTCTCTTCTCTTTTCTTTATTTCCTTCTTTTCTCTTTTTTCTTAATTTCCCTCTTTTCTCTTCTTTTTTCTTTATTTCCCTCTTTTCTCTCCTTTTTTCTATATTTCCCTCTTTTCTCTTCTTTTTCTTTATTTCCGTCTTTTCTCTTTTTTTTCTTTATTTCAGTCTTTTCTCTTTTTTTTCTTTATTTCCGTCTTTTCTCTTTTTTTTCTTTATTTCCCTCTTTTCTCTTCTTTATTCTTTATTTCCGTCTTTTCTCTTTTTTTCTTTATTTCCGTCTTTTCTCTTCTCTTTTCTTTATTTCCTTCTTTTGTCTTTTTTCTTTATTTCCCCCTTTTCTCTTCTTTTTTCTTTATTTCCCTCTTTTCTCTCCTTTTTTCTTTATTTCCCTTTTTTCTCTTCTTTTTCTTTATTTCCGTCTTTTCTCTTTTTTTTCTTTATTTCCCTCTTTTCTCTTTTTTTTCTTTATTTCCGTCTTTTCTCTTCTCTTTTCTTTATTTCCTTCTTTTCTCTTTTTTCTTTATTTCCCTCTTTTCTCTTCTTTTTTCTTTATTTCCCTCCTTTCTCTCCTTTTTTCTATATTTCCCTCTTTTCTCTTCTTTTTCTTCATTTCCGTCTTTTCTCTTTTTTTTCTTTATTTCAGTCTTTACTCTTTTTTTTCTTTATTTCCATCTTTTCTCTTCTTTATTCTTTATTTCCGTCTTTTCTCTTTTTTTTCTTTATTTCCGTCTTTTCTCTTCTCTTTTCTTTATTTCCTTCTTTTGTCTTTTTTCTTTATTTCCCCCTTTTCTCTTCTTTATTCTTTATTTCCCTCTTTTCTCTCCTTTTTTCTTTATTTCCCTTTTTTCTCTTCTTTTTCTTTATTTCCGTCTTTTCTCTTTTTTTTCTTTATTTCCCTCTTTTCTCTTTTTTTTCTTTATTTCCGTCTTTTCTCTTCTTTATTCTTTATTTCCGTCTTTTCTCTTCTTTATTCTTTATTTCCCTCTTTTCTCTTCTTTATTTTTTATTTCCCTCTTTTCTCTTTTTTTTTCTTTATTTCCCTCTTTTCTCTTCTTTTTCTTTATTTCCCTCTTTTCACTTTTTATTCTTTATTTCCCTCTTTTCTCTTCTTTATTCTTTATTTCCGTCTTTTCTCTTTTCTTTCTTTTGTTCCGTCTTTTCTCTTTTTTTTCTTTATTTGCCTCTTTTCTCTTCTTTTTTCTTTATTTCCCTTTTTTCTCTTTTTTTCTTTATTTCCCTCTTTTCTCTTTTTTCTTTATTTCCCTCTTTTCTCTTCTTTTTTTTATTTCCGTCTGTTCTCTTTTTTTTTCTTTATTTCCCTCTTTTCTCTTCTTTTTTCTTTATTTCCGTCTGTTCTCTTTTTTTTTTCTTTATTTCCCTCTTTTCTCTTCTTTTTTCTTTATTCTTTATGTCCCTCTTTTCTTCTCTTATTATTCTTTATTTCCGTCTTTTCTCTTTTTTTTCTTTATTTCCCTCTTTTTTTCTTTCTTTCCCTCTTTTCTCTTCTTTTTTCTTTATTTCCGTCTTTTCTCTTCTTTATTCTTTCTTTCCCTCTTTTCTCTTCTTTTTTCTTTATTTCCGTCTGTTCTCTTCTTTTTTCTTTATTTCCCTTTTTCTCTTTATTCTTTATTTCCGTTTTTCTCTTTTTTTTCTTTGTTTCCCTCTTTTCTCTTCTTTATTCTTTATTTTCCTCTTTTCTCTTCTTTTTTATTTATTTCCCTTTTTTTCTTCTTTTTTCTTTATTTCCCTCTTTTCTCTTCTTTTTTCTTTATTTCCGTCTTTTCTCTGTTTTTTCTTTATTTCCCACTTTTCTCTTCTTTTTTCTTTATTTCCCTCTTTTCTCTTCTTTTTTCTTTATTTCCCTCTTTTCTCTTCTTTTTTCTTTTTTTCCCTCTTGTCTCTTCTTTTTTCTTTATTTCCCACTTTTCTCTTCTTTATTCTTTATTTACCTCTTTTCTCTTCTTTATTCTTTATTTACCTCTTTTCTCTTCTTTTTTCTTTATTTCCCTCTTGTCTCTTCTTTTTCTTTATTTCCCTCTTTTCTCTTTTTTTCTTTTTTTCGGTCTTTTCTCTTTTTTTCTTCTTTATTTCGCTCTTTTCTCTTCTTTTTTCTTTATTTCCGTCTTTTCTCTTTTTTATTCTTTATTTCCCTCTTTTCTCTTCTTTATTCTTTATTTCCCTCTTTTCTCTTCTTTTTTCTTTATTTCCCTCTTTTCTCTTCTTTATTCTTTATTTCCCTCTTTTCTTTTCTTTATTCTTTGTTTCCGTCTTTTCTTTTTTTCTTTTTTCCGTCTTTTCTCTTTTTTTTCTTTATTTCCGTCTTTGCTCTTCTTTTGTCTTTATTTTCCTCTTTTCTCTTCGTTTTCCCCTATTTTTTCTCCTTTTTTCTTTTTTTACCTCTTTTCTCGTCTTGATGCTTTATTTCCGTCTTTTCTCTTTTTTTTCTTGGTTTCCCTCTTTTCTCTTCTTTTTTCTTTATTTCCCTTTTTCTCTTCTTTTTTCTTTATTTCCCTCTTTTCTGTTCCTTTTTTTATTTCCCTCTTTTCTCTTTTTTTTCTGTATTTCCGTTTTTTCCCTTTTTTTCTTTGTTTCCCTCTTTTCTCTTCTTTTTTCTTCATTTCCTCCTTTTCTCTACTTTTTCTTTATTTCCCTCTTTTCTCTTCTTTTTTCTTTATTTCCCTCTTTTCTCTTCTTTTTTCTTTATTTCCGTCTTTTCACTTTTTTTTCTTTATTTCCCTTTTTTCTCTTCTGTCTTCTAATTTTCCGTCTTTGCTCTTTTTTTCTTTTTTTCCGTCTTTTCTCTTTTTTTTCTTTATTTCCCTCTTTTCTCTTCTCTTTTCTTTATTTCCCTCTTTCCTCTTCATTATTCTTTATTTCCGTCTTCTCTCTTTTTTTCTTTATTTCCGTCTTTTCTCTTTTTTTGCTTTATTTGCGTCTGTTCTCTTCTTTATTTTTTATTTCCGTCTTTTTTCTTGTTTTTTCTTTATTTCCGTCTTTTCTCTTTTTTATTCTTTCTTTCCCTCTTTTCTCTTCTTTTTTCTTTATTTCCCTTTTTTCTCTTTTTTTCTTTATTTCCCTCTTTTCTCTTTATTCTTTATTTCCCTCTTTTCTCTTCTTTTTTTTTATTTCCGTCTGTTCTCTTTTTTTTTCTTTATTTCCCTCTTTTCTCTTCTTTTATCTTTATTTCCGTCTTTTCTCTTCTTTATTCTTTATGTCCCTCTTTTCTCTTCTTTATTCTTTATTTCCGTCTTTTCTCTTTTTTTTTATTTCCCTCTTTTTTTTCTTTATTTCCCTCTTTTCTCTTCTTTTTTCTTTATTTCCGTCTTTTCTCTTTCTTTCTTTATTTCCCTCTTTTCTCTTCTTTTTTCTTTATTTACCTTTTTTTTCTTTATTCTTTATTTCCGTTTTTCTCTTTTTTTTCTTTATTTCCCTCTTTTCTCTTCTTTATTCTTTATTTTCCTCTTTTCTCTTCTTTTTTATTTATTTCCCTTTTTTTCTTCTTTTTTCTTTATTTCCCTCTTTTCTCTTCTTTTTTCTTTATTTCCGTCTTTTCTCTTTTTTTTCTTTATTTCCCACTTTTCTCTTCTTTTTTCTTTATTTCCCTCTTTTCTCTTCTTTTTTCTTTATTTCCCTCTTTTCTCTTCTTTTTTCTTTATTTCCCTCTTTTCTCTTCTTTTTTCTTTATTTCCCACTTTTCTCTTCTTTATTCTTTATTTACCTCTTTTCTCTTCTTTATTCTTTATTCCCGTCTTTTCTCTTTTTTTCTTTTTTTCGGTCTTTTCTCTTTTTTTTTCTTTATTTCCCTCTTTTCTCTTCTTTTTTCTTTATTTCCGTCTCTTCTCTTTTTTATTCTTTATTTCCCTCTTTTCTTTTCTTTTTTCTTTATTTCCCTCTTTTCTCTGCTTTATTCTTTATTTCCCTCTTTTCTTTTCTTTATTCTTTATTTCCGTCTTTTCTTTTTTTCTTTTTTCCGTCTTTTCTCTTTTTTTTCTTTATTTCCGTCTTTGCTCTTCTTTTGTCTTTATTTTCCTCTTTTCTCTTCGTTTTCCCCTCTTTTGTCTCCTTTTTTCTTTTTTTACCTCTTTTCTTGTCTTTATTCTTTATTTCCGTCTTTTCTCTTTTTTTTCTTGGTTTCCCTCTTTTCTCTTCTTTTTTCTGTATTTCCCTTTTTCTCTTCTTTTTTCTTTATTTCCCTCTTTTCTGTTCCTTTTTTTATTTCCCTCTTTTCTCTTTTTTTTCTGTATTTCCCTTTTTTCCCTTTTTTTTCTTTGTTTCCCTCTTTTCTCTTCCTTTTTCTTCATTTCCTCCTTTTCTCTACTTTTTCTTTATTTCCCTCTTTTCTCTTCTTTTTTCTTTATTTCCCTCTTTTCTCTTCTTTTTTCTTTATTTCCGTCTTTTCTCTTTTTTTTCTTTATTTCCCTTTTTTCTCTTCTGTCTTCTAATTTTCCGTCTTTGCTCTTTTTTTCTTTTTTTCCGTCTTTTCTCTTTTTTTTCTTTATTTCCCTCTTTTCTCTTCTCTTTTCTTTATTTCCCTCTTTCCTCTTCTTTATTCTTTATTTCCGTCTTCTCTCTTTTTTTCTTTATTTCCGTCTTTTCTCTTTTTTTGCTTTATTTGCGTCTGTTCTCTTCTTTATTCTTTATGTCCGTCTTTTTTCTTGTTTTTTCTTTATTTCCGTCTTTTCTCTTTTTTATTCTTTCTTTCCCTCTTTTCTCTTCTTTTTTCTTTATTTCCCTTTTTTCTCTTTTTTTCTTTATTTCCCTCTTTTCTCTTTATTCTTTATTTCCCTCTTTTCTCTTCTTTTTTTTTATTTCCGTCTGTTCTCTTTTTTTTCTTTATTTCCCTCTTTTCTCTTCTTTTTTCTTTATTTCCATCTGTTCTCTTTTTTTTTCTTTATTTCCCTCTTTTCTCTTCTTTTATCTTTATTTCCGTCTTTTCTCTTCTTTATTCTTTATGTCCCTCTTTTCTCTTCTTTATTCTTTATTTCCGTCTTTTCTCTTTTTTTTTTATTTCCCTCTTTTTTTTCTTTATTTCCCTCTTTTCTCTTCTTTTTTCTTTATTTCCGTCTTTTCTCTTTCTTTCTTTATTTCCCTCTTTTCTCTTCTTTTTTCTTTATTTACCTTTTTTTCTTTATTCTTTATTTCCGTTTTTCTCTTTTTTTTCTTTATTTCCCTCTTTTCTCTTCTTTATTCTTTATTTTCCTCTTTTCTCTTCTTTTTTATTTATTTCCCTTTTTTTCTTCTTTTTTCTTTATTTCCCTCTTTTCTCTTCTTTTTTCTTTATTTCCGTCTTTTCTCTTTTTTTTCTTTATTTCCCACTTTTCTCTTCTTTTTTCTTTATTTCCCTCTTTTCTCTTCTTTTTTCTTTATTTCCCTCTTTTCTCTTCTTTTTTCTTTATTTCCCTCTTTTCTCTTCTTTTTTCTTTATTTCCCAATTTTCTCTTCTTTATTCTTTATTTACCTCTTTTCTCTTCTTTATTCTTTATTCCCGTCTTTTCTCTTTTTTTCTTTTTTTCGGTCTTTTCTCTTTTTTTTTCTTTATTTCCCTCTTTTCTCTTCTTTTTTCTTTATTTCCGTCTCTTCTCTTTTTTATTCTTTATTTCCCTCTTTTCTTTTCTTTTTTCTTTATTTCCCTCTTTTCTCTGCTTTATTCTTTATTTCCCTCTTTTCTTTTCTTTATTCTTTATTTCCGTCTTTTCTTTTTTTCTTTTTTCCGTCTTTTCTCTTTTTTTTCTTTATTTCCGTCTTTGCTCTTCTTTTGTCTTTATTTTCCTCTTTTCTCTTCGTTTTCCCCTCTTTTGTCTCCTTTTTTCTTTTTTTACCTCTTTTCTTGTCTTTATTCTTTATTTCCGTCTTTTCTCTTTTTTTTCTTGGTTTCCCTCTTTTCTCTTCTTTTTTCTGTATTTCCCTTTTTCTCTTCTTTTTTCTTTATTTCCCTCTTTTCTTTTCCTTTTTTTATTTCCCTCTTTTCTCTTTTTTTTCTGTATTTCCCTTTTTTCCCTTTTTTTTCTTTGTTTCCCTCTTTTCTCTTCCTTTTTCTTCATTTCCTCCTTTTCTCTACTTTTTCATTATTTCCCTCTTTTCTCTTCTTTTTTCTTTATTTCCCTCTTTTCTCTTTTTTTTGTCTTTATTTCCGTCTTTTCTCGTTTTTTTTCTTTATTTCCTTTTTTTCTCTTCTTTATTCTAATTTTCCGTCTTTGCTCTTTTTTTCTTTTTTTCCGTCTTTTCTCTTTTTTTTCTTTATTTCCCTCTTTTCTCTTCTCTTTTCTTTATTTCCCTCTTGCCTCTTCTTTATTCTTTATTTCCGTCTTCTCTCTTTTTTTATTTATTTCCGTCTTTTCTCTTTTTTTGCTTTATTTCCGTCTTTTCTCTTCTTTATTCTTTATTTCCGTCTTTTCTCTTCTTTTTTCTTTATTTCCCTCTTTTCTCTTTTTTATTCTTTATTTCCCTCTTTTCTCTTCTTTTTTCTTTATTTCCGTCTTTTCTCTTCTTTATTCTTTCTTTCCCTCTTTTCTCTTCTTTTTTCTTTATTTGCGTCTTTTCTCTTCTTTATTCTTTCTTTCCCTCTTTTCTCTTCTTTATTCTTTATTTCCGTCTTTTCTCTTCTTTATTCTTTATTTGACTCTTTTCTCGCTTTTATTCTTTATTTCCGTCTTTTCTCTTTTTTTTCTTTATTTCCGTCTTTTCTCTTATTTATTCTTTATTTCCGTCTTTCCTCTTCTTTATTCTTTATTTCCGTCTTTTCTCTTCTTTATTCTGTATTTCCCTCTTTTCTCTTCTTTTTTCTTTATTTCCGTCTTTTCTCTTCTTTATCCTTTCTTTCCCTCTTTTCTCTTCTTTATTCTTTATTTCCGTCTTTTCTCTTCTCTTTTCTTTATTTCCTTCTTTTCTCTGTTTTTTCTTTATTTCCCTCTTTTCTCTCCTTTTTTCTTTATTTCCCTCTTTTCTCTACTTTTTCTTTATTTCCCTCTTTTCTCTTTTTTTTCTTTTTTTCCCCCTTTTCTCTTTTTTTTCTTTATTTCCCTCTTTTCTCTTCTTTATTCTTTATGTCCGTCTTTTCTCTTTTTTTTTCTTTATTTCCGTCTTTTCTCTTTTTTTTCTTTATTTCCCTCTTTTCTCTTTTTTTTCTTTATTTCCCTCTTTTCTCTTTTTTTTCTTTATTTCCGTCTTTTCTCTTTTTTTTCTTTATTTCCCTCTTTTCTCTTCTTTATTCTTTATTTCCGTCTTTTCTCTTTTTTTTCTTTATTTCCCTCTTTTCTCTTCTTTATTTTTTATTTCCGTCTTTTCTCTTTTTTTTTTATTTCCCTCTTTTCTCTTCTTTTTTCTTTATTTAAGTCTTTTCTCTTTTTTTTCTTTATTTCCCTCTTTTCTCTTCTTTATTTTTTATTTCCGTTTTTTCTCTTTTTTTTCTTTATTTCCCTCTTTTCTCTTCTTTTTTCTTTATTTCCGTCTTTTTTCTTTTTTTTCTTTATTTCCCTCTTTTCTCTTCTTTATTCTTTATTTCCGTCTTTTCTCTTTTTTTTCTTTATTTCCGTCTTTTCTCTTCTCTTTTCTTTATTTCCTTCTTTTCTCTTTTTTCTTTATTTCCCTCTTTTCTCTTCTGTATTCTTTATTTTCCTCTTTTCTCTTCTTTTTTATTTATTTCCGTCTGTTTTCTTTTTTTTTATTTCAGTCTTTTCTCTTTTTTTTCTTTATTTCCCTCTTTTCTCTTTTTTTTCTTTATTTCCCTATTTTCTCTGCTTTTTCTTAATTTCCTCCTTTTCTCTTCTTTTTCTTTATTTCCCTCTTTTCTCTTCTTTTTCTTTATTTCCGTCTTTTCTCTTGTTTTTCTTTATTTCCCTCTTTTCTCTTCTTTTTCTTTATTTCCCTCTTTTCTCTTCTGTATTCTTTATTTCCCTCTTTTCTCTTTTTTTCTTTATTTCCGTCTTTTCTCTTCTTTATTCTTTATTTCCCTCTTTTCTCTTTTTGATTCTTTATTTCCCTCTCTTCTCTTTTTTTCTTTATTTCCGTGTTTTCTCTTTTTTTTCTTTATTTCCGCTTTTCTCTTTTTTTTCTTTATTTCCCCTCTTTTCTCTTCTTTTTTCTTTATTTCCCTCTTTTCTCTTCTTTTTCTTTATTTCCCCCTTTTCTCTTTTTTTTCTTTATTTCCCTCTTTTCTCTTTTTTTTCTTTATTTCCGTCTTTTCTCTTTTTTTTCTTTATTTCCGCCTTTTCTCTTTTTTTCTTTATTTCCCTCTTTTCTCTTCTTCTTTCTTTATTTCCCTCTTTTCTCTTCTTTTTTCTTTATTTCCCTCTTTTCTTTCCTTTATTCTTTATTTCCGTCTTTTCTTTTTTTCTTTTTTCATTCTTTTCTCTTTTTTTTCTTTATTTCCGTCTTTGCTCTTCTTTTGTATTTATTTCCCTCTTTTCTCTTCTTTTTTCCCCTCTTTTTTCTCCTTTTTTCTTTTTTTACCTCTTTTCTCGCCTTTATTCTTTATTTCCGTCTTTTCTTTTTTTTTCTTGGATTCCCTCTTTTCTCTTCTTTTTTTTTTATTTCCCTTTTTCTCTTCTTTTTTCTTTATTTCCCTCTTTTCTGTTCCTTTTTTTATTTCCCTCTTTTCTCTTTTTTTTTCTTTATTTCCCTTTTTTCCCTTTTTTTTCTTTGTTTCCCTCTTTTCTCTTCTTTTTTCTTCATTTCCTCCTTTTCTCTTCTTTTTCTTTATTTCCCTCTTTACCCTTCTTTTTTCTTTATTTCCCTCTTTTCTCTTCTTTTTTCTTTATTTCCGTCTTTTCTCTTTTTTTTCTTTATTTCCCTTTTTTCTCTTCTTTATTCTTATTTTTCGTCTTTGCTCTTTTTTTCTTTTTTTCCGTCTTTTCCCTTTTTTTCTTTATTTCCCTCTTTTCTCTTCTCTTTTCTTTATTTCCCTCTTTCCTCTTCTTTATTCTTTATTTCCGTCTTCTCTCTTTTTTCCTTTATTTCCGTCTTTTCTCTTTTTTTTCTTTATTTCCGTCTGTTATCTTCTTTATTCTTTATTTCCGTCTTTTCTCTTCTTTTTCTTTATTTCGGTCTTTTCTCTTTTTTTTCTTTATTTCCCTCTTTTCTCTTCATTTTCTTTATTTCCCTCTTTTCTCTTCTTTTTTCTTTATTTCCCTCTTTTCTCTTCTTTTTTCTTTATTTCCCTCTTTTCTCTTCTTTTGCCTTTTTTTCCGTCTTTTCTCTTCTTTATTCTTTCTTTCCCTCTTTTCTCTTCTTTTTTCTTTATTTCCGTTTTTTCTCTTCTTTATTTTTTCCCTCTTTTCTCTTCTTTTTTCTTCATTTCCTCCTTTTCTCTTCTTTTTCTTTATTTCCCTCTTTTCTCTTCGTTTTTCTTTATTTCCCTCTTTTCTCTTCTTTTTTCTTTATTTCCGTCTTTTCTCTTTTTTTTCTTTATTTCCCTTTTTTCTCTTCTTTATTCTAATTTTCCGTCTTTGCTCTTTTTTCTTTTTTTCCGTCTTTTCTCTTTTTTTTCTTTATTTCCCTCTTTTCTCTTCTTATTCTTTATTTCCGTCTTCTCTCTTTTTTTCTTTATTTCCGTCTTTTCTCTTTTTTTTGATTTATTTCCGTCTGTTCTCTTCTTTATTCTTTCTTTCCGTCTTTTCTCTTCTTTTTTCTTTATTTCCGTCTTTTCTCTTCTGTATTCTTTACTTCCCCCTTTTCTCTTCTTTTTTCGTTATTTCCGTCTTTTCTCTTCTTTATTCTTTCTTTCCCTCTTTTCTCTTCTTTTTTCTTTATTTGCGTCTTTTCTCTTCTTTACTCTTTATTTCCCTCTTTTCTCTTCTTCTTTCTTTATTTCCGTCTTTTCTCTTCTTTATTCTTTATTTCCCTCTTTTCTCTTCTTTTTTCTTTATTTCCGTCTTTTCTCTTCTTTATTCTTTATTTTACTCTTTTCTCGCTTTTATTCTTTATTTCCGTCTTTTCTCTTTTTTTTTATTTATTTCCGTCTTTTCTCTTTTTTTTCTTTATTTCCGTCTTTTCTCTTCTTTATTCGTTATTTCCGTCTTTTCTCTTCTTTTTTCTTTATTTCCGTCTTTTCTCTTCTTTATTCTTTATTTGACTCTTTTCTCGCTTTTATTCTTTATTTCCGTCTTTTTTTTTTCTTTGTTTCCGTCTTTTCTCTTTTTTTTCTTTATTTCCGTCTTTTCTCTTCTTTATTCTTTATTTCATTCTTTTCTCTTCTTTATTCTTTATTTCCCTCTTTTCTCTTCTTTTTTCTTTATTTCCGTCTTTTCTCTTCTTTATTCTTTATTTGCATCTTTTCTCTTCTTTATTCTTTTTGTCCTCTTTTCTCTTCTTTTTTCTTTATTTCCGTCTTTTCTCTTCTTTTTTCTTTATTTCCCTCTATTCTCTTTTTTTTCTTTATTTCCCTCTTTTCTCTTCTTTTTCTTTATTTCCCTCTTTTCTCTTCTTTTTCTTTATTTCCCTCTTTTCTCTTCTTTATTCTTTATTTCCCTCTTTTCTCTTTTTTTCTTTATTTCCGTCTTTTCTCTTTTTTTTCTTTCTTTTCATCTTTTCTCTTTTTTTTCTTTATTTCCCTCTTTTCTCTTCTTTATTCATTATTTCCCGCTTTTCTCTTCTTTTTTTTATTTCCCTTCTTTTTGCTTCTTTTTACTCTATTTCCCTCTTTTCTCTTCTTTTTTCTTATTTTCCGTCTGTTCTCTTTTTTTTCTTTATTTCCGTTTTTCTCTTTTCTTTCCTTTATTTCCCTCTTTTCTCTTCTTTTTTCTTTATTTCCCTCTTTTCTTTTCTTTATTCTTTATTTCCGTCTTTTCTTTTTTTCTTTTTTCCGTCTTTTCTCTTTTTTTTCTTTATTTCCGTCTTTGCTCTTCTTATGTCTTTATTTCCCTCATTTCTCTTCTTTTTTCCCCTCTTTTTTCTCCTTTTTTCTTTTTTTACCTCTTTTCTCGTCTTTATTCTTTATTTCCGTCTTTTCTCTTTTTTTTCTTGGTTTCCCTCTTTTCTCTTCTTTTTTCTTTATTTCCCTTTTTCTCTTCTTTTTTCTTTATTTCCCTCTTTTCTGTTCCTTTTTTTATTTCCCTCTTTTCTCTTTTTTTTCTTTATTTCCCTTTTTTCCCTTTTTTTTCTTTGTTTCCCTCTTTTCTCTTCTTTTTTCTTCATTTCCTCCTTTTCTCTTCTTTTTCTTTATTTCCCTCTTTTCTCTTCTTTTTTCTTTATTTCCCTCTTTTCTCTTCTTTTTTCTTTATTTCCGTCTTTTCTCTTCTTTTTTCTTTATTTCCCTCTTTTCTCTTTTTTTTCTTTATTTCCCTCTTTTCTCTTCTTTTTCTTTATTTCCCTCTTTTCTCTTCTTTTTCTTTATTTCCCTCTTTTCTCTTCTTTATTCTTTATTTCCCTCTTTTCTCTTTTTTTCTTTATTTCCGTCTTTTCTCTTTTTTTTCTTTCTTTCCATCTTTTCTCTTTTTTTTCTTTATTTTCCTCTTTTCTCTTCTTTATTCATTATTTCCCTCTTTTCTCTTCTTTTTTCTTATTTTCCGTCTGTTCTCTTTTTTTTCTTTATTTCTGTTTTTTTCTTTTTTTTTCTTTATTTCACTCTTTTCTCTTCCTTTTTCTTTATTTCCCTCTTTTCTCTTCTTTATTCTTTATTTCCCTTTTTTCTCTTCCTTTTTCATTATTTTCCTCTTTTTTTTCTTTATTTCCCTCTTTTCTCTTCTTTTTTCTTAATTTCCGTCTTTTCTCTTCTTTATTCTTTCTTTCCCTCTTTTCTCTTCTTTTTCTTTATTTCCCTCTTTTCTCTTCTTTATTCTTTATTTCCGTCTTTTCTCTTTTTTTTCTTTATTTCCCAATTTTCTCTGCTGTTTCTTCATTTCCTCCTTTTCTCTTCTTTTTCTTTATTTCCCTCTTTTTTCTTCTTTTTCTTTATTTCCGTCTTTTCTCTTTTTTTTCTTTATTTCCCTCTTTTCTCTTCTTTTTCTTTATTTCCGCTTTTTCTCTTTTTTTTCTTTATTTCCCTCTTTTCTCTTCTTCATTCTTTATTTCCCTCTTTTCTCTTCTTTTTTCTATATTTCCCTCTTTTCTCTTCTTTATCCTTTATTTCCCTCTTTTCTCTTCTTTGTTCTTTCTTTCCCTCTTTTCTCTTCATTTTTCTTTATTTCCGTTTTTTCTCTTCTTTATTTTTTCTTTCCCTCTTTTCTCTTTTTTTTCTTTATTTCCGTCTTTTCTCTTTTTTTTCTTTATTTCCGCCTTTTCTCTTTTTTTTCTTTATTTCCCTCTTTTCTCTTCTTTATCCTTTATTTCCCTCTTTTCTCTTCTTTATTCTTTTTTCTTTATTTCCGTCTTTTCTTTTTTTTCTTTATTTCTTTTTTTTCTCTTTTCTTTTCTTTATTTCCCTCTTTACTCTTCTTTTTTCTTTATTTGCGTCTTTTCTCTTCTTTACTCTTAATTTCCCTCTTTTCTCTTCTTTTTTCTTTATTTCCGTCTTTTCTCTTCTTTATTCTTTATTTCCCTCTTTTCTCTTCTTTTTTCTTTATTTCCCTCTTTTCTCTTCTTCATTCTTTATTTCCCTCTTTTCTCTTCTTTTTTCTATATTTCCGTCTTTTCTCTTTTTTTTCTTTATTTCCGTCTTTTCTCTTCTTTATTCTTTATTTCCGTCTTTTCTCTTCTTTATTCTTTATTTCCCTCTTTTCTCTTCTTTTTTCTTAATTTCCGTCTTTTCTCTTCTTTATTCTTTATTTGCCTCTTTTCTCTTCTTTATTCTTTTTGTCCTCTTTTCTCTTCTTTTTTCTTTATTTCCGTCTTTTCTCTTTTTTTTCTTTAGTTCCGTCTTTTCTCTTTTTTTTTCTTTATTTCCCTCTTTTCTCTTCTTTTTTCTTTATTTCCGTCTTTTCTCTTCTTTTTTCTTTATTTGCGTCTTTTCTCTTCTTTATTCTTTATTTCCCTCTTTTCTCTTCTTTTTTCTTTATTTCCGTCTTTTCTCTTCTTTATTCTTTATTTTACTCTTTTCTCGCTTTTATTCTTTATTTCCGTCTTTTCTCTTTTTTTTCTTTATTTCCGTCTTGTCTCTTTTTTTTCTTTATTTCCGTCTTTTCTTTTCTTTATTCTTTATTTCCGTCTTTTCTCTTCTTTATTCTTTATTTCCCTCTTTTCTCTTCTTTTTTCTTTATTTCCGTCTTTTCTCTTCTTTATTCTTTATTTGCCTCTTTTCTCTTCTTTATTCTTTTTGTCCTCTTTTCTCTTCTTTTTTCTTTATTTCCGTCTTTTCTCTTTTTTTTCTTTAGTTCCGTCTTTTCTCTTTTTTTTTCTTTATTTCCCTCTTTTCTCTTCTTTTTTCTTTATTTCCGTCTTTTCTCTTCTTTATTCTTTATTTCCGTCTTTTCTCTTCTTTATTCTTTATTTCTCTCTTTTCTCTACTTTATTCTTTATTTCCCTCTTTTCTCTTCTTTTTTCTTTATTTCCGTCTTTTCTCTTCTTTTTTCTTTATTTCCCTCTTTTCTCTTTTTTTTCTTTATTTCCCTCTTTTCTCTTCTTTTTCTTTATTTCCCTCTTTTCTCTTCTTTTTATTTATTTCCCTCTTTTCTCTTCTTTATTCTTTATTTCCCTCTTTTCTCTTTTTTTCTTTATTTCCGTCTTTTCTCTTTTTTTTCTTTCTTTCCATTTTTTCTCTTTTTTTTCTTTATTTCCCTCTTTTCTCTTCTTTATTCATTATTTTCCGCTTTTCTCTTCTTTTTTTTATTTCCCTTCTTTTTGCTTCTTTTTACTCTATTTCCCTCTTTTCTCTTCTTTTTTCTTATTTTCCGTCTGTTCTCTTTTTTTTCTTTATTTCTGTTTTTCTCTTTTTTTTCTTTATTTCACTCTTTTCTCTTCCTTTTTCTTTATTTCCCTCTTTTCTCTTCTTTATTCTTTATTTCCCTTTTTTCTCTTCCTTTTTCTTTATTTTCCTCTTTTTTTTCTTTATTTCCCTCTTTTCTCTTCTTTTTTCTTAATTTCCGTCTTTTCTCTTCTTTATTCTTTCTTTCCCTCTTTTCTCTTCTTTTTCTTTATTTCCCTCTTTTCTCTTCTTTATTCTTTATTTCCGTCTTTTCTCTTTTTTTTCTTTATTTCCCAATTTTCTCTGCTGTTTCTTCATTTCCTCCTTTTCTCTTCTTTTTCTTTATTTCCCTCTTTTTTCTTCTTTTTCTTTATTTCCGTCTTTTCTCTTTTTTTTCTTTATTTCCCTCTTTTCTCTTCTTTTTCTTTATTTCCGCTTTTTCTCTTTTTTTTCTTTATTTCCCTCTTTTCTCTTCTTCATTCTTTATTTCCCTCTTTTCTCTTCTTTTTTCTATATTTCCCTCTTTTCTCTTCTTTTGTCTTTATTTCCGTCATTTCTCTTCTTTGTTCTTTCTTTCCCTCTTTTCTCTTCATTTTTCTTTATTTCCGTTTTTTCTCTTCTTTATTTTTTCTTTCCCTCTTTTCTCTTCTTTTTTCTTTATTTCCCACTTTTCTCTTCTTTTTTCTTTATTTCCGTCTTTTCTCTTTTTTTTCTTTATTTCCCTTTTTTCTCTTCTTTATTCTAATTTTCTGTCTTTGCTCTTTTTTTCTTTTTTTCCGTCTTTTCTCTTCTGTATTCTTTACTTCCCCCTTTTCTCTTCTTTTTTCTTTATTTCCGTCTTTTCTCTTCTTTATTCTTTCTTTCCCTCTTTTCTCTTTTTTTTTCTTTATTTGCGGCTTTTCTCTTCTTTACTCTTTATTTCCCTCTTTTCTCTTCTTCTTTCTTTATTTCCGTCTTTTCTCTTCTTTATTCTTTATTTCCGTCTTTTCTCTTTTTTTTCTTTATTTCCGTCTTTTCTCTTCTTTTTTCTTTATTTCCGTCTTTTCTCTTCTTTATCCTTTATTTGCCTCTTTTCTCTTCTTTATTCTTTTTGTCCTCTTTTCTCTTCTTTTTTCTTTATTTCCGTCTTTTCTCTTCTTTTTTCTTTATTTGCGTCTTTTCTCTTCTTTACTCTTTATTTCCCTCTTTTCTCTTCTTTTTTCTTTATTTCCGTCTTTTCTCTTCTTTATTCTTTATTTCCCTCTTTTCTCTTCTTTTTTCTTTATTTCCGTCTTTTCTCTTCTTTATTCTTTATTTTACTCTTTTCTCGCTTTTATTCTTTATTTCCGTCTTTTCTCTTTTTTTTCTTTATTTCCGTCTTTTCTCTTTTTTTTCTTTATTTCCGTCTTTTCTCTTCTTTATTCATTATTTCCGTCTTTTCTCTTCTTTATTCTTTATTTCCGTCTTTTCTCTTCTTTATTCTTTATTTTCGTCTTTTCTCTTCTTTATTCTTTATTTGCCTCTTTTCTCTTCTTTATTCTTTTTGTCCCCTTTTCTCTTCATTTTTCTTTATTTCCGTCTTTTCTCTTTTTTTTCTTTAGTTCCGTCTTTTCTCTTTTTTTTTCTTTATTTCCCTCTTTTCTCTTCTTTTTTCTTTATTTCCGTCTTTTCTCTTCTTTATTCTTTATTTCCGTCTTTTCTCTTCTTTATTCTTTATTTCTCTCTTTTCTCTACTTTATTCTTTATTTCCCTCTTTTCTCTTCTTTTTTCTTTATTTCCGTCTTTTCTCTTCTTTTTTCTTTATTTCCCTCTTTTCTCTTCTTTTTCTTTATTTCCCTCTTTTCTCTTCTTTTTCTTTATTTCCCTCTTTTCTCTTCTTTATTCTTTATTTCCCTCTTTTCTTTTTTTTCTTTATTTCCGTCGTTTCTCTTTTTTTTCTTTCTTTCCATCTTTTCACTTTTTTTTCTTTATTTCCCTCTTTTCTCTTCTTTATTCATTATTTCCCGCTTTTCTCTTCTTGTTTTTATTTCCCTTCTTTTTGCTTCTTTTTACTCTATTTCCCTCTTTTCTCTTCTTTTTTCTTATTTTCCGTCTGCTCTCTTTTTTTTCTTTATTTCTGTTTTTCTCTTTTTTTTTCTTTATTTCACTCTTTTCTCTTCCTTTTTCTTTATTTCCCTCTTTTCTCTTCTTTATTCTTTATTTCCCTTTTTTCTCTTCCTTTTTCTTTATTTTCCTCTTTTTTTTCTTTATTTCCCTCTTTTCTCTTCTTTTTTCTTAATTGCCGTCTTTTCTCTTCTTTATTCTTTCTTTCCCTCTTTTCTCTTCTTTTTCTTTATTTCCCTCTTTTCTCTTCTTTATTCTTTATTTCCGTCTTTTCTTTTTTTTTTCTTTATTTCCCAATTTTCTCTGCTGTTTCTTCATTTCCTCCTTTTCTCTTCTTTTTCTTTATTTCCCTCTTTTTTCGTCTTTTTCTTTATTTCCGTCTTTTCTCTTTTTTTTCTTTATTTCCCTCTTTTCTCTTCTTTTTCTTTATTTCCGCTTTTTCTCTTTTTTTTCTTTATTTCCCTCTTTTCTCTTCTTCATTCTTTATTTCCCTCTTTTCTCTTCTTTTTTCTATATTTCCCTCTTTTCTCTTCTTTTGTCTTTTTTTCCGTCTTTTCTCTTCTTTGTTCTTTCTTTCCCTCTTTTCTCTTCATTTTTCTTTATTTCCGTTTTTTCTCTTCTTTATTTTTTCTTTCCCTCTTTTCCTTTCTTTTTTCTTTATTTCAATCTTTTCTCTTTTTTTTCTTTATTTCCGCCTTTTCTCTTTTTTTTCTTTATTTCCCTCTTTTCTCTTCTTTATCCTTTATTTCCCTCTTTTCTCTTCTTTATTCTTTTTTCTTTATTTCCGTCTTTTCTTTTTTTTCTTTATTTCTTTTTTTTCTCTTTTCTTTTCTTTATTTCCCTCTTTACTCTTCTTTTTTCTTTATTTCCGTCTTTTCTCTTCTTTATTCTTTATTTTACTCTTTTCTCGCTTTTATTCTTTATTTCCGTCTTTTCTCTTTTTTTTCTTTATTTCCGTCTTGTCTCTTTTTTTTCTTTATTTCCGTCTTTTCTCTTCTTTATTCTTTATTTCCGTCTTTTCTCTTCTTTATTCTTTATTTCCCTCTTTTCTCTTCTTTTTTCTTTATTTCCGTCTTTTCTCTTCTTTATTCTTTATTTGCCTCTTTTCTCTTCTTTATTCTTTTCGTCCTCTTTTCTCTTCTTTTTTCTTTATTTCCGTCTTTTCTCTTTTTTTTCTTTAGTTCCGTCTTTTCTCTTTTTTTTTTCTTTATTTCCCTCTTTTCTCTTCTTTTTTCTTTATTTCCGTCTTTTCTCTTCTTTATTCTTTATTTCCGTCTTTTCTCTTCTTTATTCTTTATTTCTCTCTTTTCTCTACTTTATTCTTTATTTCCCTCTTTTCTCTTCTTTTTTCTTTATTTCCGTCTTTTCTCTTCTTTTTTCTTTATTTCCCTCTTTTCTCTTTTTTTTCTTTATTTCCCTCTTTTCTCTTCTTTTTCTTTATTTCCCTCTTTTCTCTTCTTTTTCTTTATTTCCCTCTTTTCTCTTCTTTATTCTTTATTTCCCTCTTTTCTCTTTTTTTCTTTATTTCCGTCTTTTCTCTTTTTTTTCTTTCTTTCCATCTTTTCTCTTTTTTTTCTTTATTTCCCTCTTTTCTCTTCTTTATTCATTATTTCCCGCTTTTCTCTTCTTTTTTTTATTTCCCTTCTTTTTGCTTCTTTTTACTCTATTTCCCTCTTTTCTCTTCTTTTTTCTTATTTTCCGTCTGTTCTCTTTTTTTTCTTTATTTCTGTTTTTCTCTTTTTTTTTCTTTATTTCACTCTTTTCTCTTCCTTTTTCTTTATTTCCCTCTTTTCTCTTCTTTATTCTTTATTTCCCTTTTTTCTCTTCCTTTTTCTTTATTTTCCTCTTTTTTTTCTTTATTTCCCTCTTTTCTCTTCTTTTTTCTTAATTTCCGTCTTTTCTCTTCTTTATTCTTTCTTTCCCTCTTTTCTCTTCTTTTTCTTTATTTCCCTCTTTTCTCTTCTTTATTCTTTATTTCCGTCTTTTCTCTTTTTTTTCTTTATTTCCCAATTTTCTCTGCTGTTTCTTCATTTCCTCCTTTTCTCTTCTTTTTCTTTATTTCCCTCTTTTTTCTTCTTTTTCTTTATTTCCGTCTTTTCTCTTTTTTTTCTTTATTTCCCTCTTTTCTCTTCTTTTTCTTTATTTCCGCTTTTTCTCTTTTTTTTCTTTATTTCCCTCTTTTCTCTTCTTCATTCTTTATTTCCCTCTTTTCTCTTCTTTTTTCTATATTTCCCTCTTTTCTATTCTTTTGTCTTTATTTCCGTCATTTCTCTTCTTTGTTCTTTCTTTCCCTCTTTTCTGTTCATTTTTCTTTATTTCCGTTTTTTCTCTTCTTTATTTTTTCTTTCCCTCTTTTCTCTTCTTTTTTCTTTATTTCCCACTTTTCTCTTCTTTTTTCTTTATTTGCGTCTTTTCTCTTTTTTTTCTTTATTTCCCTTTTTTCTCTTCTTTATTCTAATTTTCTGTCTTTGCTCTTTTTTTCTTTTTTTCCGTCTTTTCTCTTCTGTATTCTTTACTTCCCCCTTTTCTCTTCTTTTTTCTTTATTTCCGTCTTTTCTCTTCTTTATTCTTTCTTTCCCTCTTTTCTCTTTTTTTTTCTTTATTTGCGTCTTTTCTCTTCTTTACTCTTTATTTCCCTCTTTTCTCTTCTTCTTTCTTTATTTCCGTCTTTTCTCTTCTTTATTCTTTATTTCCGTCTTTTCTCTTTTTTTTCTTTATTTCCGTCTTTTCTCTTCTTTTTTCTTTATTTCCGTCTTTTCTCTTCTTTATCCTTTATTTGCCTCTTTTCTCTTCTTTATTCTTTTTGTCCTCTTTTCTCTTCTTTTTTCTTTATTTCCGTCTTTTCTCTTCTTTTTTCTTTATTTGCGTCTTTTCTCTTCTTTACTCTTTATTTCCCTCTTTTCTCTTCTTTTTTCTTTATTTCCGTCTTTTCTCTTCTTTATTCTTTATTTCCCTCTTTTCTCTTCTTTTTTCTTTATTTCCGTCTTTTCTCTTCTTTATTCTTTATTTTACTCTTTTCTCGCTTTTATTCTTTATTTCCGTCTTTTCTCTTTTTTTTCTTTATTTCCGTCTTTTCTCTTTTTTTTCTTTATTTCCGTCTTTTCTCTTCTTTATTCATTATTTCCGTCTTTTCTCTTCTTTATTCTTTATTTCCGTCTTTTCTCTTCTTTATTCTTTATTTCCGTCTTTTCTCTTCTTTATTCTTTATTTGCCTCTTTTCTCTTCTTTATTCTTTTTGTCCTCTTTTCTCTTCATTTTTCTTTATTTCCGTCTTTTCTCTTTTTTTTCTTTAGTTCCGTCTTTTCTCTTTTTTTTTCTTTATTTCCCTCTTTTCTCTTCTTTTTTCTTTATTTCCGTCTTTTCTCTTCTTTATTCTTTATTTCCGTCTTTTCTCTTCTTTATTCTTTATTTCTCTCTTTTCTCTACTTTATTCTTTATTTCCCTCTTTTCTCTTCTTTTTTCTTTATTTCCGTCTTTTCTTTTCTTTTTTCTTTATTTCCCTCTTTTCTCTTCTTTTTCTTTATTTCCCTCTTTTCTCTTCTTTTTCTTTATTTCCCTCTTTTCTCTTCTTTATTCTTTATTTCCCTCTTTTCTCTTTTTTTCTTTATTTCCGTCGTTTCTCTTTTTTTTCTTTCTTTCCATCTTTTCACTTTTTTTTCTTTATTTCCCTCTTTTCTCTTCTTTATTCATTATTTCCCGCTTTTCTCTTCTTTTTTTTATTTCCCTTCTTTTTGCTTCTTTTTACTCTATTTCCCTCTTTTCTCTTCTTTTTTCTTATTTTCCGTCTGCTCTCTTTTTTTTCTTTATTTCTGTTTTTCTCTTTTTTTTTCTTTATTTCACTCTTTTCTCTTCCTTTTTCTTTATTTCCCTCTTTTCTCTTCTTTATTCTTTATTTCCCTTTTTTCTCTTCCTTTTTCTTTATTTTCCTCTTTTTTTTCTTTATTTCCCTCTTTTCTCTTCTTTTTTCTTAATTGCCGTCTTTTCTCTTCTTTATTCTTTCTTTCCCTCTTTTCTCTTCTTTTTCTTTATTTCCCTCTTTTCTCTTCTTTATTCTTTATTTCCGTCTTTTCTTTTTTTTTCCTTATTTCCCAATTTTCTCTGCTGTTTCTTCATTTCCTCCTTTTCTCTTCTTTTTCTTTATTTCCCTCTTTTTTCGTCTTTTTCTTTATTTCCGTCTTTTCTCTTTTTTTTCTTTATTTCCCTCTTTTCTCTTCTTTTTCTTTATTTCCGCTTTTTCTCTTTTTTTTCTTTATTTCCCTCTTTTCTCTTCTTCATTCTTTATTTCCCTCTTTTCTCTTCTTTTTTCTATATTTCCCTCTTTTCTCTTCTTTTGTCTTTATTTCCCTCTTTTCTCTTCTTTGTTCTTTCTTTCCCTCTTTTCTCTTCATTTTTCTTTATTTCCGTTTTTTCTCTTCTTTATTTTTTCTTTCCCTCTTTTCTCTTCTTTTTTCTTTATTTCAATCTTTTCTCTTTTTTTTTCTTTATTTCCGCCTTTTCTCTTTTTTTTCTTTATTTCCCTATTTTCTCTTCTTTATCCTTTATTTCCCTCTTTTCTCTTCTTTATTCTTTTTTCTTTATTTCCGTCTTTTCTTTTTTTTCTTTATTTCTTTTTTTTCTCTTTTCTTTTCTTTATTTCCCTCTTTACTCTTCTTTTTTCTTTATTTCCGTCTTTTCTCTTCTTTATTCTTTTTTTCCGTGTTTTCTTTTTTTCTTTTTTCCGTCTTTTCTCTTATTTTTCTTTATTTCCGTCTTTGCTCTTCTTTTGTCTTTATTTCCCTCATTTCTCTTCTTTTTTCCCCTCTTTTTTCTCCTTTTTTCTTTTTTTACCTCTTTTCTCGTCTTTATTCTTTATTTCCGTCTTTTCTCTTTTTTTTCTTGGTTTCCCTCTTTTCTCTTCTTTTTTCTTTATTTCCCTTTTTCTCTTCTTTTTTCTTTATTTCCCTCTTTTCTGTTCCTTTTTATATTTCCCTCTTTTCTCTTTTTTATCTTTATTTCCCTTTTTTCCCTTTTTTTTCTTTGTTTCCTCCTTTTCTCTTCTTTTTCTTTATTTCCCTCTTTTCTCTTCTTTTGTCTTTATTTCCCTCTTTTCTCTTCTTTTTTCTTTATTTCCCACTTTTCTCTTCTTTTTTCTTTATTTCCGTCTTTTCTCTTTTTTTTCTTTATTTCCCTTTTTTCTCTTCTTTATTCTAATTTTCTGTCTTTGCTCTTTTTTTCTTTTTTTCCGTCTTTTCTCTTTTTTTTCTTTATTTCCCTCTTTCCTCTTCTTTATTCTTTATTTCCGTCTTCTCTCTTTTTTTCTTTATTTCCGTCTTTTCTCTTTTTTTTGCATTATTTCCGTCTGTTCTCTTCTTTATTCTTTATTTCCATCTTTTCTCTTCTTTTTTCTTTATTTCCGTCTTTTCTCTTCTTTTTTCTTTATTTGCGTCTTTTCTCTTCTTTATTCTTTACTTCCCCCTTTTCTCTTCTTTTTTCTTTATTTCCGTCTTTTCTCTTCTTTATTCTTTCTTTCCCCCTTTTCTCTTCTTTTTTCTTTATTTCCGTCTTTTCTCTTCTTTATTCTTTATTTCCCTCTTTTCTCTTCTTTTTTCTTTATTTCCGTCTTTTCTCTTCTTTATTCTTTATTTGACTCTTTTCTCGCTTTTATTCTTTATTTCCGTCTTTTTTTTTCTTTATTTCCGTCTTTTCTCTTTTTTTTCTTTATTTCCGTCTTTTCTCTTCTTTATTCTTTATTTCCGTCTTTTCTCTTCTTTATTCTTTATTTCCCTCTTTTCTCTTCTTTTTTCTTTATTTCCGTCTTTTCTCTTCTTTATTCTTTATTTGCCTCTTTTCTCTTCTTTATTCTTTATTTCCCTCTTTTCTCTTCTTTTTTCTTTATTTCCGTCTTTTCTCTTTTTTTTCTTTAGTTCCGTCTTTTCTCTTTTTTTTCTTTATTTTCGTCTTTTCTCTTTTTTTTCTTTAGTTCCGTCTTTTCTCTTTTTTTTCTTTAGTTCCGTCTTTTCTCTTCTTTTTTCTTTATTTTCGTCTTTTCTCTTCTTTATTCTTTATTTGCCTCTTTTCTCTTCTTTATTCTTTTTGTCCTCTTTTCTCTTCTTTTTCTTTATTTCCGTCTTTTCTCTTTTTTTTCTTTAGTTCCGTCTTTTCTCTTTTTTTTTCTTTATTTCCCTCTTTTCTCTTCTTTTTTCTTTATTTCCGTCTTTTCTCTTCTTTATTCTTTATTTCCGTCTTTTCTCTTCTTTATTCTTTATTTCTCTCTTTTCTCTACTTTATTCTTTATTTCCCTCTTTTCTCTTCTTTTTTCTTTATTTCCGTCTTTTCTCTTCTTTTTTGTTTATTTCCCTCTTTTCTCTTTTTTTTCTTTATTTCCCTCTTTTCTCTTCTTTTTCTTTATTTCCCTCTTTTCTCTTCTTTTTCTTTATTTCCCTCTTTTCTCTTCTTTATTCTTTATTTCCCTCTTTTCTCTTTTTTTTCTTTATTTCCGTCTTTTCTCTTTTTTTTCTTTCTTTCCATCTTTTCTCTTTTTTTTCTTTATTTCCCTCTTTTCTCTTCTTTATTCATTATTTCCCGCTTTTCTCTTCTTTTTTTTATTTCCCTTCTGTTTGCTTCTTTTTACTCTATTTCCCTTTTTTCTCTTCTTTTTTCTTATTTTCCGTCTGTTCTCTTTTTTTTCTTTATTTCCGTTTTTCTCTTTTTTTTTCTTTATTTCACTCTTTTCTCTTCCTTTTTCTTTATTTCCCTCTTTTCTCTTTTTATTCTTTATTTCCCTCTTTTCTCTTCTTTATTCTTTATTTCTCTTTTTTCTCTTCCTTTTTCTTTATTTTCCTCTTTTTTTTCTTTATTTCCCTCTTTTCTCTTCTTTTTTCTTAATTTCTGTCTTTTCTCTTCTTTATTCTTTCTTTCCCTCTTTTCTCTTCTTTTTCTTATTTCCCTCTTTTCTCTTCTTTATTCTTTATTTCCGTCTTTTCTCTTTTTTTTCTTTATTTCCCAATTTTCTCTGCTGTTTTTCATTCCCTCCTTTTCTCTTCTTTTTCTTTATTTCCCTCTTTTTTCTTCTTTTTCTTTATTTCCGTCTTTTCTCTTTTTTTTCTTTTTTCCGTCTTTTCTCTTTTTTTTTCTTTATTCCCCTCTTTTCTCTTCTTTTTCTTTATTTCCCTCTTTTCTCTTTTTTTTCTTTATTTCAGTCTTTTCTCTTTTTTTTCTTTATTTCCGTCTTTGCTCTTCTTTTGTCTTTGTTTCCCTCTTTTCTCTTCTTTTTTCCCCTCTTTTTTCTCCTTTTTTCTTTTTTTACCTCTTTTCTCGTCTTTATTCTTTATTTCCGTCTTTTCTCTTTTTTTCTTGGTTTCCCTCTTTTCTCTTCTTTTTTCTTTATTTCCCTTTTTCTCTTCTTTTTTCTTTATTTCCCTCTTTTCTGTTCCTTTTTTTATTTCCCTCTTTTCTCTTTTTTTTCTTTATTTCCATTTTTTCCCTTTTTTTTCTTTGTTTCCCTCTTTTCTCTTCTTGTTTCTTCATTTCCTCCTTTTCTCTTCTTTTTCTTTATTTCCCTCTTTTCTCTTCTTTTTTCTTAATTTCCCTCTTTTCTCTTTTTTTTTCTTTATTTCCCTTTTTTCTCTTCTTTATTCTAATTTTCCGTCTTTGCTCTTTTTTTCTTTTTTTCCGTCTTTTCTCTTTTTTTTCTTTATTTCCCTCTTTTCTCTTCTCTTTTCTTTATTTCCTTCTTTCCTCTTCTTTATTCTTTATTTCCGTCTTCTCTCTTTTTTTCTTTATTTCCGTCTTTTCTCTTTTTTTTGCTTTATTTCCGTCTGTTCTCTTCTTTATTCTTTATTTCCGCCTTTTCTCTTCTTTTTTCTTTATTTCCGTCTTTTCTCTTCTTTATTATTTATTTCCCTTCTTCTCTTCTTTTTTCTTTATTTCCCTCTTCTCTGTACTTTTTTTTTATTTCCCTCTTTTCTCTTTGTTTTTCTTTATTTCCCTTTTTTCCCTTTTTTTTTCTTTGTTTCCCTCTTTTCGCTTCTTTTTTCTTTATTTCCCTCTCTTCTCTTCTTTTTTCTTTATTTCCGTCTTTTCTCTTTTTTTTTCTTAATTTCCGTCTTTTCTCTACTTTTTACTTTATTTCCGTCTGTTCTCTTTTTTTTCTTTATTTCCGTCTTTTCTCTTCTCTTTTCTTTATTTCCCTCTTTTCTCTTCTTTTTTCTTTATTTCCGTCTTTTCTCTTCTTTATTCTTTATTTCCCTCTTTTCTCTTCTTTATTTTTTATTTCCCTCTTTTCTCTTCTTTATTCTTTATTTCCGTCTTTTCTCTTCTTTATTCTTTATTTCCCTCTTTTCTCTTCTTTATTCTTTATTTCCGTCTTTTCTCTTTTTTGTTCTTTATTTCCCTCTTTTCTCTTCTTTATTCTTTTTTTCTCTATTTTCTCTTCTTTATTCTTTATTTCCCTCTTTTCTCTTCTTTATTCTTTATTTCCCTCTTTTCTCTTTTTATTCTTTATTTCCCTCTTTTCTCTTCTTTATTCTTTATTTCCCTTTTTTCTCTTCTTTTTTCTTTATTTTCCTCCTTTCTCTTCTTTTTTCTTAATTTCCCTCTTATCTCTTCTTTATTCTTTATTTCCGTCTTTTCTCTTTTTTCTTTATTTCCGACTTTTCTCTATTGTTTTCTTTATTTCCGTCTTTTCTCTTTTTTTTCTTTATGTCACTCTTTTCTCTTCTCTTTTCTTTATTTCCCTCTTTTCTCTTCTTTTTTCTTTATTTCCGTCTTTTCTCTTCTTTTTCTTTATTTCCGTCTTTTCTCTTTTTTTTCTTTATTTCCCTCTTTTCTCTTTTTTTTCTTTATTACCCTCTTTTCTCTTTTTTTTCTGTGTTCCCCTTTTTTCTATTTTTTTCTTTATTTCCCTCTTTTCTCTTCTTTTTTCCTTATTTCTCTCTTTTCTCTTCTTTTTTCTTTATTTCCCTCTTTTCTCATTTGTTTTCTTTATTCCCCTTTTTTCTCTTTTTTTTTCTTTATTTTCCTCTTTTCTCTTCTTTTTTCTTTATTTCCCTCTTTACTCTTCTTTTTTCTTTATTTACGTCTTTTCTCTTTTTTTTTCTTTATTTCCCTCTATTCTCTTTTTTTTTCTTTATTACCGTCTGTTCTCTTTTTTTTCTTTATTTCCGTCGTTTCTGTTTTTTTTTCTTTATTTCCCTCGATTCTCTTTTTTTTCTTTAGTTCCGTCTGTTCTCTTTTTTTTCTTTATTTACGTCTTTTCTCTTTTTTTTTTCTGTATTTCCGTCTTTTCTCTTTTGTTCTGTTTATTTCCCTCGTTTTTCTTCTTTTTTCTTTATTCCTCTTTTTTCTCTTCTTTTCTTTATTTCCCTCTTTTCTCTTCTTTTTCTTTATTTCCCTCTTTTCTCTTCTTTTTTCTTTATTTCCCTCTTTTCTCTTTTTTTTCTTTATTTCCGTCTTTTGCCTTCTTTATTTTTCATTTCCCTCTTTTCTCTTCTTTATTCTTTATTTCCCTCTTTTCTCTTCCTTTTTCTTTATTTCCCTCTTTTCTCTTTTTTTCTTTATTTCCGTCTTTTGTCTTCTTTATTTTTCATTTCCCTCTTTTCTCTTCCTTTTTCTTTATCTTCCTCTTTTCTCTTCTGTATTCTTTATTTCCCTCTTTTCTCTTTTTTTTTCTTTATTTCCGTCTTTCGTCTTCTTTATTTTTCATTTCCCTCTTTTCTCTTCTTTATTCTTTATTTCCCTCTTTTCTCTTCCTTTTTCTTTATTTCCCTCTTTTCTCTTTTTTTTTTATTTCCGTCTTTTCTCTTCTTTATTCTTTATTTCCCTCTTTTCTCTTCCTTCTTCTTTATCTTCCTCTTTTCTCTTTTTTTTCTTTATTCCCTCTTTTCTCTTCTTTATTCTTTATTTCCCTCTTTTCTCTTCTTTTTTCTTTTTTCCCTCTTTTCTCTTCTTTATTCTTTATTTACGTCTTTTCTCTTCCTTTTTCTTTATTTCCCTCTTTTCTCTTCTTTATTCTTTATTTCCCTCTTTTCTCTTCTTTATTCTTTATTTTCCTCTTTTCTCTTCCTTTTTCTTTATTTCCCTCTTTTCTCTTCTTTTTCTTTATTTCCCTCTTTTGTCTTTTTTTTTCTTTATTTCCCTCTTTTCTCTTCTTTTTTCTTTATTTCCCTCTTTTCTCTTCTTTATTCTTTATTTCCCTCTTTTCTCTTCTTTATTCTTTATTTCCGTCTTCTCTCTTTTTTGTTCTTTATTTCCCTCTTTTCTCTTCTTTATTCTTTATTTCCGTCTTTTCTCTTTTTTGTTCTTTATTTCCCTCTTTTCTCTTCTTTATTCTTTATTTCCGTCTTTTCTCTTTTTTGTTCTTTATTTCCCTCTTTTCTCTTCTTTATTCTTTATTTCCCTCTTTTCTCTTCCTTTTTCTTTATTTCCCTCTTTTCTCTTTTTTTCTTTATTTCCGTCTTTTGTCTTCTTTATTTTTCATTTCCCTCTTTTCTCTTCCTTTTTCTTTATCTTCCTCTTTTCTCTTCTTTATTCTTTATTTCCCTCTTTTCTCTTTTTTTTCTTTATTTCCGTCTTTCGTCTTCTTTATTTTTCATTTTCTTTATCTTCCTCTTTTCTCTTTTTTTTTCTTTATTCCCTCTTTTCTCTTCATTATTCTTTATTTCCCTCTTTTCTCTTGTTTTTTTTTTTTCCCTCTTTTCTCTTCTTTATTCTTTATTTACGTCTTTTCTCTTCCTTTTTCTGTATTTCCGTCTTTTCTCTTTTGTTCTGTTTATTTCCCTCTTTTTTCTTCTTTTTTCTTTATTCCTCTTTTTTCTCTTCTTTTCTTTATTTCCCTCTTTTCTCTTCTTTTTCTTTATTTCCCTCTTTTCTCTTCTTTTTTCTTTATTTCCCTCTTTTCTCTTTTTTTTCTTTATTTCCGTCTTTTGTCTTCTTTATTTTTCATTTCCCTCTTTTCTCTTCTTTATTCTTTATTTCCCTCTTTTCTCTTCCTTTTTCTTTATTTCCCTCTTTTCTCTTTTTTTCTTTATTTCCGTCTTTTGTCTTCTTTATTTTTCATTTCCCTCTTTTCTCTTCCTTTTTCTTTATCTTCCTCTTTTCTCTTCTGTATTCTTTCTTTCCCTCTTTTCTCTTTTTTTTTCTTTATTTCCGTCTTTCGTCTTCTTTATTTTTCATTTCCCTCTTTTCTCTTCTTTATTCTTTATTTCCCTCTTTTCTCTTCCTTTTTCTTTATTTCCCTCTTTTCTCTTTTTTTCTTTATTTCCGTCTTTTCTCTTCTTTATTCTTTATTTCCCTCTTTTCTCTTCCTTCTTCTTTATCTTCCTCTTTTCTATTTTTTTTCTTTATTCCCTCTTTTCTCTTCTTTATTCTTTATTTCCCTCTTTTCTCTTCTTTTTTCTTTTTTCCCTCTTTTCTCTTCTTTATTCTTTATTTACGTCTTTTCTCTTCCTTTTTCTTTATTTCCCTCTTTTCTCTTCTTTATTCTTTATTTCCCTCTTTTCTCTTCTTTATTCTTTATTTTCCTCTTTTCTCTTCCTTTTTCTTTATTTCCCTCTTTTCTCTTCTTTTTCTTTATTTCCCTCTTTTGTCTTTTTTTTTCTTTATTTCCCTCTTTTCTCTTCTTTTTTCTTTATTTCCCTCTTTTCTCTTCTTTATTCTTTATTTCCCTCTTTTCTCTTCTTTATTCTTTATTTCCGTCTTCTCTCTTTTTTGTTCTTTATTTCCCTCTTTTCTCTTCTTTATTCTTTATTTCCGTCTTTTTTCTTTTTTGTTCTTTATTTCCCTCTTTTCTCTTCTTTATTCTTTATTTCCGTCTTTTCTCTTTTTTGTTCTTTATTTCCCTCTTTTCTCTTCTTTATTCTTTATTTCCCTCTTTTCTCTTCCTTTTTCTTTATTTCCCTCTTTTCTCTTTTTTTCTTTATTTCCGTCTTTTGTCTTCTTAATTTTTCATTTCCCTCTTTTCTCTTCCTTTTTCTTTATCTTCCTCTTTTCTCTTCTTTATTCTTTATTTCCCTTTTTTCTCTTTTTTTTTCTTTATTTCCGTCTTTCGTCTTCTTTATTTTTCATTTCCCTCTTTTCTCTTCTTTATTCTTTATTTCCCTCTTTTCTCTTTCTTTTTCTTTATTTCCCTCTTTTCTCTTTTTTTCTTTATTTCCGTCTTTTCTCTTCTTTATTCTTTATTTCCCTCTTTTCTCTTCCTTTTTCTTTATCTTCCTCTTTTCTCTTTTTTTTTCTTTATTCCCTCTTTTCTCTTCTTTATTCTTTATTTCCCTCTTTTCTCTTGTTTTTTTCTTTTTTCCCTCTTTTCTCTTCTTTATTCTTTATTTACGTCTTTTCTCTTCCTTTTTCTTTATTTCCCTCTTTTCTCTTCTTTATTCTTTATTTCCATCTTTTCTCTTCTTTATTCTTTATTTTCCTCTTTTCTTTTCTTTATTCTTTATTTCCCTTTTTTCTCTTCTTTTTTCTTTATTTCCCTCTTTTCTCTTCTTTTTTCTTCATTTCCCTCTTATCTCTTCTTTATTCTTTATTTCCGTCTTTTCTCTTTTTTCTTTATTTCCGACTTTTCTCTATTGTTTTCTTTATTTCCGTCTTTTCTCTTTTTTTTCTTTATGTCACTCTTTTCTCTTCTCTTTTCTTTATTTCCCTCTTTTCTCTTCTTTTTTCTTTATTTCCGTCTTTTCTCTTCTTTTTCTTTATTTCCGTCTTTTCTCTTTTTTTTCTTTATTTCCCTCTTTTCTCTTTTTTTTTTTATTAACCTCTTTTCTCTTTTTTTTCTGTGTTCCCCTTTTTTCTATTTTTTTCTTTATTTCCCTCTTTTCTCTTCTTTTTTCCTTATTTCTCTCTTTTCTCTTCTTTTTTCTTTATTTCCCTCTTTTCTCATTTTTTTTTTTATTCCCCCTTTGTCTCTTTTTTTTCTTTATTTCCCTCTTTTCTCTTCTTTTTTCTTTATTTCCCTCTTTACTCTTATTTTTTCTTTATTTACGTCTTTTCTCTTTTTTTTCTTTATTTCCCTCTTTTCTCTTCTTTTTCTTTATTTTCCTCTTTTCTCTTCTTTTTTCTTTATTTCCCTCTTTTCTCTTTTTTTTCTTTATTTCCGTCTTTTCTCCTCGTTATTTTTCATTTCCCTCTTTTCTCTTCTTTAATCTTTATTTCCCTCTTTTCTCTTTCTTTGTCTTTATTTTCCTCTGTTCTCTTTTTTACTTTATTTCTGTCTATTCTCTTCTTTATTCTTTCTTTCCCTCTTTTCTGTTCTTTATTCTTTGTTTCCGTCTTTTCTCTTTCTTTTTCTTTATCTTCCTCTTTTCTCTTTTTATTTCTTGCTTTCCCTCTTTTCTCTTCTTAATTCTTTATTTCGCTCTTTTCTCTTCTTTTTTCTTTCTTTCTCCATTTTCTCTTCTTTTTTCTTCTCTTTTCTTTATTTCCCTCTTTTTTCTTCTCTTTTCTTTATTGCCCTCTTTTGTCTTCTTTTTTCTTTACTTCCCTCTTTTTTCTTCTTTTTTCCTTATTTCCCTCTTTTCTCTTCTTTTTTCTTTATTTCCCTCTTTTTTTTTCTTTTGTCTTTTTTTCCCTCTTTTCTTTTCTTTTTTCTTTACTTCCCTCTTTTTTCTTCTTTTTTCTTTATTTCCCTCTTTTGTCTTCTTTTTCTTTATTTCCCTCTTTTCTCTTCTTTTTTCTTTATTTCCCTCTTTTTTCTTCTTTTTTCTTTATTTCCCTCTTTTCTGTTCTCTTTCTTTATTTCCCTCTTTTCTCTTCTTTTTTCTTTCTTTCTCTCTTTTCTCTTCTTTTTTCTTTATTCCCCTCTGGTTTCTTCTTTTTTCATTATTTCCCTCTTTTCTCTTCTTTTTCTTTAGTTCCCTTTTTCTCTTCTTTTTCTTTATTTCCCTCTTTTCTCTTCTTTTGTCTTTTTTCCTTCTTTTCTCTTCGTTTTTCTTTGTTTCTCTCTTTTCTCTTCTTTGCCTTTATTTCCCTCTTTTCTCTTCTTTTTCTTTATTTCACTCTTATTTCTTCTTTTTTCCTTATTTCCTTCTTTTTTCTTCTTTTTTCTTTATTTCCCTCTTTTTTCTTATTTTTCTTTATTTCCCTTTTTCTCTTCTTTTTTCTTTATTTCCCTCTTTTTTTTTCTTTTGTCTTTTTTTCCCTCTTTTCTTTTCTTTTTTCTTTACTTCCCTCTTTTTTCTTCTTTTTTCTTTATTTCCCTCTTTTGTCTTCTTTTTCTTTATTTCCCTCTTTTCTCTTCTTTTTTCTTTATTTCCCTCTTTTTTCTTCTTTTTTCTTTATTTCCCTCTTTTCTGTTCTCTTTCTTTATTTCCCTCTTTTCTCTTCTTTTTTCTTTCTTTCTCTCTTTTCTCTTCTTTTTTCTTTATTCCCCTCTGGTTTCTTCTTTTTTCATTATTTCCCTCTTTTCTCTTCTTTTTCTTTAGTTCCCTTTTTCTCTTCTTTTTCTTTATTTCCCTCTTTTCTCTTCTTTTGTCTTTTTTCCTTCTTTTCTCTTCGTTTTTCTTTGTTTCTCTCTTTTCTCTTCTTTATCTTTATTTCCCTCTTTTCTCTTCTTTTTCTTTATTTCACTCTTATTTCTTCTTTTTTCCTTATTTCCTTCTTTTTTCTTCTTTTTTCTTTATTTCCCTCTTTTTTCTTATTTTTCTTTATTTCCCTTTTTCTCTTCTTTTTTCTTTATTTCCCTCTTTTTTCTTCTTTTTCTTTTTTTCCCTCTTTTCTCTTCTTTATTCTTTATTTCCCTCTTTTCTCTTCTTTTTCTTTATTATTTCTTTTTTCTTTTTTTTCTTTATTTCTCTCGTTTTTCTTCTTTTTCTTTATTTCCCTTTTTCTCTTCTTTTTTCTTTATTCCTCTCTTTTTTCTTTTTTTTTTTTAAGTTCCCTCTTTTCTCTTCTTTTTCTTTATTTCCCTTTTTCTCCTCTCTTTTCTTTATTTCCCTCTCTTGTCTTCTTTTTCTTTTTTTCCCTCTTTTCTCTTCTTTTTCTTTATTTCCCTCTTTTCTCTTCTTTTTTCTTTGTTATTTCTTTTTTCTTTTTTTTCTTTATTTCTCTCTTCTCTCTTCTTTTTCTTTATTTCCCTCTTTTCTCTTCTTTTTTCTTTATTTGCGTCTTTTCTCCTTGTTTGTCTTTTTTCCCTCTTTTCTCTTCTTTTTTCTTTATTTCCTCCTTTTCCTTTTTTTCTTTATTTCCCTCATTTTTTTTCTTTATTTCCCTCTTTTCTCTTTTTTTTCTTTATTTCCCCCATGTCTCTTTTTATTTCTTTATTACCCTCTTTTCTCTTTTTTTCTTTATTTCCGTCTTTTCTCTTCTATTTTCTTTATTTCCGTCTTTTCTCCTTTTTTGTTTTTTTCCCTCTTTTCTCTTCTTTTTCTTTATTTCCCTCTTTTCTCTTCTTTATTCTTTATTTCCCTCTTTTCTCTCCTTTTTTCTTTATTTCCGTCTTTTCTCTTTTTTTTTCTTTATTTCGCTCTTTTCCCTTCTTTTTCTTTATTTCCCTCTTTTCTCTCCTTTTTTCTTTATTTCCGTCTTTTCTCTTTTTTTTTCTTTTTTTCCCTTTTTTCTCTTCTTTTTCTTTATATCCCTCTTTTTTCTTCTTTGTCTTTATTTCCCTTTTTTTTTCTCTTTTTTTCTTTATTTCCGTCTTTTCTCTTTTTTTTTCTTTATTTCCCTCTTTTCTCTTCTTTTTTCTTTATTTCTCTCTTTTCTCGCTTTTATTCTTTATTTCCCTCTTTTTTCTTCTTTTTTCTTTATTTCCCTCTTTTCTCTTTTTTTTTCTTTATTTCCGTCTTTTCTCTCCTTTTTTCTTTATTTCCGTCTTTTCTCTTTTTTTTCTTTATTTCCGTCTTTTCTCTTTATTCTTTATTTCCCTCTTTTCTCATCTTTATTCTTTATTGCCCTCTTTTCTCTTTTTTCTTTATTTCCGTCTTTTCTCTCCTTTTTTCTTTATTTCCGTCTTTTCTCTTATTTTTCTTTATTTCCGTCTTTTCTCTTTATTCTTTTTTTCCCTCTTGTTTCTTCTTTTTTCTTTATTGCCCTCTTTTCTCTTTTTTCTTTATTTCCCCCTTTTCTCTTCTTTATTCTTTATTTCCCTCTTTTCTCTTTCTTTTTCTTTATTTCCCTTTTTTCTCTTTCTTTTTCTTTATTTCCCTCTTCTCTCTTCTTGTTTCTTTATTTTCCTCTTTTCTCTCCTTTTTTCTTTATTTCCGTCTTTTCTCTTCTTTTTTCTTTATTTCACTCTTTTCTCTTTTTTTCTTTGTTTCCCTGTTTTCTTTTCTTTGTCTTTTTGTTTCTATTTTCTCTCCTTTTTCTTCAATTCTCTTTTGTCTCTTAGTTCTCCTAATTTCACTTTTTTCGCTGTTGTCTGTATTTCCGTCTTTTCCTTTCTTTTTCTTTTTTTCCCTCTTTTCTTCTCTCTGTTCTTTCTTTCACTTTTTTTTCTTTCTTTTTTTCTTTATGTCCCTTCGGGTTTCTCTTCTTTTTTCTGTATATTGTATTGTTGAGGTTTCATATTATAATAAAAATGATTATTTGTGATTTTAGTCTTACAGAGGAAGAGTTTTATGACGCCGTTTCTCTGAATAGTCACAGTAGAAAAATGTATTCACCTATGTAGTCAAATTTATATATTTCTGTAGCAATATATTTTCTCATAAAATATATATCAATCCTTATTTAAGAAGCTCAATAAAATTACAGAGAAATACAAGGAATAAATGACAAAAAGTTATATTCCAAAATTCATGATGTTGACCATCTTATAATTTATTCCATTAATTCAGTTGACTTATACAATTCTTGACAGTATCTGTTTCGTAGCGCCGAATCAATCACTTAATTATTATATCAATCAGTGAATCTATTATGCCCTTAACTCATCAGAAGAAATAGCAACAATTAATCCGTAAAAAGGAATTGAAGTGTGATTTGACATGATTCAAATCCGAAAATTGGAAGAGAAGCTGCAAATACCTTTTTATTTTCCATTACGCCATATTGAATGGTCAACATATATTTAGTAATGTGATTGATAATTTAAAATTTAAAAATCGAATTATAATTAAATTAAAAATCCGTTTCATATGAAGGAACAACAACAAAATCATTGATTTTGATTTTGTTGTTGTTCCTTCTTATGAAACGGATTTTTAATTTAATTATAATTTTATTTTTAAATTTTAAATTATCAATCATATTACTAAATATTAAATTAGCTCTAGGATATTTACCCATCGAGCTTATTATATATCTAAATTACAACGAGCACTTTTTCTTTCATGTATTTTAATTAAACTAGTAATTTCACTATTACATTAAAATACACTCTGCTCTTTAGACTATCGTTCTAATCTCCTTTAAATTATGTATATATATATATATATATATATATATGTGATAAGTCACAGGAAATAGATGTTTATGAGGAAAACAAAACTCTGCTAATATTTCAAAAATATTTTATAATGTACTTATAATGTACATTTACTAAACTATACAATTATAGAATATTTGGAAGCGAAAAATTATATCTGACAAATATGGCCTATTTCACGAGCACAGACTTGAAGCTGCTTTCTAAATACGTTTCCCGTGACCCACCTTATATATATATGTATATATATATATATATATATATATAATTTTTGTAGGAAAAGATAATATAAAAATAAATACATCATTTTAAATTTCTAAACATCGTAAGAATTCTCTAAAAACTTGTAAATAATGTTGATTTAAAGAGTAATTTCTATAAAATAATAAATAATTATGAGTTGCATGAAAAAATGCCAACAGCAAAACTAAAAAAAAAAACAATTAAAAGAAGTTTTGTTAAATTTATAAAAAATATAAAAAAAAAACTATGTTTTTATTAGTAATATTTTTTCATACTTTTTTAATTTAATTCCGAATGAATCTATTCCCATTAATCAAAAAATTGCTAATTTTGCAATCATTTTACACGTGTCGTCTGTTAGGCCAAAAAGATCCTTTTTACACGGTAATAAATTATTAATCATTATTAATGCCGATATTTCCCGGTAATGAAAAGCTGCCACTTTAAAAAAGCAATTCCACGTACGAACGGAATGGATTAAGTTTAGTTTTAAGAAAACGAATGTTGATAAAAAATAAATTCGTATAAATCAGCAAGTAGAACGTTTTTGAACAGTTGCCATTAGTTTCCTCATGTTATTTCTAGATTTAGACACTAACAAGAAAAACATCATAGAGATTGTTGTAGCAGCTTTGCAAACCGGAAGTAATTAAGGTAGACACATTTTTATTGTAGTAGGAAGTGAAAAATAAATTTCCGGTTCATGAAAACCTGACACTCCTGATGCAATTCTCTACCTTTATAAAAGCCAGGCACGGCCAACGATGGAGTACTGTTGCCACATCTGGACAGGAGCTGTTAGAAGCAGCTTATCTTGTCTTGACGGAGTTCAAAATAGATTTCTTAGCTTAGTGGGGGATGCCTTTTTTGTTCTTCCCTACAACCTCTTTCCCACAGATGATACGTGGCGAGCCCGTCTCTGCTTTATCGTTATTTTCGTGGCAAGTGTTCATCTGAACTCCAATCTATGCCCCCCTCACCAAACTTTCACGAAAAACACTCGTCGATCTAGAACCACTACGAATAGTTTCCCGCACTCTTTATCCGTGTCTAAACATAAATGTAGATTCCATGAAAAAGCGTCCTTCTTAGAACTGCACGCCTGTGGAATTCTCTTCCGTTTACCGGCTTCTCAGCTGAGTATAATCTGATTGTTTTCAAGTCCAACGTAAACAAGTTCTTGATGAACCGTTCCCCTTAGTAATCCAATTTACAAAATTCTCACTACTTGTGTTTACTACGCTATAATCACAATATATAATGTATACCATTAACCCTTTTCCTCGAGTGGCCTCTGTGCCTTGATAAGTGGTGACTCCTGTGTAAAAAAAAATCCATTATTACGTTTATCTTAATGAAGGTGTTCTTCTCTTGGCTTTTGGCGGCATTTACCCGGGATGGATTGAATCGGTTCCTCCCCCAAACACACACAATGTTCTGAATGAACATAGACCATGTATGGTGATCCGCAGCGGCAAAGGTAGTTATGGGCAGCCAGTTCCCAGACCAGCGGCGAACACCGAAGACCTATTGACCGAAATTAGGTTCGACGTCGGCTTTGATGGCGTAAGGTGTCCATAGTGCTTTCCCGTAACTTTGGCAAAGGTGAGCGATGCTAATTATGTGTGAAAACGAATTGGAGAATTATAGGCCCATTTACACGGTATTAATCAAGACAAACACATTATTTTATAGGTTGCAGCCGAAATGCCTCCCACATTTTAAACTTTCAACTATATGTTGCTAAAGAACTTATGCAAATGCCAATGATGTTTTCATTTAACTAATAACTTGCTATTTATTTGTTTCGTGTACTCTCATCAAGTAATATAGTTGGGACTGGTGAACATCATGCTTTTATTGCAGAAACGTTTTTAAAGAATGGTGAATCTGTAACTGCAACACAGAGATCTTTTGGAGTTCATTACAAGGACGGCATGATGCTGTTCCAGATAGAAAATCAATATAACTATTGATTGCAAATTTCAGAGCTACAGGTCCAGCACTTAAAGAAAAGTAATCTGGAAGGCCTCAAAGCTCTTGAACGCCAGACATTATTTGAGCTGTGAGACTTTCTCTTACTCAGTCTCCAACATTTTCAGCTCGCAAACATGCTTGGGCTTTGGGGTTGTCTGATCGAACAGTCAGAATAATTCTACAAAAATTAATAATCAGAAACTGCGCCAGCGTTACTGGGAAGATCAGATGTCAAATTGTGAGATACATTTCTGTATTAGAAAAATTATGTTACAGAAGTATTTACTGAAGTCTACGCCATGATTCCCAAGGGACATAACAGCAACGAATCGCTATCCAATAATGTGTATAAGAATAATTATATTTAGACTTTCTGTTTAAGTCGATCATTCACGAATAATGTTGATCAGTTTACCCAATAACAGTTGTTAACATTCACAATGTAAGTACTGTTATGGATTCAAACTTAGCACACCTAGGTTGTCAGTTCACGTTAGTATACGCATCATCATTGCCACCGACTATATATATATATATATATATATATATAATTATTTACTATAATAATGATTAAATACCTACAGACACTAGTGTTTCATCCTTTCGGGAATACTCAGTGCAGGTTGTCGCGATTAACACTGGTCGATAGATTCGAACCTGGCAAAGGAAGCCATCTCTGACTCTATTAGCAAGAACCTAATCTATTCGTCCACCGTTTGTTTGTTTATATATATATATATATATATATATATATATATATATATATATATATATATATATATATATATATATATAAATATATATATATATATATATATATACATTTCTTTTTTTTTACACAGTGATCACCACTTATCAAGGCCCGGAAGCCACTCAGGGATAAGGGTTATTGCAAGTACATTACGTTAGTGTGGAGATTTGATGAAGTGTTTACTTAAGGGGCCGGTTCATTAGAAATTTGTTGACATTGGACTTGAAGACATTCAAGTTGTAGTCCGGTGGGAAGCAGGCAGGCGGAACAGAGTTCCACAGGCGTGCAGTTCTAAGAAAGAAGCGTTGTTCATGGAATCCGCGTTTTGATTTAGGCACAGATATAGAGTGGGGGAAATTTTTCACAGTGGATTCAGCTAGACGGGTGTTTTTCGTGAAAGATTGGTGAGGGGGGACCAGAGATTGGAGTTCAGATGAGCACCTGCCATGGAAATAACGATAAAACAAGGATAGGCTCGCAACGTCTCTTCTGTGGGAGAGAGGTTGCAGGGTAGAGAAAAGGGCATCCCCCACTAAGCCACGAAGTCTATTTTGTACTCTGTCAAGGCAGGATAGGCTGTTTTTAGCAGCTCCTGCCCAGATATGGCAACAGTATTCCATCCTTGGACGTACTTGGCTTTTATATAGATAGAGAATTGCATCAGTAGTGAGATATCTTCTGGAGCAGTAGAAGGATCCCACCATCTTTCCAGCGACCATGGCAACAGACTTGATGTACGTGTTCCATTTCAGATCAGGAGTAAAGGTTAAACCCAGAAGCTTGTCAAAACACGGGGCCTCACCCAGACGAGAGCCATCCATCACAATTGATGCCAGATGGGGATCAGAGCGTTGATGATGTAAGGATAGGAGTTTGGTTTTGGATGCATTAAAGGTAACCAGCCACATCTTCCCCCACTGAACCACGCGCTCGAGATCAGAGGAGAGAGAACCAGAGAGAACTTTGTCATTTACAGCCTTTGAGGTGTTGCCGTAGGTGGTCGTGTCATCAGCATAGATGTCAACGAATGATTTAAGTATGTGTTTAGGGAGGTCATTGATGTAGATCAGGAAGAGAGTTGGGCCCAGGATATATATATATATATATATATATATATATATATATATATATATATATATATATATATATATGTGTGTGTGTGTGTGTGTGTGTGTGTTAATTATTTACTTGAAACGTACTCAGTTTGTATATACCAATCAGAATGGATAAAAAAATCTTTCTAAAAAAATAAAATATTTCTATAATGAAAATTTTTTTTATATAAATTGTTAAAATATAAAAAAATCCAAACGTTTTTATTGGGTTCCAGATCATATATAGTGTAGTGTAATAATTTACCAAGTTCCAAATATCAGGTTGCCCAAAATTGTATTTTTCTAAGTTTTTTTAAGGTAAACATCTGATGAGTACGTGACTAAATATGCAGCAATAACATAGTTTTGCAGGTTTGTTAGTCATAATACGAAACAATATTGTAATGGTTACCTTTTGAAAAGCAATAGATCACCAACTGAGAAAACTTTGTATTTAAAACTGTGAAAATTATATATATATATATATTACAAGTGGGTCACCGCTTATCAAGACCCGGAGGCTATGCGAGGATAAGTGTTACTGAGTATAAGGCGGTTACTGAGACAACAGGTTAATGATCATTGATGTTAGAAGTTGGGTAGAATTTGAATATTAAGGGGGCGATACATTAGACACTTGTTTACATTGGACTTGAAGACGGTCATGAGTAGTGAGCTGGCAAACATGCCAAGGAAAGATAATTTCACGGGCAATTCTGGGAAAGAAGCTGTGTTCGTGGAATCTGCATTCAGATTTAGCTACAGATAAAAAGAGGGGGAAATTGTTGGCAGTGATTTTAGACAGGCGAGTGCTTTGTGTGAAAGTTTGGCGTGGGAGGGGACCATAGATTGAAGCTCAGCCGAGCACTTGCCATAGAAAATGATAGAATAGAAGAGAGAGAGAGAGAGAGAGAGAGAGAGAGAGAGAGAGAGAGAGAGAGAGAGAGACTAACAAAGTTTCTTCTGTAGGAAAGAGTTTATAGGGAGGAGAAAAGGGCATAATCCACATGGCTTCAACGCCGGATGTAAACTCTGTCAATTCAGGGTAGGGTATGCCGAGTAGTGAGAACAGTACTCCATTTTAGGGCGTATTTTGCTCTTATACGGGTAGAGGATTGCATCGGGAGTAAGATACTTTCTGGAGCGGTAAAACGACGCAACTATTTTTCCAGCAACCTTGGCAATAGATTTGATGTAAGTCTTTCAATTTCTGGTCTGGGGGAAAGGTAAGTCCCAGAGATTTGACAAAGCATGGTGCTTCTTTGAGACAGGAGCCATTCATATAAATTGTGGCCAAATAGGGCTCATATCGTTGGCGTTGAAAAGATAGGAGTTTGTCTTTTGAAACAGTAAAATAAAGCGCACACTTTTTACCCATTGCATCACTGGTCAAGTTCGGAGGAAAGACACTCAGAGATCTTAGTAGTTGGCGGTCTTTGAAGTATTGCTATAGTTGGGAGTGTCGTCTGCATATACATCTACAAATGAACTCAGAATGTGATTTAGGAGATCATATAAAGAGACGAAAAAGAAATAAAATTATTTCGTCATTATTTCAAAACTTCTTCGGGATGATTGATTTGAAGAAATAAAATACCAGTACAATATTTGAAATTATATTCGTTGTGTTTGTAATGTGAAATGGATGTCTTTGTTCTATTTTCGAACAAAACGAAAGCTGTTAACATTCAAAGTGAGTTAGCGTTTATGACATGGAGTGAGTGAATTTTTTAAAAACAACATATCGCCGTTAGAATTTTAAAGAATATGCTGCAATTTCTGTTTAGTTTTTGGAATCAAAGTAGTTATTAGAATTCAAATCAAAGAATATTAGTCACAGAGAATCTCAAAACATAAGAATCAACCATCCTAAGCACCTACTGATGGATCCAAAGGTCAAAATTCGCGGGCAATATGAACTGGAACAAATACATTGAGGACATTGCGAAGGATGTTGTAAAGAAAGTGGATTCCCTCTATCATGCTAGAAAACTACTTATACCTGAGAGCATCCTGTATCTCTACAAAGCCATCATTCGCCTATATATGGAGTATTATTGCCACATCTGGGCTGGTGCATCGACCACTAGCTTCTCCTTCCTGGATAGGGTCTAAAAAAGAGTTTTCAATCTAATAAGTCCCACTTTGTCAACTAAACTCCAGTCCCTGTCTCATCGCCGCAGTGTTGCATCTCTGTGCCTGTTTTACAGATATTTTACTGAAATAATGTGCTCTAATGAACTCGTTGCACTTGTGCTCCCTCGACGTACATATCCTAGACAAACCCTCTTAGCAACAAAATCACACCCCTTCACCGTTGAAGCCCTTAAATTCCAGAAAACTTTCTACTCTAAAGTTTGTTCTCTCGAACAGCTAACTTTGAAATTCCTATTTCTGCTTCCCTGACTGTACAGAAGTTTAAATGTAAAGTAAACCAACATCTTCTTAACTTTTCATAGGCATGGCCCCAAATATAAGCCTCTTGTCAAAGTGGCGATATGCATTGTTAGTGGTGAACATGAGTTAAAAAAAGGGAGTGCTGTCATATCATGAAAGTGGCGAAATTACGCCTATTAATTTGACTTTTGAGCTAATCACTAAAAATAAACAAAAAACATTTATCATATTCACAAATTCTTCTAGCTGCCTTGAAAGCACTACAAACACACAAAAAAAAAAAAATGATAGAATCCTAATCACTGAACAAAATACATCAACTCTCAAATAAGAAAGAAATAATTCTATGTTTGATACGGAGCCGGTCCTATTGGAGCTGACCAAGAATCAAAAAGAGCTGCAAAGGGAAAGATCATCAACAGCAAAATACCATACACAGATTACAGAACCTCAAATTAAAAAAAAAATTATCGCCAACAAATAGCAAGGGAAATCAAATCAATATGTAAACAATCAACTACAAAATATTAAACTAATAATTGGAGAATGGCATACTAAAAACAATTTTAACAGTAATAAAAGAAGTTATACTTAATCGATTACACATATACTACATATTTTTAACACTCTTGTACCTACTGGATACTGCCGAACCTTATTATGTACTGTGTGCCAAGAAAAACTCATTGCGAAACATATATATTACTAGAGTATGTTGACTTTGTTCCATGTCGAAAAGAAATGTTATCATGAGCCCAACCTTAAAGATCTCTTCAACAAAATATAACCATCCAAAATAATAGACTTTAAAAAATTAACTTAAATCAACTAATAAGAACTAATTTTCTGTGGAAGACAAACTCTTTTGAGTCGCTTGACAAGGACTTGTAGTTTTAACGAAACATCCGTCCGAAACATTAGCACGTCCAGTGTTGCCACCTTGTAAATTTGTTTATATTAATAATATATATCTTGCTCTTCTTTTATTGAGCACTTTTAATAAACTCGTTAAATTACTGAGTTTTCCCTATTGAATGCCTATAATTTGTTATATATATATATTATATTATATATGTATATTATATATATATATATATATATAAATATATATATATAAGGATTGAATGATGATCAACGAATATTTCACATACCTATATTTTTTATTGACATCGAAATCCGTGAAATCGCCAAAGAGTAAGCTTCGCCTGCTTCGATGCAGGAACTTAATCCAATAAATGTTATTCTACATTGCACTCTAGAGAACCTACTGTTTCTTTTATAAAATTATTTCATATAAACTTTTCTCTAGTTAACGAAAAAAAAAACATTAGGAAATTTACGTGCAGGGTTTGAACCTACAGACTACGTCATGCACCCCCCCCCATAAAAAATGTTCAAGTCTTATCTCATTCTTTGCAATTAATGAAAAATTTTTAAGAAATTTACGTGAGCAGTTTGAACCCACAGGCCACGTCATGCAAAAAAACAAAACAAAAACAAAACAAAACAAAACAAAAAAAGCACTTACCTACCATAGAATTTTCCCACACATTGTTCTGTCATTGCTGCTAAGCGACGACATAAAAAAAATGGCTTCACCGATGATAGATAAATTAAAATAACGGTTTCGATTATTGATCCTCGGCAATTATCGGGGGTATTGTGAGACAAAATTTAACTAAGATCACGCTCAGACTTATGCACTAAAGTTCTGTAAATTTTAAAGAAAATCTGTTCAGCCGTTTCGAAGTCTATAAGGATCGAACTTACACACAGAGACAAAGTTGCATTTATATATATATATATATATATATATATATATATATACGCACACACACACACACACAAACACACACACACACACACACACACACATATATATATATATATATATTTACTAGGTGCGTGCAATAAGTAATGCCCCTGACCCACTTCCCATAGGAGTAGAGCAACGAAACTTGGCACAGTTATTAGTCTTTCTCTACATAGGAACCACTCAGAGTTATGCCTTTCTCCCATCGTTTGATGCAGCTTTGGAGACCGTTTTTGTAGAATATCCCAGGTTAGTCGTCCAACCACGACGTGACATCATCTGGGAAACGCTTTTCTTTCAAACTCAAATTCATGGCTGGGAAGAGGTGAAAGTCAGAGGGTGCAAGGTCAGGAGAGTAGGGAGGATGGGAGAGGATTTCGTAACCACACGCCCGTGCTTCTGATCTGGCGACATGCGAGTTGTGGACAGGAGCGTTGTCCTGCAGGAGGAAGGTACCTTTGCTGATCTTGCCCCGCCTCTTGATTTTGATAACTTTCCTTAATTTCCTCAAAAGGCTCCTGTTATTGTGGTACCCTTTGCCAGGAAATCTGTCATCACTACTCCGTCCTGGTCCCAGAAGACTGTGAGCATGACCTTGCCAGCAGAGGACTGCACCCTTGCCTTCTTTGGAGGTGGTGAGTCCAAGTGCTTCCACTGCATTGACTGGGCTTTGGTCTCTGGATCATAGTGATGAACCCGGGCTTCATCCTGCGTAATCACTTTGACAAACTTTGACTCATCTTCTTGGCACATCTCCAAATTCATCCTCGAGCACTTGACGCGTTCTCGCTTCTGAAATGGTGTGAGCAACCTAGGAATCCATCTGGCAGACACCTTATGCATATGCAAATGGTCATGAATGATAGTTCCCACAGACCCTGTACTAATCTTGACATCTTGGACTATTTGGCGAAGAGTAATGTGCCGGTCTTCCAAAATAGCAGCATCAACTTGACGGACAGATTCCTCACCAATGGCAGAAGGGGGGGGGGGGGCGACCAGGTCTGGGAGCTGTTTCCACAGACTTCCGGCCATGTTTGAATTCACGATGCAAGCGTTTTATAAGGTCATATGATGGGGAATTATCACTATATGTTTCTTTCTTTTCATCAAAGGTCTCCTGTGGTGTGCGTCTTTTCAAATACAAAAGCCGGATCACTGCTCGACATTCAACAGGCTCCATTTCACACCTGACTCAGTTCAAACACATGTAAAACAGAATCCACAATTAGTTCAGAGCTGTAATTTGCCACATAACCCGCAAAGATATAAATCATAGCACATGCAAAATTTTAGCTAGATCAGACAACTGGAAGTGGATCAGGGGCATTACTTATTATACGCCCCTCGTATATATGAGAGATGCTAAGCATAAGATATGTGTAAACGCAGTGTATAAATGAAAGGTATATATGTAAGTATGCATATATATATATATATATATATATATATATATATATATATGCATCTCATATAAGCATTACACACACTCATATATATATATATTTATACACGTCAAAACGTGTATAAATACACACACACACACACACACACATATATATATATACGAACACGTGAATACGTACATATATATGTGTGTGTATGTGTGTGTGTGTGTATGTGTGTGTGTGTGTATTTGTGTTTGTAAACACGCAAATACACACGCCCATATATGCATATATTTGTGCGTCTGCAGACATAACGTTCTTTTTTTAATCTATTCAACGTCAGAAAACGAACCCAGTTCAATTCTTTTATTCTCCAAATGAAAGGAGAAAAGAAGCGGCGCATGAAGAGGTTGGTAATTGTGGCTGCGATAGCACCATTGTCAGAGGATAGGGCGCAGCAATTGTCGTTTTCAACGTCTTGGAGGTGGCTGTCCCCTTGAAAAAGCAAACAATGTAGATGCCATATCTTTTCCCAAAGGAATTTCCCATCAATTCAGTCTTCAAGACTGCGCTAATGTAGATTCATAGCTGTCGCTTACATATATTCACTGGTTTTGTGAGACGTTTTCTTATTTCGTTTGTAGGAGGAAAAGGAGAAGAAAACATTTGCCTTTTATGCGTCATCATCATGTATATTTGCGCATAAAAAAGCACATTAAGTCGACTTACGCCTATCAAGTTTCATTTTTTAAACTTTTACCCCTTAGCAGCTAATTTTACCAGCTAAAGACTAAATAGTATTAATCCTACGGGTCCAAATAACCTATATATGAAGTTTCAAGTCTGTAAACCAAAAATTGACAGAAGTGTTTGGTAGAGCCCATTCACCAGACAGACAAAATCACTTTACATATTTATATTCGTCGCAACATTTTGCAGTCATAGAATGAATGAGGATATACCAAACAGCTTTAAGAGGTCACGTGGTTACAGTCGAATGTACGTGAGAAGATATCAGTTTCTATATATTTCTCTTAGTCTTTCTGTCAATTCCACTTTTTCTCGTAAACTACCGAGCCGATCTTGCTAAAATTTTGTATGGACCTTTATTATGATAAGGTATAGCGACATAAGTATTATGGTATCCATTCGAAGCACAGGTAAATGGTAATAGGTATTAATAGAGGTTATTCGACATAATATCGCATTTAATTTATAATTTTTCTCGGAAACTAGAGGGCCAATCTGTCTTGTATTTTGTATGGACCTTTGTTATTGTAAGGTGCAGTGAAGTAAGTATTATAGTATCTGTTCGATGCACAGTTAGGGATTAAAAGAGATTAATAAGGGATTGTTCACCATATTACGACATTTATAAGTTTTCTCGGAACTACTGAGCCGATCTGACTGAAATGTTCTATAGATATTTGCTATGATACGGTCTATCGAACTAAGTGCTATGGTATCCGTTCGATGAACAATTAAAGATTAATAGGGATCAATCACTACAATGACGGATTTGCTCTAGAAGTTTTCTCGGAAACTACTAAGCTCATCTGGCTGAAATTTTCTATGGACTTTTATTATAAGGTGCAGCAAACTAAGTGATATGGTATCCGCTTGATGTATAGTAAGGAATTAAAATAAATTAATAAAGATTATTCACCATAATACAACATTTACTCTAGAAGTTTTCACGTAAACAAATGGTCTGGTTTGGATGCAAATTTCTACATATCTTTGTTATAATAAGGTGCAGCGAACTAAGTAATATAATAATATAAGTAATATCCGGTGCACAGTTAGGAATTAATAGGGATGAGTCATAACAATGTCACAGTAACTTTTGAAGTTTTCTCAGTATCTACTAAGCCAAAGTGGCTAAAATTTTGTATGGATATTTGTTATAGTGAAGGGCAACGTATTAAGCCATATGGTATCCGTTCGAAGCACACATATATATTAAAAGGGATTATTCACCATAATACCACATTTACTCTAGAAGTTTTCTCGGAAATTACTGGATCGATCTGTCTGGAATTTATTACGAGTCCGTGTTATGGTGAAGTGCAGCGAACTAATTATTATGGTATCCGTTTGTATGCACAGTTAGAGGTTAATATTATTTATTACATTTTCACCCCAAACAAGGCACATTGCCACTTTGGTGTAGGGGGCTACTATCAGGGGCAACAACTAATGGGGTACTATGTAGGGATTTGGGCAGTAAGATGTCGGTTCACGTTGCACTTGAACTTCTGCACGTCAGTACAGTTGGGGAAGCAGGGACCTGGAATGGAATTCCAAAGTCTAGCGGATCTGGGGAAGAAACTACTGGAGTAGAAAGATCTTTTACATCTAGGGATCTCTACAGTGTGGGGGTGGGATTTAGCTGCCTGTCGGGTTTGTCGAGGGTGTTCACGTCGTGGGGGCACAAGTGCTTGCAGTTCGTCAGAGCATTCACCATTAAAATATTTGTAGAACAGGCAGAGGGATGCAACATTTCGTCGATGCCAGTTCAGGGCCTATCAGATTTGAGACTCTCTTTTGAACCTTGTCAAGGAGCGAGAGGAATTAATATTTAATGCAACAATGAGCACAGATTTAACAATATTCAAATATCAGTTTGGCATGAAGCACACATTATAAGTCGACAGTCTATAACTTTTGCCTGTTTTTAACGGACTAAAAAGCCTAGTATTTTCTTAATTCTAAATCGAAATTTTGGAATGGTTATAAAATTCTACGCAGAAATTTGGCATTCAATGAAGCGATACACGATATCGTTAACGTATCATATGAATGTCACTTCTGGTTGACTAATATTCACATCGTCAATAAGCAAAAGCCAAATGTTCTTTCCTTAACGAAATACACACAACAACTTTTTCACTCCATAAATGGCCGCCATCTTTGACGGTTCTTGGTAAAAATGACGTGCAATATTAATGGATTTCTCATGAATTAGCAAATCAAGTCATATTGCCAGTGGATACTTGTTTCATTGCGGTTAAATATATCTACATTCGGGGTTTTATGACGTTCGCTTAAACCATATTAACGATAAGACGATGCCTTAAGCAAATTTGCTATACGAACATCTCACAGTGAACACAGCAAGGAAAGCATAAACACGAGAGATACAAATAATATATATCGCTACAAATAAGAAGTTCGTGTAAGTTTTTTTTAAACGTTGTTTAAATTACTGCAGCGAAGGCTGCTATAGTTTGTGTAAGAAGTTAAATAGAAAACAAATAAACGCATACTCATGTTATATATTCGCTTTTCAGTTTATATAATTGCTAAATCGACTTTTGCCACTGTCTACGATATATGCACTTGGCAGCGAATAAAACACAACACAGTTAGTTTATAAAAATATTTTGTTTATTTCCAACTAGCCTGGGTGCATGTCGTTGCGAAAAAAAAAAGTGGTAGTAGGCAGTCAGGCTCGAACCTGTACCGCGAAGAGGAAAAGAACGTGAAAAAAAAAGAAAAGAAAAAACGTGACGTGTTTATTCTTGCGCCCATCGCAAAACCGGAAGTGACGTAGGTTTAAATTAAGGCTAGAGAATCGAAAAACGAGATAACTTTTGAAAATATCGGCGAAAAAAGCAGCCCTTCCCTGTAGAAAAGTGCCCAGTTGAGGGTGAAGGAATTAATGACGAAAGATTAGGCATACAATATCATACATACATACATGCATACATTTAAACAGACAGGTTAGATTTATATTATAGACTAACCTGGGTGCCCGGGCTTAGCCGGATGTTTGCATGTGTGTGTTGAGCAAAAAAAAAAAAAAAGTGGTAGTACGCAGGCAGACTCGAACCCGTCAGAAGTGACGTAGGTTGAAATTAAAGCTAGTTAATCGAATCAGTGGGGATGACTATCGAAAATATCGGCGAAAAAAGCGGTCCTTCCCTGTAGAAAGTGCTCAGTTGAGGGTGAAGGAATTAATGTTTTTAGCCAATTTTTCGATATTTGTCGTCCGAAGGGTCAAGCTTCAAAACAATATAAACTTCGTGAATTTCGTGTAAATCCGCCACCACTGTCGAAAGTTTTAGGCAGACATACATACATACATACATACATACATACATACATTTAAACAGACAGATGAGATTTATACTATGGATGACAACTTCATCGATTTAGTTTATTGCTTTGCTACTTTGACTGAAATTTATCTCGCATATTTTTGGTCAGATTATGCATTTTAATAGACAATGGTAGGAAGCCTCGTATTCCTCAAATGAATTTTATTTGCATGTGTGCAACCTATCGAATGCCTCTCTTAACAGGCTCACCTGCCAAATATCCAACACAAATATATAGAGAGAAACTACTACTACTACTACTACTACTACTACTACTACTAAAGATATTGGGTTTGTCTGATGCCGACACTATATTATTTATTATGCAGGCGGTAGTATACAGGATGCCTAAAAATGTACTTACACTTCAAATGACGATAAAACTATTATTTCGTCTTGCTAATCATGTATACATAAACTATTGCAACTCGGTAACATTTAAACCTACAAAAAATCCATTCATCGTAAATTCGAAACATGAGTTCATGAAAACAGACTTTAAATTTACTGAGTCTTCATAATTCAGAATAAAATGTTTTCTCGTAACAACATCTACTAGAAGTTAAACATAAATAACATCAATATAGACGATGCAATACAATTGCTTTCTGATGTCTACAAGACTACTCAAAAAAGATCTTCATTCAATTATTGCTTCGCATTGCATTTCAAAATAGAGTTTTAACGGAATATGCATTAAACAATGCGCGCGCACATCCACAACACACACACACACACACACACACACACACACACACAAACACACGCACATATATTATGCATCTTCCTTATAAGTCAAGCCGTAGAGAGACAAGCCTAAGATGACGAGTTATATATATATATATATATATATATATATATATATATGTGTGTGTGTGTGTGTGTGTGTGTGTGTGTGTGTTATGACAGCAAGTCATTATTCAAGCACGTCTGATTGAACACGACAGAGTTATTGCTTTTTCCCGATTTTTCTGGATATCTTTTCTATTCGCTGAGCGGTCTTTTTTTCAGCTGGAAAGTTGTATAAAATGGCGCTCAAAAGTAGTTGTTCCGCCATTTTCTACTCAAGCGCTTTCTATCAGTGCATCTTATCATTACCGGGAGCGGTTGGTGTTATCGTTTTCGTTTTCTTTTCCTTTGAAACTTGGTTTATTTATAGTTTTTTAATATTGATTATAAAGGTGTGTGCAGGATAGTTAGGAGCGAATTATTTTTATTTTTAATTTCGATTTTCTTATTTTATATTTATTTATTTTCTTGTTAGTTATTAAATACTGTTAGTATATTTGTCCCGGTGTTGAATGAGATCCAGTTAAAAAGATGTTGCATTTTTTTTAAGTATGGCTTAAAGTAATTTTAGTCGTCCTGTGCAGTTGTTAAGACATCGAATTTTAGTATTGTTAGTTAAGATATTTCTAATTTCAGACGACTGTAGGTTTTTATCATGGAATGTTAGGTGCTGTTTTATAGCGCTATGGTCAGCTAAATTATAGGTTAATCGTCAGGAGAGTGTTGCTGTAGTGTGGCCTACGTATGCGTTGTATGAGTTTTAGAGTGGGTTTGGAGATATTCTTCGAAGGGGAAAATAAATTCATACACTACATTAGTTTGGTTTAGTGTGATGCGACTATTATTATTGTTTTTAATTATTAAATTGAAAGTTTTAAATTTAGTATAATATATTATTAGTTTGATCTTTTTGTTCTGGTCGGTGGGTCTGGTGTATCTTTTAATTAGGTTTGTTATTATTTTTTCATGGTTGTAGTTAGTGTATAGTTGGTTTTTATAGTATACTTTAAGGTGTCGTTTACATTTTTTCTGGATGAATTAACTGAAGAAAATAAAATACCAGTGCAATATTTGAAAATATATTTGTTGTGAAAAGGGTGACTTTGTTCTTTTTCAGAACGACAAAAACTCGTCGGAAATTAAAAAAAAAAGTTATAGCGTTGTGAAAACAGTAAGATTGTTTTATTTTAAATTTTTTTAACGGCATATAGCCGTTAATATATTTTGAAAATGTATGTAATTTATATTCTTTTGGAAATAAATATTGCCGCTATAATTGAAGTATGGATGTGTAACCAATATATATATATATATATATATATATATATATATATATATATATATATATATATATATATATATATATATATACTAGCAAAAGTACCCGTCGTTGACTGGGTTCAAAAACAGCCTAAAGAAAATGGACGCTGATTTATGAAAGTATGATAGGTTATGAAAAGGAAGGGTTGTAAATTTGGGTTGAATTTGGGTGTATCAAAACCAAAGAAAAATATGATGAAAGTAAAAATAAAATAGATAAACCCCATAATTTATTATACCATACCTGTTCACACTGAAACAATTATCACAATATTCTGTGGATCTATATTAAAAAACCTTGTTAAACTTTGTGACATATTTCCATTCTATGGAGGTCAGGTGCGAACAAACGCCCCATAATTTTATTATACCATATTTCTTCAAACAGAAACATAATTATCAAAGTACACTTACACAGATAGATATGAAAAGTCTTTATTAAAGTCTGTGCCTATTTCCATTCTATGAAGGCCAGGCGCGAACGCAGACCCCACAATTTTATTATACCATCCTATTTAAGTTAAAACATACTTGTTAAAGTATTCTTCTGTACATTTATATCAAAAACACTTGTAAACATTTTTTTTTAATTTTTAAATTTTATATTTCCATACTTTGTGAACCAGGCGCGAACGCAGACCCCACAATTTTAATGAACCACTGTTCTGCCAGATCAAACATACCCATTCCTGTGTCTCGATACATCTATCATTATATGTAATCAGTTTTTTTAAATAGTCAACCATATAGGAGCCTATTCGTGACCACACACACACACACACACACACACACACACACACACACACACACACACACAAACACACACACACACACACACAAACACACACACACATTCAGCTTTATGTATATATATATATATATATATAATTTAAACACAGTAGTGTTTGCATATATTGTTAAGTGCTAGTTTTGCTCATTTAGAACTGCTTTAAAGTTTCACCGCCCACTTATTTTGCGACTAAATTTCAAACAATTTTTACAGTTCATAGGTCACCTTCTCAGCTATATTCTGAAATAAAAATGTTCAATTTTTGTTCATTAACCAAAAGTTATAATAAAATTGCAGATGTTCAAAAGTCCTTGGAATTAGTAAGGAACGTGAGAGGTGACTTTTTCTGGTTGGCTGTGGATTACCATAGTAACTTTTTCAACATTGACGTTTTAGAGACGATTTCTTCTGATTGGCTGTTCGTTATTATAGCAACTTTTTTGTCGTCGACACCCTCATAAATCATAGTGGGAATGTTGTTCGCATGCCATCTTATTTGGGTTATATAGAGAGAGTTAACAAAAGTGATGCTCTTTGCCGTGCTAGGGCTGATAATATTTCGCTTACGACGTCGCCCGTTAATTCTGTTTCTCTTTTTTGCCCCTTCTTTCTATTTATTTACTTAATTACGTCTTTTATTTGATTTTTTATTTAGCCAAGTTAAGAAGTTGGTAATAGTTTTTTTATGGATTGTTGACTATGCGTATGGTATTGAACAACAAAAAAAAGAAAACATTTTTTTCAAAGCAAAGCCTGGAAAAATCATGGATTACATAGAAAAATGCGAGCATGAAAAGTAGTATGGATAGATTAAATTTAGAAAAGTAAAAGAACTAGTTGTTAAAACTGGGAAAGAAAAAGACAAGATATTCTAGTAAAAAATATAATAAATTTATAACTTAAAATATTGCAGCATTAAGAATTTATATATAATGTTAAATTGAATTTACAAAATCTTAATGCTGTAATATTTTAGGTTATAGATGTTTTATATTTTTCACTAGAATATCTTCTTTTTTTCCAGTTTTAACAACTAGTCCTTTTACTTTTCTAGGTTCAATCTTAACCATAATATATATATATATATATATATATATATATATATATATATATATATATATATATATATATATAATCGATAGAAGCTCTTAAAAGCGCCATTAAAAAATCAAACAAACAGATAAACTGCTTAAGAAAAACACTTGAAGGTGGAAATATTTTATTAAACGAGAAAAAAAGTAAGAAAAGAAAAAAGGTCATTCGATTCGTTTTTTTTTTTTTTTTTTTTTTTGCTAGTTCTTTCGATATCTCTGACCTCCTGCTATAATTGAAATATATCTTATTAATTTCGGATCTTAGAAAAAAATCACCAGAAACTGAAGGGCCCTTTTTTGTTGTTCTTTTTCTTCCGTAAGTTGAATATCCGCGTCATTGTGTTAGTATTTCGAGGATATGTGCTGATCTTGCTATTATTCGCACGCGGGAGAACTCTTCAATATAAGCTGAGCTGCTTGGGTATGTTGTATTCCAGCGTTCATAAAATTGACAGAAGCTTCTTAAAAGCACTATTGATAAAATTATAAATCTTAAATAAACAGATAAACTGTTTTAAAATAACACTTAAAGGTGAAAACATTTCATTAAATGAGAAAAAAACAAACAAAAAAAAAACAGAAAAAAGAAAGAGATGAAAAACTGCGACAATTACAATATGCCTTGTAACCTTTTATTCATAGCATCTCTGCAGAGAGGGTTTCATAGGAACTCAGAGGTGTAGCTGAGACAAATTTAAACTTAATCGTCGAAAGGTGTCTTTTCCGGTTCGGGTCACTTTACCGCTGAACAGGCTGTCAAAAGCCGTAGTCAGCCCAAATACGACCAAACAGCTCAAGAAAACTACATATAGTAAAGGATCTTTCGTCTCATTAGAAGAAAGACGACATTTTCTGTCCGTATTTCGGTTCTCTTAAACACCTTACCATTAGTGCCGATGATGTCTATCTATATGCCAATGTTTAAAGTTGCCTTCAATAAACATTCATAAAACGTATAAACGTAACTATGGCTTAATTCACGTTGTTATTATTCGCTAATAAATTTCCTTTGATTTTATTAAAATATTTATTCAGTATCATTTATGCGTTTTTTTTTTTTTAAAATAATTTGTTGTAGCGTGTTTGCTTTTCAGAAGCACCTCATTTTCAATATCTCATTCAATCCAGTTGTTAAAAAAAAATGCTTATAATAGTTTCACGTAGGCAGTCTAAACACGTGACGAGGCGAGCTACAATAGTTATCAATTCCATGAGATATTTCGCAACGAAAGCCAAGCCATTCATTAGTGTTAGAATACTTTATGCAATTAATATTACATATACCACCAGGACTTGTGGAAATTCCACAGAATGAGAAATATATTTAGATTAGATGGTCATTGGCAGTTAATGATGTTTTGAGGCGGTTACTTACATTTACTTGCGTTTACTAGTTTCTGGTGTTCACTGTCGGTCATGACCAGTTTCGGTCTCCATTGGACTGTTTCGAAATTAAATTGTCTGTCTTCAATGGCGAGTCCTGATGGTCATTGGCGTTTTAGGCGGTTACTTTCGTTTGATCATTGTCAGTCCGGTCACTATCGATCATGACCAGTGTCGAGTCCGATTGAACGGTTCGGTTCTGAAATAAAATGGCCTGTCTTCAATATTCGTGCACTGCCATCCATTGTATAGTACTGGTATCCAGTAGCGGGCACTGTTGGTCACTGGCGGTTATGACAGTGATCGACAGTGATTTTCAGGTGTTTATTGCTACTTCTTCACAAGGACGGGCATTGGGTTGAAATAGCAGGCGTGTCCTCACTTGTCGGGCACTGTTATCGAGTGACGAGCACTGTTATCCATATTGGTTATTGCTCATTTAAATTGACTACTGTCATTTGAAGGCACTGGCAATTACTGACTGGCACTGTATTTATTAAGTTATGTTATTAAGATGTAAGGTGAAAGTAAAGAATAATGTAAAATCGCACAGTAAAATAAGAGAATGTTGTTTTGTTATTAAATTATGTATTTATAGTTGAAAAAAAAGAAGTCGAAGTAAAAGTCTGCAAAGTTAGAATTACTATGTTTTGTTAGATGAAAATATTCGAATGCGACACTGCGATGTGTTTTTTCTTCGGTTTTTAGGTTTATGGTAAACAAAGTCGACATTCTAGCTTCAAAATTTCGGAATGTTTGATATTATATGAGGCCATTTTGATTTTGTCATAAGTGGTGTTATTAATCGTTCAATATCCCTTTCTTCCGCCAATCGCCTAATCTTATGATGTATCCGAACAGCCAACGAAATTGTTAGGAATTGCTGTAACTTTTATAAAGAGTTACTTCAAGGAATGTAAACAAAAGATTATATATAAAATATATCGGGAAAAGAAGGTAAACACGGACGGCGCTTATGTAAAAACATGTGCGAAATGTAGAAAAGTTACCGGTTACAGAGGAGAGTCGGAGGAAAAAACAATTAGTGAGTAAAAATCGTGCTGACACCGTTAAATATAACTTGCTTTGGAATGTGACTATTGTAGGAAAAACTATAAGAATTTCGGATAACAAATAAATAGCGACGGATACCAAATAAAAACCTACATCAGATAATGGTAGTAGTCTGAAAATATTGAATCTATATGTGGCGTCTACTTTTGCAACAGCATAACGTTTTTTTTTCTTACCCGGGATAAGTGTTTCTATTTTATTATATATAGAAATTAGCAAATATGTTTTTATAAAAACATATTTTCTGAATAGCGCAAAAATAGTTTTATAGATACATATGAAGATATTCCTTTTCAAATATATTATTACAATGATATTCGAAAATGAGACATTATAAAAGGGATACCACTCTAATATTCTTGCCCAGGGTTCACTGATGAACCTTTTTGAAGCTGAATTTTGCGAATATACATTTTTTGAAGCAGTTTGATATTAAAAAAATAGTATTTGGCCTTTTTCGAAGCGTAACGCACGAAATAACTAAGGAATGATTACAAAGAATATAAATGATGAAACTTAATTGCATGACTAATATTTAGGAAAGGAAGTGTTATTAAAATATTTGTTAATTAAATATATTTCATATTTTGTGGAATTTCCACGGGTTCTATAGTTTATAAATATTTACTTGAGCTCTTTTGAGCGATTAATAATAAAATTGTCAATGTGCATTAGAGGATTTGATTTACTTTTTTCACGCTTGGAATTCGCTTCAAGTTTTAAATTAAAGAGAATTGCTTATCGTTACAAAATTCTTACGAATAATTGTAACTTAGCGCGATGGCGCACGTGTGATAAAATCTGCAGCAGCTGTAGGAAAACTGACTACCGAAAATATTAGCAGCAGCAGCAGCAGCCGTCTTCGCATATATGCAAATTATCAAGAGCGCACGCGCTGACATCACGGGAAGAAGAAAAAAAAACGGCAGAAAAAAAGGATAGTGGTCGAGAAACGGAAGCGATCGGACGTGTTTTGACTCGTGTACGAAGAGAGAGAAAATGCGCTGTGTGGTTGAGAAAGCGGAAAGGCAAGCAACGACAAAGATCTGTGCGGGAAAGAACGTCTCGACAGACATGTTCGACTTGTGAATGATATTTTGAAACACAGTGGAGTGCGTTGTTGAAAATTACTAGAATAAATGCTTTTTGTGTTCACCTAAAAAATGCTGAGTCGTATTTTTTATGTTCTTCCTTGTTTGCTTGTTCCTGCGACAGTACCAGACGACGTGTGGGTCCGAGTGATTGAAATATAACGACACACTTAAAGTGCAATGGACATAATTCCAATAATGAAAAAGTGCTAAAACTTTTATTCATTTGTTTTTCTTTTTTGTTTAAATATTACATTTGTCAAACATTCGAAGAGTGCAGACGATCGGAAAGCAAGGAAAAATAAAACAAATGTGATTATGATGTTTAGTACAATTTATTATGAATTTATTAACTCTTTTAAAATGACTGAAGTGTAATGTCACTTTTATTATTTTGGATAATTATTCGAGGAAAATCTTAGAGGCTGTTGTTATGAGACAATTGAGGTGATGAAAGAGGCTGTGACGAGGGTCAATGACATTATCACACAATAGAAATGTCATGGGGCTTTAAGAAGTTGTTAGAACGGTATAATAAGTGCATTGTAGCCGAAGGAAATTACTCCGAAGGCGACTAGGGTTTCATGTGTATACTACCAATAAAAGTTCTTATACGAAAAATGTCTGGAAACTTATTGAAAGCACCTCGTACATACGTGAATAGTATTCATAATTTGATTCATATCCATTCATCCAGCGCGCCCGCAGCCGAGACGGAACTCACTACACGAGTTTGTAGTGTAATTCAAATCTTGTCGGTAGCTGAATACTTGATACTTCGCGAGAGCTATCAAGGGTATTTTTATCGTGACGCTATCACTAGATGGGATGCCTATCACGGCTTAAAAGAGTCCCATCTGCTCTTGAGAGACTGATAAATCTGCCAGTTTCTCAACCTGGTATTTTACCTCGCAGTACACACAGCGCCTCGCCTTTCCAAATGGTCACCCATCTGGTACTGGCCAGGCTCAACGTTGCTTAACTTCAGCGATCTGGCTAGAACCGATGTGTCAACGTGATTGTGCCGTATTGATTCATATACATATATATATAAATATTCAGGGGGGGGGGCGTTTCCTGCGGCTTGCGAACTTCACGCGATTGTTAAGCGAATGAGATCCAGAATCATTTTTATGATTTCCCTACACATTTAACTTTTACATATTAGATTATATAAATATGCTATTCTCTATCAGGCCATGTATGGAGTACTGTGATCGCATCTAAGCTAGTGAATGTCTATCCCTTTTGAAAGTTCTTGATAAGATGCATGAACATAACTGTAATTTGATTGGTCCTATTTCTTGCAACCTTTCTGTTATAGACATGATGTTGCTAGTCCCAGTCATTCGTTTTACTCGTGTATCTAGTGATCTCCATCAATTCGCTGTTTTGATATATAATTGTAATACAACCTCCTATCCCAGTAGCTTTTTTTTTTCAAGAATTGCACGCTGGTGGAACTCCCTTTCTGTTGACTTTTTTCCTGTTACTTATAGCCTTGGTCTTATGCCAATAACAATCTCCTATCTTGCAATCATCATCTCTGTTTCTTGCTAGATTCTTACACCAAATAGCTTCTTCCTCGTCTTGAGCAATTTCGATGAAAATAAAAATCGTATTCTGGATGACTGTTTTTATGGCAATCCAAGTTTGACATAAGTTTAGTATATCATCGCCCCTCCTCACATAGTTAATTTCAGACAAATAAATTCACCCCAAACCCAGCGTGCATTATAAAAACCCAATCACAACATTAAATTTTTTTTTGCTCTTCCTTTAGACAACATTCATGCGTACATTACAATCTAGTTGGGTTCTTTAGAACCGAAAGCGAGCAGCATAATCATGACGAAATAGTTTCAATGAGGACTAAACAGCGACAGCATGTACACACTGTCAACCGAACTCTCGTAATACACACCCCTCACTAATAAACAGGCACACATATACATATTTATTTAATTTATATACACCGAATTGTCTAAACGCTAAATTTTTCTCATTATACGAAAACTCCTTTTCTTACACAACCAAAGGAGCAGTCTATCATGCCTTGACAAAGTTCAAAATCAGTATCAAAACCTAATAAGTGATGCCCTTTTCCTCTCCCTGCAATCTCTTTGTCACAGGAGAAACGTTGTTAGTCTGTTTCTACTCTATTGTTATTTTCATAGCAAGGGCTCATTTAAACATCAATCTATGGTCCATTCCCCTGCAAACCTTTCACGACAAGCACTCGTCTAGCTACACCCACTATCAATAATTTTCATCCACTTACCTTCCATCTATGCATGAATCTAAACGCAAATTCCATGAACAAAGCTTCTTTCCTAAAACTGCCCGGCTGCTGAACTAAGCCAGCTGGTCTGCTTTCCAGCTGACTACAATGTGGTTGTCTTCAAGTTCAATGTAAACAAGTTCTTGTTGAACCCTTCTCTTAAATAATCAAATTCTACCTAATTTCCACCACTAACGATTACTACGCTGTCGTTTCAGTGACCAACTCCTTATACTAATTAACTTTCATCCTCGTGTGGCCTTCAGGCCTTGATAAGTTGTAACTTCCTTCTAAAAGAAGAACTTTTCTTGGCCACTTTATCTCTTTATATTTGTTTATCTAAAGTTACCAACAAGATATAATTATTTCGTGTAAATTTTGTCATTCTTTCATTTGGCAATATTTTATCTTGAATAACGTAAATGAACTCGTTCTAATCAACGATGATGATGATGATGATGATGATGATGATGATGATGATGATGACGGCGGCAACCTTCTTTCTCGTTAGACTATGGCGTTCTGCACCTAGTCTGGTGCACTGCAGCGTCTGCTGTGGCTAAAAAGTCGAAGTTGAAGTTTCCTATTAGAACGCTAGCCTATGCGTGTGATGAAGAGACCTCGGTTTACCCAGTTACCAGAGTACTCCTCTCAGCGTTGCAGACAAAGTCCGAAAAGGAAATGCGAGCCAATATAATCGGAGCCAGTGCTACTGCAGGAATTGCCGGAAAGGTGTTGCAGTGCTTCCCCATACGCCAAAACCAGATTTTTGTCAGGGTTTACTTCCTTAACCTTTGCGTTCCATAAGGCATCACCAAGGCAGTGGAGCTATTTGTTCATATTTGGTTCCAATTCAACAATATTTCCAATTCTGATAAAAATACCGGGGATCCTCATCGTAGTTATGGTTGTATCTAAATAAAATAAAATCCGTAAGTAGTTTTTCAAAAAAGACTCGGGTGAAAGAATGAAAATTATGTACCAGTGAAAATTTGAAAATATTTCCAGCTATGGAAAACATTATAATCGCTATAATTTGTTATTTAATTATTATATTAAAAACTAGACTCTTTTTAGCCCATTTAAAACATGCAAATGTTATATCCCGTTGACGTCAAGTGAGTGCTTTATGCTCTATTGATGGTTGAATGATGTTAATTTTGTGCTTATTTTTACATTATGTCATTCTTAACCCTAACTGTGCATCGTACGGATATTACAATACTTAGTTATCTGCACCTTATGATAACAAAGGTCTTTACGAGATTTTACCAGTATTTCCGAGACAATTTGAAACAAAGAAAGAAATATGTATAGATAATTTAAAAAAAAATAGTTCACATTATCTTTTCGTTCTTTTTATTTTACATTTTGCTGTGTTTATCCGGAGTTGCCTGGGTGTAGAATATTGTCGGCTGACGAGAAAAAAAAAGTATTATAACTTTTAAAAATTCTTTCTTGTGTATATGTTAATCCTAGTATATTGTTAAAGGCGAATTTTATTTCTAGAAAATAAGTGTTGGTTTCCTTTAATAAATAAATAATAATAAATATTATTAACTTTAAAATAAAAAAATATTATTACATTTAAAATAGGAAATAACTCAGACTCGATTGTCAAAGAGTTATTCTTCATTTTTTCCTATTACAGCCGTATAATTTTTATTCATTTTAAATTCATATACTTTTTCAAGGGAAAGTCATTTTTTTTAACTCTAAGATACAATTTCGGTATAGGAACTCTCTAATCAGTAAATTAAACTTTCCACGACGTGTGTCGAATTAGAGAGAGAAACCAAAATAAATCTTTTTCGTGAAATAAGTTTTAATTTAATCCTTGTATCTGATAATTTGTTTGTTCATAAAACTCTAGATGTGTATTTAAATTGCCTCGATAATGTAGGCAAATGATTAAACGGTCGTAATACTTAGAAATAAAAACAAGTTTTGCTTTTTATAAAATCTTCTCGGAAAATATTTAAAAAACACACACGCATACACACACATATACAAACACACACACTTATTTTATTGACGAATATGAATATAGATATTTGATATTCTAGCAATTACTATCGCGATAAAATGTTGCTTCATATAAACCAAGCATTAATATTAAACATGAAATAATGAAAAAGTACATTAATTTATCAAAAGTTCAAACAAATGATAAAAAAATATTCATTTCCTTATTCCATGGAGTTCAAAAAGCCAGACTTTTCTCTCCAGAAGAAATAACTAAAAAATAATAAATAGTTTGCATGAATTTGAAAACTCTGAAAATTGTAAGTAAAAACACGTTTACCAAAGAGATCGAAATGAGTGTCAGTTGCATGAAAACACAAGCACGTGCAAACCTCATCTGTCAATAAATAAATAAATAAATAAACAGTAAATAAATAAATAAAAAAATAAAAACAGAAGCAGCACTTTCCGTTAATGGCGGCCACTATAGAATGGTTTATTAGAATCGTAAATATCCTCTGTAATCCACCCTTCTTTAATGGACATACTGTGATTAAGAGGTTGATGAGTGTAGAAGGCCGGATGAGTGCGAATAAGACTGCCATCTTGGGGAGGTTTGTTGCCATCAAAATTCCATTGAAGACCAACGATCTTTGCCAGCGAAAGGTCTATTGCAAAGCTATTTGAAAAAGTAACCGGAAGACGTGGAGAACACTGGGGAGAATTGTTGTCACTCAGACTGTAGGGAATACCAGCGGTTGTCGTCAATGAGTAATCACTGATGATGACCTTTTTGAGAACTTCTAGTAAATAATAATAATAATAATAATAATAATAATAATAATAATAATAATAATAATAATAATAATAATAATAATATGAGGAGACTGAGCATGAAGCAGCCCCCATTAATACCACACGTGGAGAACCCCCACAAGTAGAAACAGAGGACCTACGAAGACTGGATTCTACAAATGACAAATGTAGAAATCGAGAATAATGAAACAGAGCTAACAGAGGACGAGGCAAAGGAAATAAATAAAATAATACAGTTCACAAACGAGAGAAAGACAAAGCTTCCATTCTTAAGGAACCAAGAGCAGAAGAAATTAAAAACAGAAACAGAGAAGGTTAATAAGCTCCTCCCACACATCACTACAGATACAATCACAGATTTGAAAAATTTAATATACGCAGGTTCCAAGATGGTAAGTATGAAATTCAAATCGGAAAAGCAGTCGGGAAAAGATGCAGAGACAAAACCTGAATGGGAAATAAGGCAAGAAATCGAAATCAACAAAATTAAAAAAGAAGTCAAAACGATAAACAGGAAGAAAACGACATAGATAAGATGGAAAATTGCAAATCTGACTAGCATGGAGAGGCTAAACAAGAAACATGAAGAACTAAAGCAAAAAACAGCAGCAAAAGAAGCGAGATTAAGACGATATAGATACAAATAATAACAATTATAATAATTATAATAATAGCAATAACAACAATATGAACAACAATAATAACATAATAATAATTATAATAAAAAATTGCAATAATAACAACAGTAATAATAACAATAATAACAGCAATAACAACAACAATAACAGCACTAATAATAACAATAATAATAACAATAATAATAGCAATATATATAACAAGATTATTATATTATTAAGAAAGCAATGGAAATCTAGAGACTAGAATTAACAGTTGGAGAACAATACCTGACTGAAATAAAAATGGTTAGAGGTATCTTCCAAAGGGACTGGCTATCACCATTACTGTTTGTCGTAGCCATGATTCCATTCAACTAAATACTCAGAAAATTTAATGGATGCACCAAATTTAAAAATTCTTTTTTCCCTGCAGGGTGCGAGTCCCTAGATTGTCCTTATCTATACATGGTTCGTAACGAACAACACCGAGCCACACAAAAAGCCTGAAATAAGGGTTTTTTGGCCGGTTTGTGCAATTGTCGAAAAAGTTAAAAAAAAAAAAAAGTCAACGGAATTTAGCACGGGCTGTATACAGTCGCGGTAACATCCTTTCGCATACGGACAGGACGTGTGGCGCAATGGGTAACGTATCTGACTACGGATCAGAAGGCTCTAGGTTCGAATCCTGGCAAGTTCGTAATAATTTTAACCATGTGCAACGTTTACTCGTCCTTACCCTTAGTAATTTTGGTCTATTTTTTTTTTTTTGTGCATATGGGAATTTCCCATACTCCGAGTTCACAGGGTAAGCGTTGATGGTAAGACGATGTTGAGTGTACTTGATGTTGAGTGTACTCGATTTTGTGTGTGCCGATGCGGCGCAGCTGCTAGTATGGAATATGAGGAAAATCATTATAATAATTGTAGGAGCATTAGGAACAGTTCCAAAGAACTTGGAAATAAGACTAGGAGAAATCGGAATCAAGACTCGAATTATGCAATGGGCAGTAATACTGAAAATCCTCGAATGCGAAAATAATCTATATAATTGACAAATACCAACCGATTATACAGAATATATATATTAAAAATTCAATATAGCTTAATGGAAAAATATAAAGGTATCTGCAGCTTCTCTTCCAATTTTCGGATTTTTACCATGTCAAATCACATTTACATTCCTTTTAGCGAATTGATTGTTGCTATTTCTTCTGATGAGTTAAGGGCATAATAGATCCACTGATTGATATAATAATTAAGTGATTGATTTTGCGTTACGAAACAGATACTGTCAAGAATTGTACAAGCCAACTGAATTAAAGGAATAAATTATAAGATGGCCAGCATCATGAATTTTGGAATATAACTTTTTGTCATTTATTCTCTATATTGCTCCGTAATTACATTGAGCTTCTTAAATAAGGATTGATATATAATAAGAATATATATATATATATATATATATATATATATATATATATGCATGCAAAATCCGATCCTGCATGTTGCTAATTCCTACCCTCTGATAAGAAGGAAATTATTTCTTCGAAACTCCGCGGATTAAGGACTATTCACTTATGTAGTGTTTCCTTTTCAGATTAAATATGTTTTTAACTCATTTCAAAGTGTTTTTTAATATGTTTTATTAACTGTTTGCTCGTATATATATATATATATATATATATATATATATATATAATTTGAGTTCCTTCAGCTATAATCGAAACCGAAACCAATACTTATAGAGAGTTCTTGGGGTAAAATTATTAATTACAAGAAATGGAAGTCCATAACAATTCAATGACAGTCACTCGGATGTAAGTGTGACACACAAAATAAATAACACACACGCTATCCGATTTATATATAGATGATTATACCAATAGTTGCCGCCAACAAAAAATGAATAGTAAGCGGCTGTTACGATAACGCAAATGCATCTGCAATGGTTATCGAAAAGCTGGAGAGTACTGGAAATCTGGAGAGACTTGTTGTCATGCAGACTCTAGAGAACGCCACAAGTTGTTCTCAAAGAAAAATCTTTGATGATTACTTGTGTAACTACTCCTAGGTAGTAAACCTTTGGGAGGCTTATGCCACTCAAATTCTAACGAAAAGTCAATCGTAAATGGCTGTTGCGATAACGCAAATTCTTTTGCGAAGGGTATCAAAAGAGGTGTAAAATACTGGAAATCTGAGGAGACTTGTTGTCACTCAGATTCTAGAGAAGACCATAAATTGTGCTGAAAGAGCAATCTTTGATGATGGCTTGTGTGATACTCCTCGTGAGTAAATAATAATAATAATAATAATAATAATAATAATAATAATAACAACAACAACGATAATAATAATAATAATAATAATAATAATAATAATAATTTCTCAACGAATGTATGTAAGCGGCCATTTTTTATTCGTGTTAGTCTTGATAACGTTTAGGCGAAATGACAGACACGGATTATCACTGATGACTCTTGCGGCTTTTATGATGACAACCAAGAATGTCCTGCTGCCGCAACTTCTGTCGTAGTTTATCGCCACAAACGTCAGCAATTGAGTAGCAGGCTTTTGTCTGTGACTTGTCATGAATTGTAAATGACTCATTCCCACAATGCAAAGCTCTTTCCGGCGCATTGTCGCAAGGTGACATCGGGTGATCTTTTTGAGATCAAGGCTCAAGAGTCATTCTGGCAAATTACTGATACTTTTAACACCTGTTATACCAGATCTCATCACCTCGTCTCATTGTTCATCACCTGTCAGACATGATCAGAATATAAATAAGCGCACATAACTGACATTAATGGCTGTAGCTTTATAGACGCGTCAAAGAATTTCCGTGTAAAGCTCTGTCCGTCAGTTGCTCAGTACTATGATCTGCGAAGCTTACGTCAGAAATAATAGCGTTATAAGAGGTTCTGTTCCTTAGTTGGTCTGCCGTGTTTAGCTGTGAAACCACATTTATTTTTAAAGTATATTGAAACGTTTTTTTTTTTCGAACAATTCCGTTTCGGTTGATTTGAAGTTTTATATTATTCATAACTACGGTGTAATGTTGTTTATTACCTAAAAGCAAGTGTGGTCTGAAATGCTACCTAAGGCAAAATAAGTTACTCCTCTGCAATTATGTAACGTCGCTGTTACATTCAAACCACGTTCGTTACAATTCAAACCTCCAACGCCGTCCGTCACCGTCGAAAAGAAACAAACAAAAAATAGATAAATTTGACTCGGCTTTTCTTTTTTTTTTTCTTTAACACACAGATGGTTTATTACTGTTTTCCTTTCTTCCCATCTCGACACCAGCTTAAAAGTCTCTCTTTACAGTGCCACATGTCCATCTCACCTGGTTTTTTCTTTCTGCTCACTATACGCCGGCCGTAGACAGACATTTTGTTGTCTTCGACTTTACACGCCCATCTTTTTCAACCGCACTTTTTCTTCTCCCCGACTATTGGTGTCCTTATTTATTTATTTATTTTACATATGAATAACCACTTATCAAGGCTTAGAGACCACTCGAGGATAAGGGTTAAAGAGTGTAAAGTAGTCAATTGGACAATATAGTAATCGTTAGTAATGGAAATTCGGTAAATTTGTTAACAAGTGGAACGGCTCATCAAGAACTTTTTTACGTTGGACTTGAACACAACCATATTGTAGTCAGCTGGAAAGCAGGAAAACGGAAGACAATTCCACAGGTACGTAGTTCTAAGAAAGAAGCTTTCTTTCATGGAATCTACTTTTAGGTTTAGGCATAGATAAAGAGTGGGGAAAATTGTTGATAGTGTTTTCAGATAGACGAGTGTTTCTTGTAAAAGTTTGGCGAGGGGGGAACCAAACATTGAAGCTCAGTCGAGCACTTGTCATGAAAATAACGATAAAGCAGAGACAAACTCGCAACATCTCTTCTGTTAGATAGACGTTGCAGGGAATGGAAAAGGGTATCTCCTACGAGGCTACGAAGTCTATTTTGAACTCTATCAAGGCAGGACAAGTCCTTTCTAGCAGCTCCTGCTCAGATGTGACAACAGTACTCCATCCTTTTTCCTTTTCCTTCTTTCATCAGCTTGCACACTTCCTAATTTGCATATGTGCTTTTTTCGGCAAGTCAGCTATCTCATACGCGCTCTGTTACAATAAAACACTTTAAAACTTAGTACAAACCTGTTTGTGTGCAGTCTGTGGAGTTCCGTGTAGATAAAAAAGAATAAAGAAAAAAGGAAAAAAATTGGCTGCCTTTTCTCTCTTTGCTTGCAATATTGTCACATAACATGCAAATGAGATGCTTCCAGTAGGATATAAAAGTATGATTTTTCAGAAACTGGGTTGATTTTGGATTTGCTTGTCAGAGTAGCAAGTGTTGTCAACAGAGTGTCTAGATTTGGAATAGCGAATTTTTTGCAGCAGTGTGCCGAATTTAACACTTGATTATTTTAACCACAGCAAGTAAGAACGAAAGTGACGAAAAAAGGATATTCATACATTTGTAGACTAACACTTAGCTCCCCTCCCCGCTCTCCAATAGATTATACTTTTTAGATGATTACGTGTGAACACTTGGGAAAACTTGAAGGAAAGAAGAAAAGCAAAACAAATATTTTACAATATAAAGGAAGCACCAGTTTCGTTTATAGACTTTAGGGCAGTTAACAAATATGTGTTTTCATTATCTCTTGGTTCACCTGGTTGGCTGTTAATGTTCGGTGATTATTAGGCTTAGGATTAGGTTTGAAGACCGTAACGAATGTTTGAAAAAATTATGTATTTAAGAAAAACATCTTATAAAAAATAGGGGGGAAGAACATGATTACTGTGATTAAAAATTAGTATAAACCTGATTTTGTACAGCATGCAGTGTTCGCGTCAGGTAAGAAAAATAAAGAAAAACATGGTCGCTGCGTTTACTTATAGGCTGGCGATCTCATGAGGTAACGAGACTTCAGGGCATCTAATATGTATATGAAAGGTTTCAATAAAAGGCCTGTTGATCAGAGAAAGGCATTTCTTTTGGCAGAAGTGATTTTTGTCAGATGTTTATTGAATCTTGAGATCGGAAATTGTGAAGAAGGATAAGAATAGTTAACATAAATTGTTGGGAGACTGCAGAATATTTTACAGCAATTACAACCAATAAATAGGAATAGAAAATAATATCGAATATGGAAGAATTCAAATTAACTCGTATGAATAAAAAGCTTAATTATTGGGCACAAATTCACTTAACATTGGTAACAGAGGGAAAACAATAAAATTTTTAACCAAAACGAAATTACTCCAATTCAAAAATTCAATAGCGGATTTTTTTTTTCGAACTATCATGCTTAAGCAAGAATTAGAATTTTCGTTGGTATATCACGTTTAGCTATGAAATAGAATTTTTATTGGTCTGTCATGTTTAAGTTAAAAATAGAAGTTTCATTGGTCTGTCACGGTTAAGTTAAAAATAGAATTTTTGCTGATCTGTCACGTTTAAGTTAAAATAGAATTTTTGCTGATCTGTCACGTTCAAGTTAAAAATAGAATTTTTGTTCGTCCCTCACACTTAAGTATGAAATGGAATTTGCATCATTAGAATAAAGGTTTTTATTTTTGTTCTAATAATCGAAAAACAAATTGAAAATAGATACCGCATTTGAAATCACGACCAAATTTGGTTCAACCACCTGTTTGTAGGTTTGTCTCTATTCATTATGAAACATAAGAAATGAAAAAAAAACACGAAATGCAATTTTATTTTTTTATGCAATAACGAACTTTAATAAATTGAAAAATGTTTTACACGATTCATAGAGTATGGAATCAAAATGATACGCTTCCCCTAGTACAAAGAAAAGAACATTCGTATTATTTGGATTATTCGGACTACTATTCTCATCTTCTATGTTATTTTTACGACGTTTCCGTCGATTTACTCTCCGACCTTCTTCATGTGTATCTTGCCGAACTCGGGATATTCTCCTGAAGGTTGAAGCTTCAATCATCAATATGGGCGACCGAAAAAATACAATTGCGAATTACTTAGGACTTCTAGTCAGTCATGGCTGACGGAACGATAACATGCTATCTCGGTTTAGTAAATAAAGAGTTGCGTTCGACATTCTTCAATATCTTCCTCCGACAGAAACATCCTCGAGTTCGACAAGGTACACCTGAAAAGGTCAGAGGTTACAGGTTGCATCGATCGAAATGTTGTGAAAATGACACTAAAAATGAGAACAATAGTCCGAAGATTCCAAATAATACGGATAACCAATCCTCATCTAAAAAAAAAAAATCATTAACGTAATTGGAACCTTTAATAAATGCGACAAGATTTTAGTAGTATATGAATGCATGTTATGACTCCTAGAATTTAAATTTCTTTGGATGTCCTTAAAAAGCCTCGTGTATTTCACGCTTTCATTTGGTTTAATGCGTTACAAAAATGTCTTAAACATACAATAAAGACAAGATAAACATCAGATTTCGATAAACTTTTGATATATTTCTTTAATTCTTTCCCACTGCAAGAATTCAGACACAATGTTGGAAAGTGGGAGTGAGAAGTTAGTGCGCTAGAGGAAGAGCACTCTGACCTGCAAAAAAGTCCCTGGGCAGTCCCTCGGCATTCCCTAGATGATTAGCAATAAACTAACCCGTTTTCAAAGAGAAAAGGCAAAGCTTGGGAAGGTCGACTTCCTAAAACTGCACAGAACTAAACTCCCACCGCAACACATCTAATGCTGCCAAGACTAAACTTGTTTCCTTCAATAATTACAAGAAATCTTCTCTACCACCAATAGCAATGGCCAAAGATTCATTATCTGAAAGTACTTCTTTTAAACTCCTCGGCCTAACGTTCACAGGAAACATGAGTTGTAACAATTACATTGAGAGCATTGCTAGGACCGCTGCGAAGAAGGTAGGCTCTCTATACCGTGCTAGAAACCTACTAACGCCCGAAAGTATCCTGTACCTCAATAAGGCCACCATTCGCTCATGTATGGAGTATTGTTGTCATATTTGGGCTGGTGCATCTGCTAATAGTCTCTCACTCCCAGACAAGGTTCAAAAGATAGTCGCCAACGTGATAAGACCTGAACTGTCATCTAAGCTGCAGCCTCTGTCCCACCGACGAAATGTTGCATCCCTCTGCTTGTTCTATAAGTATTTTAATGGTGAATGCTCTGACGAACTGCTAGTACTTGTGCCCTCTCGACGTAAATACCCTCGACAAACCCGAAAAGCAGCTAAATCCCACTCCTACACAGTGGAGATCCGTAGATGTAGGAGAGCTTTCTAATCCAGTAGTTTCTTCCCCAGAACCGCTAGACTTTGGAATTCCATTCCGGCTCCCTACTTCACCAACTGTACTGACATGCAGCAGCTCAAGTGTAACGTGAACCGACATCTTATTGCCCAACTCCCTACATCGTACCCTAGTAGCTTATGTCCCTGATAGTAGCCCCCTACACCAAAGTGGCAATGTGGCTTGTTTGGGGTGAAAATGATGTGATAAAAAAAATTATTACAGGAATGGTCTAATCTGTGGTGAATTTGGGGGCCCAGGGTAATAAATCCATAGCCGTGTTAACTAGAACCTAATTTTGGGTTTCTAGATTGAAAGAACCTTTAGCGCAGTAACAGATAAGATATTTATCTTTTGTTCCTGTATTTAACATATCCGTCGTGTTTTCTAATTTGTTAAGAACGGATTCAGTATAGGAGTGTTAAATGTTTGCGACAATTTTAAATAAATAGATTCGTTCTCTACGATGTTTTCCTGCAGCAAACGGGAGTAGCACGCATACTTTACATCTCAGTTGCCATGTTCCAAATCACAATTTGAATGAATTTGTTTTCTCAATGTTTTCTGTACATCTATAAAACTGAGAACGTGTGTGTGAAGACAATTTTAAACCTATATTGTGTTTTGAATTTTTTATCTACAGTCTTGAAATTTGGTATATAGAGTATTCAGACACGTGGAAACTTTTTAATCGGCTTTCATCCGGGAACAGGACTACTAACGGGTCAAAATTAAAAATTGGGAATCATCGGATTTTTATCTGTTATCAATTGTTTCACGACTGCGCAAGCGCGGTCGTGAAATATGAAAGCCTCCTTATGCTAAGAATAATTAGGTTTGAAAACACATTTCAGGGATCCAATTCTTATCGTACTTGACTCACTGTATGTATCAGCTCGAGTATTTCTTTTTACTTACAGGAAGTGAACTTTAGAAAAAAAAAACGTAATACTCGCACGCTCATACTTCAGTTTTTGTATGAATTAAAATATAATATTTATGCGTATTTTACGACCGGGAAACGCCGGGCGGTCTGCTAGTAATCAATACACCTCTCGTGAATTGGCACTGCTTGAGTTCAGTGGCAATAAAAGTCCATGACGGCTGGAAACAATGCCGAAATAAGCAGAGAGTAAATACAGCATCTGGAATTCTCAAATGGTCATCTCTTTTAGTACTGACCAAGTCCAACGTTGCTTAACTTAGATGATCTAACGGGGAACGTGATTATACCTTATAGACAAAATACAAAAAGATTATACCGTATAGATAAAATACAAAAAGATTATACCGTATAGACAAAATACAAAAAGATTATACCGTATAGATAAAAAACAAAAAGATTATACAGTATAGATAAAATACTAAAAGATTATACCGTATAGATAAAATACAAAAAAATTATACCGTATAGATAAAATACAAAAAGATTATACCGTATAGATAAAATAAAAAAAGATTATACCGTATAGATAAAATACAAAAAGATTATACCGTATAGATAAAATACAAAAAGATTATACCGTATAGATAAAATACAAAAAGATTATATCGTATAGATAAAATACAAAAAGATTATACCGTATAGATAAAATAACAAAAGTTTATACCATATAGATAAAATACAAAAGATTATACCGTATAGATAAAATACAAAAGGATTATACCGTATAGATAAAATACAAAAAGATTATACCGTATAGATAAAATACAAAAAGATAATACTGTATAGATAAAATACAAAAAGATTATACCGTATAGATAAAATACAAAAAGATTATACCGTATGGATAAAATACAAAAAGATTATACCGTATAGATAAAATACAAACAGATTATACCGTATAGATAAAATATAAACAGATTATACCGTATCGATAAAATACAAAAAGATTATACCTTATAGATAAAATACAAAAAGATTATACCGTATAGATAAAATACAAAAAGATTATACCTTATAGATAAAATACAAAAAGATTATACCGTATTGATAAAATACAAAAAGATTATACCTTATAGATAAAATACAAAAAGATTATACCGTATAGATAAAATACAAAAAGATTATTCCTTATAGATAAACTATAAAAAGAATATACCTTATAGATCAAATACAAAAAGATTATACCTTATAGATAAAATACAAAAAGATTATACCTTATAGATAAAATACAAAAAGATTATACCTTATAGATAAAATATAAAAAGATTATACCTTATATATAAAATACAAAAAGATTATACCTTATAGATAAAATACAAAAAGATTATACCGTATAGATAAAATACAAAAAGATTATACCGTAAAGAAAAATTACAAAAAGATTATACCGTATAGATAACATAAAAAAGATTATACCGTATAGATAAAATACAAAAGGATTGTACCGTATAGATAAAATACAAAAAGATTATACCGTATAGATAACATACGAAAAGATTATACCTTATAGATAAAATACAAAAAGATTATACCGTATAGATAAAATACAAAAAGATTATACCGTATCGATAAAATACAAAAAGATTATACCGTATGGATAAAATACAAAAAGATTATACCGTATAGATAAAATACAAAAAGATTATACCGTATAGATAAAGTACAAAAATATTCTACCGTATAGATAAAATACAAAAAGATTATACCTTATAGATAAAATACAAAAAGATTATACCGTATAGATAAAATAAAAATAGATTATACCGCATAGACAAAATACAAAAAGATTATACCTTGTAGATAAAATACAAAAAGATTATACCGTATAGATAAAATACAAATAGATTATACCGTATAGATAAAATACAAATAGATTATACCGTATAGATAAAATACAACAAGATTATACCTTTTAGATAAAATAACAAAAGTTTATACCATATAGATAAAATACAAAAGATTATACCGTATAGATGAAATACAAAAGGATTATACCGTATAGATAAAGTACAAAAGATTATACCGTATAGATAAAATACAAAAAGATTATACCGTATAGATAAAATACGAAAAGATTATACGGTATAGATAAAGTACAAAAGATTATACCGTATAGATAAAATACAAAAAGATTATACCGTATAGATAAAATACAAAAGATTATACCGTATAGATAAAGTACAAAAGATTATACCGTATAGATAAAATACAAAAAGATTATACCGTATAGATAAAATACAAAAAGATTATACCGTATAGATAAAATACAAAAAGATTGTACCGTATAGATAAAATACAAAAAGATTATACCGTAAAGATAAAGTAAAAAAAGATTCTACCGTATAGATAAAATACAAAAAGATTATACCTTATAGATAAAATACAAAAAGATTATACCGTATAGACAAAATACAAAAAGATTATACCGTATAGATAAAAAACAAAAAGATTATACAGTATAGATAAAATACTAAAAGATTATACCGTATAGATAAAATACAAAAAGATTATACCGTATAGATAAAATACAAAAAGATATACCGTATAGATAAAATAAAAAAAGATTATACCGTATAGATAAAATACAAAAAGATTATACCGTATAGATAAAATACAAAAAGATTATACCGTATAGATAAAATACAAAAAGATTATACCGTATAGATAAAATACAAAAAGATTATACCGTATAGATAAAATAACAAAAGTTTATACCATATAGATAAAATACAAAAGATTATACCGTATAGATAAAATACAAAAGGATTATACCGTATAGATAAAATACAAAAAGATTATACCATATAGATAAAATACAAAAAGATAATACTGTATAGATAAAATACAAAAAGATTATACCGTATAGATAAAATACAAAAAGATTATACCGTATGGATAAAATACAAAAAGATTATACCGTATAGATAAAATACAAAAAGATTATACCGTATAGATAAAATATAAACAGATTATACCGTATCGATAAAATACAAAAAGATTATACCTTATAGATAAAATACAAAAAGATTATACCGTATAGATAAAATACAAAAAGATTATACCTTATAGATAAAATACAAAAAGATTATACCGTATTGATAAAATACAAAAAGATTATACCTTATAGATAAAATACAAAAAGATTATACCGTATAGATAAAATACAAAAAGATTATTCCTTATAGATAAACTATAAAAAGAATATACCTTATAGATCAAATACAAAAAGATTATACCTTATAGATAAAATACAAAAAGATTATACCTTATAGATAAAATACAAAAAGATTATACCTTATAGATAAAATATAAAAAGATTATACCTTATATATAAAATACAAAAAGATTATACCTTATAGATAAAATACAAAAAGATTATACCGTATAGATAAAATACAAAAAGATTATACCGTAAAGAAAAATTACAAAAAGATTATACCGTATAGATAACACAAAAAAGATTATACCGTATAGATAAAATACAAAAGGATTGTACCGTATAGATAAAATACAAAAAGATTATACCGTATAGATAACATACGAAAAGATTATACCTTATAGATAAAATACAAAAAGATTATACCGTATAGATAAAATACAAAAAGATTATACCGTATCGATAAAATACAAAAAGATTATACCGTATGGATAAAATACAAAAAGATTATACCGTATAGATAAAATACAAAAAGATTATACCGTATAGATAAAGTACAAAAATATTCTACCGTATAGATAAAATACAAAAAGATTATACCTTATAGATAAAATACAAAAAGATTATACCGTATAGATAAAATACAAATAGATTATACCGCATAGAAAAAATACAAAAAGATTATACCTTATAGATAAAATACAAAAAGATTATACAATATAGATAAAATACAAATAGATTATACCGTATAGATAAAATACAAATAGATTATACCGTATAGATAAAATACAACAAGATTATACCTTTTGGATAAAATAACAAAAGTTTATACCATATAGATAAAATACAAAAGATTATACCGTATAGATGAAATACAAAAGGATTATACCGTATAGATAAAGTACAAAAGATTATACCGTATAGATAAAATACAAAAAGATTATACCGTATAGATAAAATACGAAAAGATTATACGCTATAGATAAAGTACAAAAGATTATACCGTATAGATAAAATACAAAAAGATTATACCGTATAGATAAAATACAAAAGATTATACCGTATAGATAAAGTACAAAAGATTATACCGTATAGATAAAATACAAAAAGATTATACCGTATAGATAAAATACAAAAAGATTATACCGTATAGATAAAATACAAAAGATTATACCGTATAGATAAAATACAAAAAGATTATACCGTAAAGATAAAGTACAAAAAGATTCTACCGTATAGATAAAATACAAAAAGATTATACCTTATAGATAAAATACAAAAAGATTATACCGTATGGATAAAATACAAAAAGATTATACCTTATAGATAAAATACAAAAAGATTATACCGTATAGATAAAATACGAATAGATTATACCGTATAGATAAAATACGAAAAGATTATACCGTATAGATAAAATACAAAAAGATTATACCTTTTAGATAAAATAACAAAAGTTTATACCATATAGATAAAATACAAAAGATTATACCGTCTAGATAAAATACAAAAAGATTATACCGTATAGATAAAGTACAAAAGATTATACCGTATAGATAAAATACAAACAGATTATACCGTATAGATAAAATACAAAAAGATTATACCGTATAGATAAAATACAAAAGATTATACCGTATAGATAAAGTACAAAAGATTATACCGTATAGATAAAATACAAAAAGATTATACCGTATAGATAAAATACAAAAGATTATACCGTATAGATAAAGTACAAAAGATTATACCGTATAGATAAAATACAAAAAGATTATACCGTATACATAAAATACAAAAAGATTATACCGTATAGATAAAATACAAAAAGATTATACCGTATAGATAAAATACAAAAGATTATACCGTATAGATAAAATACAAAAAGATTATACCGTATAGATAAAGTACAAAAAGATTCTACCGTATAGATAAAATACAAAAAGATTATACCTTATAGATAAAATACAAAAAGATTATACCGTATAGATAAAATACAAAAAGATTCTACCGTATAGATAAAATACAAAAAGATTATACCTTATAGATAAAATACAAAAAGATTATACCGTATAGATAAAATACAAAAAGATTATACCGTATATATAAAATACAAATAGATTATACACTATAGATAAAATACGAAAAGATTATACCGTATAGATAAAACACAAAAAGATTATACCTTTCAGATGAAATAACAAAAGTTTATACCATATAGATAAAATACAAAAGATTATAACATATAGATAAAATACAAAAAGATTATACCGTATAGATAAAATACAAAAAGACTATAACGTATAGATACAATACAAAAAGATTATACCGTATAGATAAAATACAAAAAGATTATACCGTATAGATAAAATACAAACAGATTATACCGTATAGTTAAAATACAAAAAGATTATACCTTATAGATGAAATACAAAAAGATTATACCGCATAGATAAAATACAAAAGATTATACCGTATCGATAAAATAAAAACAGATTATACCTTATAGATAAAATACGAAAAGATTATACCGTATAGATAAAATACAAAAAGATCATACCGTATAGATAAAATACAAAAAGATTATACCGTATAGATAAAATACAAAAGATTATACCGTATAGATAAAATATAAAAAGATTATACCTTATAGATAAAATACAAAAATATTATACCTTATAGATACAATACAAAAAGATTATACCGTATAAATAAAATACAAAAAGATTATACCGTATAGATAAAATACAAAAGATCTTACCGTATAGATAAAATACAAATAGATTATACCTTATAGATAAAATACAAAAGATTATACCTTATAGATAAAATACAAAAGATTATACCGTATAGATAAAATACAAAAAGATTATACCGTATAGATAAAATACAAAAAGATTATACCGTATAGATAAAATACAAAAAGATTATACCGTATAGATAAAATACAAAAGATTATACCTTATAGATAAAATACAAAAAGATTATACCGTATAGATAAAATACAAAAGATTATACCTTATAGATAAAATACAAAAGATTATACCGTATAGATAAAATACAAAAAGATTATACCGTATAGATAAAATACAAAAAGATTATACCGTAAAGATAAAATACAAAAAGATTATACCTTATAGATGAAATACAAAAGATTATACCTTATAGATAAAATACAAAAGATTATACCTTATAGATAAAATACAAAAAGATTATACCTTATAGATAAAATGCAAAAAGATTGTACCGTATAGATAAAATACAAAAAGATTATACCATACAGATAAAATACAAAAAGATTATACCGTATAGATAAAATACAAAAAGATTATACCGTATAGATAAAATACAAAAAGATTATACCTTTTAGATAAAATAACAAAAGTTTATACCATATAGATAAAATACAAAAGATTATACCGTATAGATAAAATACAAAAAGATTATACCGTATAGATAAAATACAAAAAGATTATACCGTATAGATAAAATACAAATAGATTATACCTTATAGATAAAATACGAAAAGATTATACCGTATAGATAAAATACAAAAAGATTATACCGTATAGATAAAATACAAAAAGATTATACCGTATAGATAAAATACAAAAGATTATACCGTATAGATAAAATATAAAAAGATTATACCTTATAGATAAAATACAAAAATATTATACCTTATAGATAAAATACAAAAAGATTATACCGTATAGATAAAATACAAAAAGATTATACCGTATAAATAAAATACAAAAGATTATACCGTATAGATAAAATACAAATAGATTATACCTTATAGATAAAATACAAAAGATTATACCTTATAGATAAAATACAAAAGATTATACCGTATAGATAAAATACAAAAAGATTATACCGTATAGATAAAATACAAAAGATTATAACTTATAGATAAAATACAAAAAGATTAGACCTTATAGATAAAATGCAACAAGATTGTACCGTATAGATAAAATACAAAAAGATTATACCGTACAGATAAAATACAAAAAGATTATACCGTATAGATAAAATACAAAAAGATTATACCGTATAGATAAAATACAAAAAGATTATACCTTTTAGATAAAATAACAAAAGTTTATACCATATAGATAACATACAAAAGATTATACCGTATAGATAAAATACAAAAAGATTATACCGTATAGATAAAATACAAAAAGATTATACCGTGTAGATAAAATACAAAAAGATTATACCGTATAGATAAAATAACAAAAGTTTATACCATATAGAAAAAATACAAAAGATTTTACCGTATAGATAAAATACAAAAAGATTATGCCGTATAGATAAAATACAAAAAGATTATACCGTATAGATAAAATACAAAAAGATTATACCGTATAGATAACAATACAAAAAGATTATACCGTATAGATAAAATAAAAAAAGATTATACCGTATAGATAAAATACAAAAAGATTATACCGTATAGATAAAATACAATAAGATTATACCGTATAGAAAAAATACCAAAAGATTATAACGTATAGATAAAATACAAAAAGATTATACCTTATAGATAAAATACAAAAAGATTATACCGTATTGATAAAATACAAAAAGATTATACCTTATAGATAAAATACAAAAAGATTATACCTTATAGATAAAATACATAAAGATTATTCCTTATATATAAAATATAAAAAGATTATACCTTATAGATAAAATACAAAAAGATTATACCTTATAGATAAAATACAAAAAGATTATACCGTATTGATAAAATACAAAAAGATTATACCTTATAGATAAAATATAAAAAGATTATACCTTATAAATAAAATACAAAAAGATTATACCTTATAGATAAAATACAAAAAGCTTATACCATATAGATAAAATACAAAAAGATTATACCGTACAGATAAAATACAAAAAGATTATACCGTATAGAAAAAATACAAAAAGATTATACCGTATAGATAAAATACAAAAGATTATATCGTATAGATAAAATAAAAAAAGATTGTACCGTATAGATAAAATACAAAAAGATTATACCGTATAGATAAAATACGAAAAGATTATACCTTATAGATAAAATACAAAAAGATTATACCGTATAGATAAAATACAAAAGGATTATACCGTATAGATAAAATACAAAAAGATTATACCGTATAAATAAAATACAAAAAGATTATATCGTATAGATAAAATACAAAAAGATTATACCGTATGGATAAAATACAAACAGATTATACCGTATGGACAAAATACAAAAAGATTATACCGTATAGATAAAATACGAAAAGATTATACCGTATAGATAAAATACAAAAAGATTATACCGTATAGATAAAATACAAAAAGATTATACCGTATAGATAAAATACAAATAGATTGTACCGTATAGATAAAATACAAAAAGATTATACCGTATGGATGAAATACAAAAAGATTATACCGTATAGATAAAATACAAAAAGATTGTACCGTATAGATAAAATACAAAAAGAATGTACCGTATAGATAAAATACAAAAAGATTATACCGTATAGATAAAATACAAAAAGATTATACCGTATAGATAAAATACAAAAAGACTATACCGTATAGATACAATACAAAAAGATTATACCGTATCGATAAAATATAAAAAGTTTATACCTTATAGATAAAATACAAAAAGATTATACCTTATAGATAAAATACAAAAATATTATACCTTATAGATAAAATACAAAAAGATTGTACCGTATAGAAAAATACAAAAAGATTATACCGTATAGAAAAAATACAAAAAGATTATACCGTATAGAGAAAATACAAAAAGATTATACCGTATAGATAAAATACAAAATGATTGTACCGTATAGATAAAATAACAAAAGTTTATACCATATAGATAAAATACAAAAGATTATACCGTATAGATAAAATACAAAAAGATTATACCGTATAGATAAAATACAAAAAGATTATACCGTATAGATAAAATACAAAAAGATTATACCGTATAGATAAAACAACCAAAAGTTCATACCATATAGATAAAATACAAAAGATTGTACCGTATAGATAAAATACAAAAAGATTATACCGTATAGATAAAATACAAAAAGATTATACCGTATAGATAAAATACAAAAAGATTATACCGTATAGATAAAATACAAAAAGATTATACCGTATAGATAAAATACAAACAGATTATACCGTATAGATAAAAATACAAAAAGATTATACCGTATAGATACACTACAAAAAGATTGTATCGTATAGATAAAATGCAAAAAGATTATACCTTATAGATAAAATACAAATAGATTGTACCGTATAGATAAAATACAAAAAGATTATACCGTATAGATGAAATACAAAAAGATTATACCGTATAGATAAAATACAAAAAGATTATACCGTATAGATAAAATACAAAAAGAATGTACCGTATAGATAAAATACAAAAAGATTGTACCGTATAGATAAAATACAAAAAGATTATACCGTATAGATAAAATACAAAAAGACTATACCGTATAGATACAATACAAAAAGATTATACCGTATAGATACAATATAAAAAGATTATACCTTATAGATAAAATACAAAAAGATTATACCTTATAGATAAAATACAAAAATATTATACCTTATAGATAAAATACAAAAAGATTGTACCGTATAGAAAAATACAAAAAGATTATACCGTATAGATAAAATACAAAAAGATTATACCGTATAGAGAAAATACAAAAAGATTATACCGTATAGATAAAATACAAAATGATTGTACCGTATAGATTAAATAACAAAAGTTTATACCATATAGATAAAATACAAAAGATTATACCGTATAGATAAAATACAAAAAGATTATACCGTATAGATAAAATACAAAAAGATTATACCGTATAGATAAAATACAAAAAGATTATACCGTATAGATAAAATAACCAAAAGTTCATACCATATAGATAAAATACAAAATATTGTACCGTATAGATAAAATAAAAAAAGATTAGACCGTATAGATAAAATACAAAAAGATTATACCGTATAGATAAAATACAAAAAGATTATACCGTATAGATAAAATACAAACAGATTATACCGTATAGATAAAATACAAAAAGATTATACCGTATAGATACACTACAAAAAGATTATATCGTATAGATAAAATGCAAAAAGATTATACCTTATAGATAAAATACAAAAAGATTATACCTTATAGATAAAATACAAAAAGATTATACCGTATAGATAAAATACAAAAAGATTATACCGTATAGATAAAATACAAAAAGATTATACCTTATAGATAAAATACAAAAAGATTATACCTTATAGATAAAATACAAAAAGATTATACCTTATAGATAAAATATAAAAAGATTATACCTTATAGATAAAATACAAAAAGATTATACCTTATAGATAAAATACAAAAAGATTATACCTTATAGATAAAATACAAAAAGATTATACCTTATAGATAAAATACAAAAAGATTATACCTTATAGATAAAATACAAAAAGATTATACCTTATAGATAAAATATAAAAAGATTATACCTTATATATCAAATACAAAAAGATTATACCTTATAGAAAAAATACAAAATGATTATACCGTATAGATAAAATACAAAAAGATTATACCTTATATATCAAATACAAAAAGATTATACCTTATAGATAAAATACAAAAGATTATACCGTATAGATAAAATACAAAAAGATTATACGTTATAGATAAAATACAAAACAATTATACCTTATAGATAAAATACAAAAAGATTATACCTTATAGATACAATACAAAAAGATTATACCTTATAGATAAAATAAAAAAAGATTATACCTTATTGATAAAATATAAAAAGATTATACCGTATAGATAAAATATAAAAAGATTATACCGTATAGATAAAATACAAAAAGATTATACCGTATAGATAAAATACAAAAAGATTATACCGTATACATAAAATACAAAAAGATTATACCGTATGGATAAAATACAAAAAGATTATACCGTATAGATAAAATACGAAAAGATTATACCGTATAGATAAAATACAAAAAGATTATACCGTATAGATAAAATACAAAAGATTATACACTATAGATAAAATACAAAAAGATTGTACCGTATAGATAAAATACAAAAAGATTATACCTTATAGATAAAATACAAAAAGATTATACCGTATAGATAAAATACAAAAAGATTATACCGTATAGATAAAATACAAAAAGATTATACCGTATAGATAAAATACAAAAAGATTGTACCGTATAGATAAAATACAAAAAGATTGTACCGTATAGATAAAATAGAAAAAGATTATACCTTATAGATAAAATACAAAAAGACTATACCGTATAGATAACAATACAAAAAGATTATACCGTATAGATAAAATATAAAAAGATTATACTGTATAGATTAAATACAAAAAGATTATACCTTATAGATAAAATACAAAAATATTATACCTTATAGATAAAATACAAAAAGATTATACCGTATAGATAAAATACAAAAAGATTATACCTTATAGATAAAATATAAGAAGATTATACCTTATATATAAAATACAAAAAGATTATACCTTATAGATAAAATACAAAAAGATTATACCGTATAGTTAAAATACAAGAAGATTATACCGTATAGAAAAAATACAAAAAGATTATACCGTATAGATAAAATACAAAAGATTATACCGTATAGATAAAATACAAAAAGATTGTACCGTAGAGATAAAATACAAAAAGATTATACCGTATAGATAAAATACGAAAAGATTATACCTTATAGATAAAATACAAAAAGATTTTACCGTATAGATAAAATACAAAAAGATTATACCGTATAGATAAAATACAAAAAGATTATACCGTATGGATAAAATACAAAAAGATTATACCGTATAGATAAAATACAAAAAGATTATACCGTATACATAAAATACAAAAAGATTATACCGTATGGATAAAATACAAAAAGATTATACCGTATAGTAAAATACGAAAAGATTATACCGTATAGATAAAATACAAAAAGATTATACCGTATAGATAAAATACAAAAGATTATACACTATAGATAAAATACAAAAAGATTGTACCGTATAGATAAAATACAAAAAGATTATACGTTATATATCAAATACAAAAAGATTTTACCTTATAGATAAAATACAAAAAGATTAGACCGTATAGATAAAATACAAAAAGATTATACATTATAGATAAAATACAAAAAGATTATACCTTATAGATAAAATACAAAAAGATTATACCTTATAGATAAAATACAAAAAGATTATACCTTATAGATAAAATATAAAAAGATTATACCGTATAGATAAAATATAAAAAGATTATACCGTATAGATAAAATATAAAAAGCTTATACCGTATAGATAAAATACAAAAAGATTATACCTTATAGATAAAATATAAAAAGATTATACCTTATAGATAAAATACAAAAAGATTATACCGTATAGATAAAATACAAAAAGATTATACCTTATAGATAAAATACAAACAGATTATACCTTATATATAAAATACAAATAGATCATAACTTATGGATAAAATACAAAAAGATTATACCTTATGGATAAAATACAAAAAGATTATACCGTATAGATAAAATACAAAAAGATTATACCGTATAGATAAAATACAAAAAGATTATACCGTATAGATAAAATACAAAAAGATTGTACCGTATAGATAAAATACAAAAGATTATACACTATAGATAAAATACAAATAGATTGTACCGTATAGATAAAATACAAAAAGATTATACCGTATAGATAAAATACAAAAAGATTATACCGTATAGATAAAATACAAAAAGATTATACCGTATAGATAAAATACAAAAAGATTATAACGTATAGATAAAATACATAAAGATTGTACCGTATAGATAAAATACAAAAAGATTATACCGTATAGATAAAATACAAAAAGATTATACCGTATAGATAAAATAACCAAAAGTTCATACCATATAGATAAAATACAAAAGATTGTACCGTATAGATAAAATACAAAAAGATTATACCGTATAGATAAAATACAAGAAGATTATACCGTATAGATAAAATACAAAAAGATTATACCGTATAGATAAAATACAAAAAGATTGTACCGTATAGATAAAATACAAAAAGATTATACCGTATGGATAAAAAAAAAAAAGATTATACCGTATAGATACACTACAAAAAGATTATACCGTATAGCTAAAATGCAAAAAGATTATAACTTATACATAAAATACAAAAAGATTATACCGTATAGATAAAATACAAAAAGATTATACCGTATAGATAAAATACAAAAAGATTGTACCGTATAGATAAAATACAAAAAGATTATACCTTATAGATAAAATACAAAAAGATTATACCTTATGGATAAAATACAAAAAGATTATACCTTATAGATAAAATATAAAAAGATTATACCTTATAGATAAAATACAAAAAGATTATACCTTATAGATAAAATACAAAAAGATTATACCTTATAGATAAAATACAAAAAGATTATACCTTATAGAAAAAATACAAAAAGATTATACCTTATAGATAAAATATAAAAAGATTATACCTTATATATCAAATACAAAAAGATTATACCTTATAGATAAAATACAAAATGATTATACCGTATAGATAAAATACAAAAAGATTATAGCTTATATATCAAATACAAAAAGATTATACCTCATGGATAAAATACAAAAAGATTATACCGTATAGATAAAATACAAAAAGATTATGCCTTATAGATAAAATACAAAACGATTATACCTTATAGATAAAATACAAACAGATTATACCTTATAGATACAATACAAAAAGATTCTACCTTATAGATTAAATAAAAAAAGATTATACCTTATTGATAAAATATAAAAAGATTATACCGTACAGATAAAATATAAAAAGATTATACCGTATAGATAAAATATATAAAGATTATACCGTATAGATAAAATACAAACAGATCATACCTTATAGATAAAATAAAAATTGATTATACCTTATAGATAAAATACAAAAAGATTATACCGTATAGATAAAATACGAAAAGATTATACCTTATAGATAAAATACAAAAAGATTATACCGTATAGTTAAAATACAAAAAGATTATACCGTATAGAAAAAATACAAAAAGATTATACCGTATAGAAAAAATACAAAAAGATTATACCGTATAGATAAAATAGAAAAGATTATACCGTATAGATAAAATACAAAAAGATTGTACCGTATAGATAAAATACAAAAAGATTATACCGTATAGATAAAATACGAAAAGATTATACCTTATGGATAAAATACAAAAAGATTATACCGTATAGATAAAATACAAAAAGATTATACCGTATAGATAAAATACAAAAAGATTATACCGTATGGATAAAATACAAAAAGATTATACCGTATAGATAAAATACAAAAAGATTATACCGTATACATAAAATACAAAAAATTATACCGTATGGATAAAATACAAAAAGATTATACCGTATAGATAAAATACGAAAAGATTATACCGTATAGATAAAATACAAAAAGATTATACCGTATAGATAAAATACAAAAGATTATACACTATAGATAAAATACAAAAAGATTGTACCGTATAGATAAAATACAAAAAGATTATACCTTATAGATAAAATACAAAAAGATTATACCGTATGGATAAAATACAAAAAGATTATACCGTATAGATAAAATACAAAAAGATTATACCGTATAGATAAAATACAAAAATATTGTACCGTATAGATAAAATACAAAAAGATTGTACCGTATAGATAAAATACAAAAAGATTATACCTTATAGATAAAATACAAAAAGACTATACCGTATAGATACAATACAAAAAGATTATACCGTATAGATAAAATATAAAAAGTTTATACTGTATAGATAAAATACAAAAAGATTATACCTTATAGATAAAATACAAAAATATTATACCTTATAGATAAAATACAAAAAGATTATACCGTATAGATAAAATACAAAAAGATTATACCTTATAGATAAAATATAAGAAGATTATAACTTATAGATAAAATACAAAAAGATTATACCTTATAGATAAAATACAAAAAGATTATACCGTATAGTTAAAATACAAGAAGATTATACCGTATAGAAAAAATACAAAAAGATTATACCGTATAGATAAAATACAAAAGATCATACCGTATAAATAAAATACAAAAAGATTGTACCGTATAGATAAAATACAAAAAGATTATACCGTATAGATAAAATACGAAAAGATTATACCTTATAGATAAAATACAAAAAGATTATACCGTATAGATTAAATACAAAAAGATTATACCGTATAGATAAAATACAAAAAGATTATACCGTATGGTTAAAATACAAAAAGATTATACCGTATAGATAAAATACAAAAGATTATACCGTATAGATAAAATACGAAAAGATTATACCGTATAGATAAAATACAAAAAGATTATACCGTATAGATAAAATACAAAAGATTATACACTACAGATAAAATACAAAAAGATTGTACCGTATAGATAAAATACAAAAAGATTATACCTTATAGATAAAATACAAAAAGATTATACCGTATAGATAAAATACAAAAAGATTATACCGTATAGATAAAATACAAAAAGATTATACCGTATAGATAAAATACAAAAAGATTGTACCGTATAGATAAAATACAAAAAGATTATACCGTATAGAGAAAATACAAAAAGATTATACCGTATAGATAAAATACAAAAAGATTATACCGCATAGATAAAATAACAAAAGTTTATACTATATAGATAAAATACAAAAGATTATACCGTATAGATAAAATACAAAAAGATTATACCGTATAGATAAAATACAAAAAGATTGTACCGTATAGATAAAATACAAAAAGATTATACCGTATGGATAAAATATAAAAAGATTATACCGTATAGATAAAATACAAAAAGATTATACCTTATAGATAAAATACAAAAAGATTATACCGTATAGATAAAATACAAAAAGATGATACCGTATAGATAAAATACAAAAAGATTATATCTTATAGATAAAATACAAAAAGATTATACCGTATAGATAAAATACAAAAAGATTATACCGTATAGATAAAATACAAAAAGATTATACCGTATAGATAAAATACAAAAAGATTATACCTTATAGATACAATACAAAAAGATTATACCTTATAGATAAAATACAAAAAGATTATACCTTATAGATAAAATACAAAAAGATTATACCTTATAGATAAAATACAAAAAGATTATACCTTATAGATAAAATACAAAAAGATTATACCTTATAGATAAAATATAAAAAGATTATACCTGACATATAAAATACAAAAAGATTATACCTTATAGATAAAATACAAAAAGATTATACCGTATAGATAAAATACAAAAAGATTATACGTTATATATCAAATACAAAAAGATTTTACCTTATAGATAAAATACAAAAAGATTAGACCGTATAGATAAAATACAAAAAGATTATACCTTATAGATAAAATACAAAAAGATTATACCTTATAGATAAAATACAAAAAGATTATACCTTATAGATAAAATACACAAAGATACTACCTTATAGATAAAATATAAAAAGATTATACCGTATAGATAAAATATAAAAAGATTATACCGTATAGATAAAATATAAAAAGCTTATACCGTATAGATAAAATACAAAAAGATTATACCTTATAGATAAAATATAAAAAGATTATACCTTATAGATAAAATACAAAAAGATTATACCGTATAGATAAAATACAAAAAGATAATACCTTATAGATAAAATACAAACAGATTATACCTTATAGATAAAATACAAATAGATCATAACTTATAGATAAAATACAAAAAGATTATACCTTATGGATAAAATACAAAAAGATTATACCGTATAGATAAAATACAAAAAGATTATACCGTATAGATAAAATACAAAAAGATTATACCGTATAGATAAAATACAAAAAGATTGTACCGTATAGATAAAATACAAAAAGATTATACCTTATAGATAAAATACAAAATGATTGTACCGTATAGATCAAATACAAAAAGATTATACCGTATAGATAAAATACAAAAAGATTATACCGTATCGAGAAAATACAAAAAGATTATACCGTATAGATAAAATACAAAAAGATTATACCGCATAGATAAAATAACAAAAGTTTATACCATATAGATAAAATACAAAAGATTATACCGTATAGATAAAATACAAAAAGATTATACCGTATAGATAAAATACAAAAAGATTATACCGTATAGATAAAATACAAAAAGATTATACCGTATGGATAAAATAACAAAAGTTCATACCATAAAGATAAAATACGACGGATTATTCCGTATCGATAAAATACAAAAAGATTATACCGTATAGATAAAATACAAAAAGATTATACCGTATAGATAAAATACAAAAAGATTGTACCGTATAGATAAAATACAAAAAGATTATACCGTATAGATAAAATATAAAAAGATTATACCGTATGGATAAAATACAAAAAGATTGTACCTTATAGATAAAATACAAAAAGATTATACCGTATAGATAAAATACAAAAAGATGATACCGTATAGATAAAATACAAAAAGATTATATCTTATAGATAAAATACAAAAAGATTATACCGTATAGATAAAATACAAAAAGATTATACCGTATAGATAAAATACAAAAAGATTATACCTTATAGATACAATACAAAAAGATTATAACTTATAGATAAAATACAAAAAGATTATACCTTATAGATAAAATACAAAAAGATTATACCTTACAGATAAAATACAAAAAGATTATACCTTATAGATAAAATACAAAAAGATTATACCTTATAGATAAAATATAAAAAGATTATACCTTACATATAAAATACAAAAAGATTATACCTTATAGATAAAATACAAAAAGATTATACCGTATAGATAAAATACAAAAAGATTATACGTTATATATCAAATACAAAAAGATTTTACCTGATAGATAAAATACAAAAAGATTAGACCGTATAGATAAAATACAAAAAGATTATACCTTATAGATAAAATACAAAAAGATTATACCTTATAGATAAAATACAAAAAGATTATACCTTATAGATAAAATACAAAAAGATTATACCGCATAGATAAAATATAAAAAGATTATACCGTATAGATTAAATATAAAAAGATTATACCGCATAGATAAAATACCAAAAGTTTATACCATATAGATAAAATACAAAAGATTATACCGTATAGATAAAATACAAAAAAATTATACCTTATAGATAAAATACAAAAAGATTATACCGTATGGATAAAATACAAAAAGATTATACCGTATAGATAAAATACAAAAAGATTATACCGTATAGATAAAATACAAAAAGATTGTACCGTATAGATAAAATACAAAAAGATTGTACCGTATAGATAAAATACAAAAAGATTATACCTTATAGATAAAATACAAAAAGACTATACCGTATAGATACAATACAAAAAGATTATACTGTATAGATAAAATATAAAAAGATTATACTGTATATATAAAATACAAAAAGATTATACCTTATAGATAAAATACAAAAATATTATACCTTATAGATAAAATACAAAAAGATTATACCGTATAGATAAAATACAAAAAGATTATACCTTATAGATAAAATATAAGAAGATTATAACTTATAGATAAAATACAAAAAGATTATACCTTATAGATAAAATACAAAAAGATTATACCGTATAGTTAAAATACAAGAAGATTATACCGTATAGAAAAAATACAAAAAGATTATACCGTATAGATAAAATACAAAAGATCATACCGTATAGATAAAATACAAAAAGATTGTACCATATAGATAAAATACAAAAAGATTATACCGTATAGATAAAATACGAAAAGATTATACCTTATAGATAAAATACAAAAAGATTATACCGTATAGATAAAATACAAAAAGATTATACCGTATAGATAAAATACAAAAAGATTATACCGTATGGATAAAATACAAAAAGATTATACCGTATAGATAAAATACAAAAGATTGTACCGTATAGATAAAATACGAAAAGATTATACCGTATAGATAAAATACAAAAAGATTATACCGTATAGATAAAATACAAAAGATTATACACTACAGATAAAATACAAAAAGATTGTACCGTATAGATAAAATACAAAAAGATTATACCTTATAGATAAAATACAAAAAGATTATACCGTATAGATAAAATACAAAAAGATTATACCGTATAGATAAAATACAAAAAGATTATACCGTATAGATAAAATACAAAAAGATTGTACCGTATAGATAAAATACAAAAAGATTATACCTTATAGATAAAATACAAAATGATTGTACCGTATAGATCAAATACAAAAAGATTATACCGTATAGATTAAATACAAAAAGATTATACCGTATAGAGAAAATACAAAAAGATTATACCGTATAGATAAAATACAAAAAGATTATACCGCATAGATAAAATAACAAAAGTTTATACCATATAGATAAAATACAAAAGATTATACCGTATAGATAAAATACAAAAAGATTATACCGTATAGATAAAATACAAAAAGATTATACCGTATAGATAAAATACAAAAAGATTATACCGTATGGATAAAATAACAAAAGTTCATACCATAAAGATAAAATACGACAGATTATTCCGTATCGATAAAATACAAAAAGATTATACCGTATAGATAAAATACAAAAAGATTATACCGTATAGATAAAATACAAAAAGATTGTACCGTATAAATAAAATACAAAAAGATTATACCGTATAGATAAAATATAAAAAGATTATACCGTATAGATAAAATACAAAAAGATTATACCTTATAGATAAAATACAAAAAGATTATACCGTATAGATAAAATACAAAAAGATGATACCGTATAGATAAAATACAAAAAGATCATATCTTATAGATAAAATACAAAAAGATTATACCGTATAGATAAAATACAAAAAGATTATACCGTATAGATAAAATACAAAAAGATTATACCGTATAGATAAAATACAAAAAGATTATACCTTATAGATAAAATACAAAAAGATTATACCTTATAGATAAAATACAAAAAGATTATACCTTATAGATAAAATACAAAAAGATTATACCGTATAGATAAAATACAAAAAGATTATACCTTATAGATAAAATATAAAAAGATTATACCTTACATATAAAATACAAAAAGATTATACCTTATAGATAAAATACAAAAAGATTATACCGTATAGATAAAATACAAAAAGATTATACGTTATATATCAAATACAAAAAGATTTTACCTTATAGATAAAATACAAAAAGATTAGACCGAATAGATAAAATACAAAAAGATTATACCTTATAGATAAAATACAAAAAGATTATACCTTATAGATAAAATACAAAAAGATTATACCTTATAGATAAAATACAAAAAGATTATACCTTATAGATAAAATATAAAAAGATTATACCGTATAGATAAAATATAAAAAGATTATACCGTATAGATAAAATATAAAAAGCTTATACCGTATAGATAAAATACAAAAAGATTATACCTTATAGATAAAATATAAAAAGATTATACCTTATAGATAAAATACAAAAAGATTATACCGTATAGATAAAATACAAAAAGATTATACCTTATAGATAAAATACAAACAGATTATACCTTATAGATAAAATACAAATAGATCATAACTTATAGATAAAATACAAAAAGATTATACCTTATGGATAAAATACAAAAAGATTATACCGTATAGATAAAATACAAAAAGATTATACCGTATAGATAAAATACAAAAAGATTATACCGTATAGATAAAATACAAAAAGATTGTACCGTATAGATAAAATACAAAAAGATTATACCTTATAGATAAAATACAAAATGATTGTACCGTATAGATCAAATACAAAAAGTTTATACCGTATAGATAAAATACAAAAAGATTATACCGTATAGAGAAAATACAAAAAGATTATACCGTATAGATACAATACAAAAAGATTATACCGCATAGATAAAATAACAAAAGTTTATACCATATAGATAAAATACAAAAGATTATACCGTATAGATAAAATACAAAAAGATTATACCTTATAGATAAAATACAAAAAGATTATACCGTATGGATAAAATACAAAAAGATTATACCGTATAGATAAAATACAAAAAGATTATACCGTATAGATAAAATACAAAAAGATTGTACCGTATAGATAAAATACAAAAAGATTGTACCGTATAGATAAAATACAAAAAGATTATACCTTATAGATAAAATACAAAAAGACTATACCGTATAGATACAATACAAAAAGATTATACCGTATAGATAAAATATAAAAAGATTATACTGTATAGATAAAATACAAAAAGATTATACTTTATAGATAAAATACCAAAAATATTATACCTTATAGATAAAATACAAAAAGATTATACCGTATAGATAAAATACAAAAAGATTATACCTTATAGATAAAATATAAGAAGATTATAACTTATAGATAAAATACAAAAAGATTATACCTTATAGATAAAATACAAAAAGATTATACCGTATAGTTAAAATACAAGAAGATTATACCGTATAGAAAAAATACAAAAAGATTATACCGTATAGATAAAATACAAAAGATCATACCGTATAGATAAAATACAAAAAGATTATACCGTATAGATAAAATACGAAAAGATTATACCTTATAGATAAAATACAAAAAGATTATACCGTATAGATAAAATACAAAAAGATTATACCGTATAGATAAAATACAAAAAGATTATACCGTATAGATAAAATACAAAAAGATTATACCGTATGGATAAAATACAAAAAGATTATACCGTATAGATAAAATACAAAAGATTATACCGTATAGATAAAATACGAAAAGATTATACCGTATAGATAAAATACAAAAAGATTATACCGTATAGATAAAATACAAAAGATTATACACTACAGATTAAATACAAAAAGATTGTACCGTATAGATAAAATACAAAAAGATTATACCTTATAGATAAAATACAAAAAGATTATACCGTATAGATAAAATACAAAAAGATTATACCGTATAGATAAAATACAAAAAGATTATACCGTATAGATAAAATACAAAAAGATGGTACCGTATAGATAAAATACAAAAAGATTATACCTTATAGATAAAATACAAAATGATTGTACCGTATAGATCAAATACAAAAAGATTATACCGTATAGATAAAATACAAAAAGATTATACCGTATAGAGAAAATACAAAAAGATTATACCGTATAGATAAAATACAAAAAGATTATACCGCATAGATAAAATAACAAAAGTTTATACCATATAGATAAAATACAAAAGATTATACCGTATAGATAAAATACAAAAAGATTATACCGTATAGATAAAATACAAAAAGATTATACCGTATAGATAAAATACAAAAAGATTATACCGTATGGATAAAATAACAAAAGTTCATACCATAAAGATAAAATACGACAGATTATTCCGTATCGATAATATACAAAAAGATTATACCGTATAGATAAAATACAAAAAGATTATACCGTATAGATAAAATACAAAAAGATTGTACCGTATAGATAAAATACAAAAAGAATATACCGTATAGATAAAATATAAAAAGATTATACCGTATAGATAAAATACAAAAAGATTATACCTTATAGATAAAATACAAAAAGATTATACCGTATAGATAAAATACAAAAAGATGATACCGTATAGATAAAATACAAAAAGATTATATCTTATAGATAAAATACAAAAAGATTATACCGTATAGATAAAATACAAAAAGATTATACCGTATCGATAAAATACAAAAAGATTATACCGTATAGATAAAATACAAAAAGATTATACCTTATAGATACAATACAAAAAGATTATACCTTATAGATAAAATACAAAAAGATTATACCTTATAGATAAAATACAAAAAGATTATACCTTATAGATAAAATACAAAAAGATTATACCTTATAGATAAAATACAAAAAGATTATACCTTATAGATAAAATATAAAAAGATTATACCTTACATATAAAATACAAAAAGATTATACCTTATAGATAAAATACAAAAAGATTATACCGTATAGATAAAATACAAAAAGATTATACGTTATATATCAAATACAAAAAGATTTTACCTTATAGATAAAATACAAAAAGATTAGACCGTATAGATAAAATACAAAAAGATTATACCTTATAGATAAAATACAAAAAGATTATACCCTTTAGATAAAATACAAAAAGATTATACCTTATAGATAAAATACAAAAAGATTATACCTTATAGATAAAATATAAAAAGATTATACCGTATAGATAAAATATAAAAAGATTATACCGTATAGATAAAATATAAAAAGCTTATACCTTATAGATAAAATACAAAAAGATTATACCTTATAGATAAAATATAAAAAGATTATACCTTATAGATAAAATACAAAAAGATTATACCGTATAGATAAAATACAAAAAGATTATACCTTATAGATAAAATACAAACAGATTATACCTTATAGATAAAATACAAATAGATCATAACTTATAGATAAAATACAAAAAGATTATACCTTATGGATAAAATACAAAAAGATTATACCGTATAGATAAAATACAAAAAGATTATACCGTATAGATAAAATACAAAAAGATTATACCGTATAGATAAAATACAAAAAGATTGTACCGTATAGATAAAATACAAAAAGATTATACCTTATAGATAAAATACAAAATGATTGTACCGTATAGATCAAATACAAAAAGTTTATACCGTATAGATAAAATACAAAAAGATTATACCGTATAGAGAAAATACAAAAAGATTATACCGTATAGATAAAATACAAAAAGATTATACCGCATAGATAAAAAACCAAAAGTTTATACCATATAGATAAAATACAAAAGATTATACCGTGTCGATAAAATACAAAAAGATTATACCGTATAGATAAAATACAAAAAGATTATACCGTATAGATAAAATACAAAAAGATTATACCGTATGGATAAAATAACAAAAGTTCATACCATAAAGATAAAATACGAAAGATTATACCGTATCGATAAAATACAAAAAGATTATACCGTATAGATAAAATACAAAAAGATTATACCGTATAGATAAAATACAAAAAGATTGTACCGTATAGATAAAATACAAAAAGATTATACCGTATAGATAAAATACAAAAAGATTATACCGTATAGATAAAATACAAAAAGATTATACCTTATAGATAAAATACAAAAAGATTATACCGTATAGATAAAATACAAAAAGATGATACCGTATAGATAAAATACAAAAAGATTATATCTTATAGATAAAATACAAAAAGATTATACCGTATAGATAAAATACAAAAAGATTATACCGTATAGATAAAATACAAAAAGATTATACCTTATAGATAAAATACAAAAAGATTATACCTTATAGATAAAATACAAAAAGATTATACCTTATAGATAAAATATAAAAAGATTATACCTTACAGATAAAATACAAAAAGATTATACCTTATAGATAAAATACAAAAAGATTATACCTTATAGATAAAATACAAAAAGATTATACCTTATAGATAAAATACGAAAAGATTATACCTTATAGATAAAATATAAAAAGATTATACCTTACATATAAAATACAAAAAGATTATACCTTATTGATAAAATACAAAACGATTATACCGTATAGATAAAATACAAAAAGATTATACGTTATATATCAAATACAAAAAGATTTTACCTTATAGATAAAATACAAAAAGATTAGACCGTATAGATAAAATACAAAAAGATTATACCTTATAGATAAAATACAAAAAGATTATACCTTATAGATAAAATACAAAAAGATTATACCTTATAGATAAAATACAAAAAGATTATACCTTATAGATAAAATAAAAAAAGATTATACCGTATAGATAAAATATAAAAAGATTATACCGTATAGATAAAATATAAAAAGATTATACCGTATAGATAAAATACAAAAAGATTATACCTTATAGATAAAATATAAAAAGATTATACCTTATAGATAAAATACAAAAAGATTATACCGTATAGATAAAATACAAAAAGATTATACCTTATAGATAAAATACAAACAGATTATACCTTATAGATAAAATACAAATAGATCATAACTTATAGATAAAATACAAAAAGATTATACCTTATAGATAAAATACAAAAAGATTATACCGTATAGATAAAATACAAAAAGATTATACCGTATAGATAAAGTACAAAAGATTATACCGTATAGATAAAATACAAAAAGATTATACCGTATAGATAAAATACACAAGATTATACGGTATAGATAAAGTACAAAAGATTATACCGTATAGACAAAATACAAACAGATTATACCGTATAGATAAAATACAAAAGATTATACCGTATAGATAAAGTACAAAAGATTATCCCGTATAGATAAAATACAAAAAGATTCTACCGTATAGATAAAATACAAAAAGATTATACCGTATAGATAAATACAAAAGATTATACCTCATAGATAAAATACAAAAAGATTATACCGTATAGATAAAATACAAAAAGATTATACCGTATAGATAAAATACAAAAGATTATACCTTATAGATAAAATACAAAAGATTATACCTTATAGATAAAATACAAAAAGATTATACCTTATAGATAAAATGCAAAAAGATTGTACCGTATAGATAAAATACAAAAAGATTATACCGTATAAATAAAATACAAAAAGAATATACCGTATAGATAAAATACAAAAAGATTATACCTTTTAGATAAAATAACAAAAGTTTATACCATATAGATAAAATACAAAAGATTATACCGTATAGATAAAATACAAAAAGATTATACCGTATAGATAAAATACAAAATATTATACCGTATAGATAAAATACAAAAAGATTATACCTTATAGATAAAATACGAAAAGATTATACCGTATTGATAAAATACAAAAAGATTATACCGTATAGATAAAATACAAAAAGATTATACCGTATAGATAAAATACAAAAGATTATACCGTATAGATAAACTATAAAAAGATTATACCTTATAGATAAAATACAAAAATATTATACCTTATAGATAAAATACAAAAAGATTATACTGTATAGATAAAATACAAAAAGATTATACCGTATAGATAAAATACAAAAGATTATACCGTATAGATGAAATACAAATAGATTATACCTTATAGATAAAATACAAAAGATTATACCTCATTGATAAAATACAAAAGATTATACCGTATAGACAAAATACAAAAAGATTATACCGTATGGATAAAATAAAAAGATTATACCTTATAGATAAAATACAAAAAGATTATACCTTATAGATAAAATATAAAAAGATTATACCTTACAGATAAAATACAAAAAGATTATACCTTATAGATAAAATACAAAAAGATTATACCTTATAGATAAAATACAAAAAGATTATACCTTATAGATAAAATACAAAAAGATTATACCTTATAGATAAAATATAAAAAGATTATACCTTACATATAAAATACAAAAAGATTATACCTTATTGATAAAATACAAAACGATTATACCGTATAGATAAAATACAAAAAGATTATACGTTATATATCAAATACAAAAAGATTTTACCTTATAGATAAAATACAAAAAGATTAGACCGTATAGATAAAATACAAAAAGATTATACCTTATAGATAAAATACAAAAAGATTATACCTTATAGATAAAATACAAAAAGATTATACCTTATAGATAAAATACAAAAAGATTATACCTTATAGATAAAATAAAAAAAGATTATACCGTATAGATAAAATATAAAAAGATTATACCGTATAGATAAAATATAAAAAGATTATACCGTATAGATAAAATACAAAAAGATTATACCTTATAGATAAAATATAAAAAGATTATACCTTATAGATAAAATACAAAAAGATTATACCGTATAGATAAAATACAAAAAGATTATACCTTATAGATAAAATACAAACAGATTATACCTTATAGATAAAATACAAATAGATCATAACTTATAGATAAAATACAAAAAGATTATACCTTATAGATAAAATACAAAAAGATTATACCGTATAGATAAAATACAAAAAGATTATACCGTATAGATAAAGTACAAAAGATTATACCGTATAGATAAAATACAAAAAGATTATACCGTATAGATAAAATACACAAGATTATACGGTATAGATAAAGTACAAAAGATTATACCGTATAGACAAAATACAAACAGATTATACCGTATAGATAAAATACAAAAGATTATACCGTATAGATAAAGTACAAAAGATTATCCCGTATAGATAAAATACAAAAAGATTCTACCGTATAGATAAAATACAAAAAGATTATACCGTATAGATAAATACAAAAGATTATACCTCATAGATAAAATACAAAAAGATTATACCGTATAGATAAAATACAAAAAGATTATACCGTATAGATAAAATACAAAAGATTATACCTTATAGATAAAATACAAAAGATTATACCTTATAGATAAAATACAAAAAGATTATACCTTATAGATAAAATGCAAAAAGATTGTACCGTATAGATAAAATACAAAAAGATTATACCGTATAAATAAAATACAAAAAGAATATACCGTATAGATAAAATACAAAAAGATTATACCTTTTAGATAAAATAACAAAAGTTTATACCATATAGATAAAATACAAAAGATTATACCGTATAGATAAAATACAAAAAGATTATACCGTATAGATAAAATACAAAATATTATACCGTATAGATAAAATACAAAAAGATTATACCTTATAGATAAAATACGAAAAGATTATACCGTATTGATAAAATACAAAAAGATTATACCGTATAGATAAAATACAAAAAGATTATACCGTATAGATAAAATACAAAAGATTATACCGTATAGATAATCTATAAAAAGATTATACCTTATAGATAAAATACAAAAATATTATACCTTATAGATAAAATACAAAAAGATTATACTGTATAGATAAAATACAAAAAGATTATACCGTATAGATAAAATACAAAAGATTATACCGTATAGATGAAATACAAATAGATTATACCTTATAGATAAAATACAAAAGATTATACCTCATTGATAAAATACAAAAGATTATACCGTATAGACAAAATACAAAAAGATTATACCGTATGGATAAAATACAAAAGATTATACCTTATAGATAAAATACAAAAAGATTATACCGTATAGATAAAATACAAAAAGATTCTACCGTATAGATAAAATACAAAACATTATACCTTATAGATAAAATACAAAAGATTATACCTTATAGATAAAATACAAAAAGATTATACCTTATAGATAAAATGCAAAAAGATTGTACCGTATAGATAAAATACAAAAAGATTATACCGTACAGATCAAATACAAAAAGATTATACCGTATAGATAAAATACAAAAAGATTATACCGTATAGATAAAATACAAAAAGAATCTACCTTTTAGATAAAATAAAAATTTTTTTTACCATATAGATAAAATACAGAAGATTATACCGTATAGATAAAATACAAAAAGATTATACCGTATAGATAAAATAACAAAAGTTTATACCATATAGATAAAATACAAAAGATTTTACCGTATAGATAAAATACAAAAAGATTGTACCAGATAGATAAAATACAAAAAGATTATACCGTATAGATAAAATACAAAAAGATTATACCGTATAGATAAAATACAAAAAGATTATACCGTATAGATAAAATACAAAAAGATTATACCTTATAGATAAAATACAAAAAGATTGTACCGTATAGATAAAATACAAAAAGATTATACCGTATAGATAAAATACAAAAAGATTATACCGTATTGATAAAATACAAAAAGATTATACCTTATAGATAAAATACAAAAAGATTATACCTTATACATAAAATACAAAAAGATTATTCCTCATAGATAAAATATAAAAAGATTATACCTTTTTGATAAAATACAAAAAGATTATACCTTATAGATAAAATACAAAAAGATTATACCTTATAGATAAAATACAAAAAGATTATACCTTATAGATAAAATATAAAAAGATTATACCTTATATATAAAATACAAAAAGATTATACCTTATAGATAAAATACAAAAAGATTATACCGTATAGATAAAATACAAAAAGATTGTACCGTATAGAAAAAATACAAAAAGATTATACCGTATAGATAAAATACAAAAGATTATATCGTATAGATAAAATACAAAAAGATTGTACCGTATAGATAAAATACAAAACGATTATACCGTATGGATAAAATACGAAAAGATTATACCTTATAGATAAAATAAAAAAAGATTATACCGTATAGATAAAATACAAAAAGATTACACCGTATAGATAAAATACAAAAAGATTATACCGTATGGATAAAATACAAAAAGATTATACCGTATAGATAAAATACAAAAAGATTATACCGTATAGATAAAATACAAAAAGATTATACCGTATGGATAAAATACAAAAAGATTATACCGTATAGATAAAATACGAAAAGATTATACCGTATGGATAAAATACAAAAGATTATACACTATAGATAAAATACGAAAATATTGTACCTTATAGATAAAATACAAAAAGATTGTACCGTATAGATAAAATACAAAAAGATTACACCGTATAGATAAAATACAAAAAGATTATACCGTATGGATAAAATACAAAAAGATTATACCGTATAGATAAAATACAAAAAGATTATACCGTATAGATAAAATACAAAAAGCTTATACCGTATGGATAAAATACAAAAAGATTATACCGTATAGATAAAATACAAGAGATTATACACTATAGATAAAATACAAAAAGATTGTACCGTATGGATAAAATACAAAAAGATTATACCGTATAGATAAAATACAAAAAGAATGTACCGTATAGATAAAATACAAAAAGATTATACCGTATAGATAAAATACAAAAAGATTATACCGTATAGATAAAATACAAAAAGATTGTACCGTATAGATAAAATACAAAAAGATTATACCGTATAGATAAAATACAAAAAGACTATACCGTATAGATACAATACAAAAAGATTATACCGTATAGATAAAATATAAAAAGATTATACCTTATAGATAAAATACAAAAAGATTATACCTTATAGATAAAATACAAAAATATTATACCTTATAGATAAAATACAAAAAGATTGTACCGTATAGAAAAATACAAAAAGATTATACCGTATAGATAAAATACAAAAAGATTTTACCGTATAGAGAAAATACAAAAAGATTGTACCGTATAGATAAAATACAAAAAGATTGTACCGTATAGATAAAATAACAAAAGTTTATACCATATAGATACAATACAAAAGATTATACCGTATAGATAAAATACAAAAAGATTATACCGTATAGATAAAATACAAAAAGATTATACCGTATAGATAAAATACAAAAAGATTATACCGTATAGATAAAATAACAAATGTTCATTCCATATAGATAAAATACAAAAGATTGTACCGTATAGATAAAATAAAAAAAGATTATACCGTATAGATAAAATACAAAAAGATTATACCGTATAGATAAAATACAAAAAGATTATACCGTATAGATAAAATATAAAAAGATTATACCGTATAGATAAAATACAAAAAGATTATACCGTATAGATAAAATACAAAAAGATTATACCGTATGGATAAAATACAAAAAGATGATACCGTATAGATAAAATGCAAAAAGATTATACCTTATAGATAAAATACAAAAAGATTATACCGTATAGATAAAATACAAAAAGATTATACCGTATAGATAAAATACAAAAAGATTATACCGTATAGATAAAATACAAAAAGATTATACCTTATAGATAAAATACAAAAAGATTATACCTTATAGATAAAATACAAAAAGATTATACCTTATAGATAAAATATAAAAAGATTATACCTTATAGATAAAATACAAAAAGATTATACCTTATAGATAAAATACAAAAAGATTATACCTTATAGATAAAATACAAAAAGATTATACCTTATAGATAAAATACAAAAAGATTATACCTTATAGATAAAATATAAAAAGATTATACCTTATATATCAAATACAAAAAGATTATACCTTATGGATAAAATACAAAAAGGTTATACCGTATAGATAAAATACAAAAAGAGTATACCTTATACATAAAATACAAAACGATTATACCTTATAGATTAAATACAATAAGATTATACCTTATCGATAAAATACAAAAAGATTATACCTTATAGATAAAATACAAAAAGATTATACCTCATTGATAAAATATAAAAAGATTATACCGTATAGATAAAATATAAAAAGATTATACCGTATAGATAAAATATAAAAAGATTATACCTTATAGATAAAATACAAAAAGATTATACCTTATAGATAAAATAAAAACAGATTATACCTTATAGATAAAATACAAAAAGATTATACCGTATAGATAAAATACAAAAAGATAATACCTTATAGATTAAATATAAGAAGATTATACCTGATATATAAAATACAAAAAGATTATACCTTATAGATAAAATATAAAAAGATTATACCGTATAGTTAAAATACAAAAAGATTATACCGTATAGAAAAAATACAAAAAGATTATACCGTATAGATAAAATACAAAAGATTATACCGTATAGATAAAATACAAAAAGATTGTACCGTATAGATAAAATACAAAAAGATTATACCGTATAGATAAAATACGAAAAGATTATACCTTATAGATAAAATACAAAAAGATTATACCGTATAGATAAAATACAAAAAGATTATACCGTATATATAAAATACAAAAAGATTATACCGTATGGATAAAATACAAAAAGATTATACCGTATAGATAAAATACAAAAAGACTAAACCGTATACATAAAATACAAAAAGATTATACCGTATGGATAAAATACTTAAAGATTATACCGTATAGATAAAATTCGAAAAGATTATACCGTATAGATAAAATACAAAAAGATTATACCGTATAGATAAAATACAAAAGATTATACACTATAGATAAAATACAAAAAGATTGTACCGTATCGATAAAATACAAAAAGATTATACCTTATAGATAAAATACAAAAAGATTATACCGTATAGATAAAATACAAAAAGATTATAGCGTATAGATAAAATACAAAAGGATTATACCGTATAGATAAAATACAAAAAGATTGTACCGCATAGATAAAATACAAAAAGATTATACCTTATAGATGAAATACAAAAAGACTATACCGTATAGATACAATACAAAAAGATTATACCGTATAGATAAAATATAAAAAGATTATACTGTATAGATAAAATACAAAAAGATTATACCTTATAGATAAAATACAAAAATATTATACCTTATAGGTAAAATACAAAAAGATTGTACCGTATAGATCAAATACAAAAAGATTATACCGTATAGATAAAATACAAAAAGATTATACCGTATAAATAAAATACAAAATATTATACCGTGTAGATAAAATACAAAAAGATTATACCGTATAGATAAAATATACAAAGATTATACCGTATTGATAAAATATAAAAAGATTATACCGTATAGATAAAATACCAAAAGGTTATACCGTATAGATAAAATATAAACAGATTATACCGTATAGATAAAATATAAACAGATTATACCGTATAGATAAAATACAAAAAGATTATACCTTATAGATGAAATACAAAAAGATTATACCGTATAGATAAAATACAAAAAGATTATACCGTATAGATAAAATAACAAAAATTTATACGATATAGATAAAATACAAAAGATTATACCGTATAGATAAAATACAAAAAGATTATACCGTATAGATAAAATACAAAACGATTATACCGTATAGATAAAATACAAAAAGATTATTCCGTATGGATAAAATAACAAAAGTTCATACCATAGAGATAAAATACAAAAGATTATATCGTATCGATAAAATACAAAAAGATTATACCGTATAGATAAAATACAAAAAGATTATACCGTATAGATAAAATACAAAAAGATTATACCGTATAGATAAAATACAAAAAGATTATACCGTATAGATAAAATACAAAAAGATTATACCGTATAGATAAAACACAAAAAGATTATACCTTATAGATAAAATACAAAAAGATTATACCTTATAGATAAAATACAAAAAGATTATACCTTATAGATAAAATATAAAAAGATTATACCTTATAGATAAAATATAAAAAGATTATACCTTATAGATAAAATACAAAAGATTATACCTTATAGATGAAATATAAAAAGATTATACCTTATAGATAAAATACAAAAAGATTATACCTGATAGATAAAATACAAAAAGATTATAGCTTATAGATAAAATATAAAAAGATTATACCTCATAGATAAAATATAAAAAGTTTATACCTTATAGATAAAATACAAAAAGATTGTACCTTATAGATAAAATACAAAAAGATTATACCTTATAGATAAAATATAAAAAGATTACACCTTATAGATAAAATACAAAAAGATTATACCGTATAAATAAAATACAAAATATTATACCGTGTAGATAAAATACAAAAAGATTATACCGTATAGATAAAATATACAAAGATTATACCGTATTGATAAAATATAAAAAGATTATACCGTATAGATAAAATACCAAAAGGTTATACCGTATAGATAAAATATAAACAGATTATACCGTATAGATAAAATACAAAAAGATTATACCTTATAGATGAAATACAAAAAGATTATACCGTATAGATAAAATACAAAAAGATAATACCGTATAGATAAAATACAAAAAGATTATACCTTTTAGATAAAATACAAAAAGATTATACCTTATAGATAAAATATAAAAAGATTATACCGTATAGATAAAATACAAAAAGGTTATACCGTATAGATAAAATACAAAAAGGTTATACCGTATAGATAAAATACAAAAATATTATACCTTATAGATAAAATACAAAAAGATTATACCGTATGGATAAAATACAAAAAGATTATACCGTATAGATAAAATACAAAAAGATTATACCTTATAGATAAAATACAAACAGATTATACCTTATAGATAAAATATAAAAAGATTATACCGTATAGATAAAATACAAAAAGATTATACCGTTTAGATAAAATACAAAAAGATTATACCTTATAGATAAAATATAAAAAGATTTTACCGTATAGATAAAATATAAAAAGATTATACCTTATAGATAAAATACAAAAAGATTATACCGTATAGATAAAATATAAAAAGATTATACCCTATAAATAAAATACAAAAAGATTATACCGTATAGATAAAATATAAAAAGATTATACCGTATAGATAAAATACAAAAAGATTATACCTTATAGATAAAATATAAAAAGATTATACCGTATAGATAAAATACAAAAAGATTATACCGTATAGATAAAATACAAAAAGATTATACCTTATAGATAAAATACAAAAAGATTATACCTTATAGATAAAATATAAAAAGATTATACCGTATAGATAAAATACAAAAAGATTATACCGTATAGATAAAATACAAAAAGATTATACCTTATAGATAAAATACAAAAAGATTATACCGTATAGATAAAATACAAAAAGATTCTACCGTATAGATAAAATACGAAAAGATTATACCTTATGGATAAAATACAAAAAGATTATACCTTATAGATAAAATATAAAAAGATTATACCGTATAGATAAAATACAAAAAGATTTTACCGTATAGATAAAATACAAAAAGATTATACCGTATAGATAAAATATAAAAAGATTATACCGTATAGATAAAGTATAAAAAGATTATACCTTATAGATAAAATACAAAAAGATTGTACCGTATATATTAAATACAAAAAGATTGTACCGTAAAGATAAAATACAAAAAGATTGTACCGTATAGATAAAATATAAAAAGATTACACCGTATAGATAAAATACAAAAAGATTATACCTAATAGATAAAATACAAAAAGATTATGCCGTATAGATTAAATACAGAAAGATTATACCGTATAGATAAAATACAAAAAGATTATACCTTATAGATAAAATACAAAAAGATTATACCTTATGGATAAAATACAAAAAGATTATACCGTATAGATAAAATATAAAAAGATTATACCTTATAGATAAAATACAAAAAGATTATACCTTATAGATAAAATACAAAAAGGTGTTACCGTATAGATAAAATACAAAAAGATTATACCGTATCGATTAAATACAAAAAGATTATACCTTATAGATAAAATACAAAAAGATTATACCGTATAGATAAAATATAAAAAGATTATACCGTATAGATAAAATACAAAATATTATTCCGTATAGATAAAATATAAAAAGATTATACCGTATAGATAAAATATAAAAAGATTATACCTTATAGATAAAATACAAAAAGATTATACCGTATAGATAAAATATAAAAAGATTATACCGTATAGATAAAATACAAAAAGATTATACCGGAGAGATAAACTATAAAAAGATTATACCGTATAGAAAAAATACAAAAAGTTTATACCGTATAGATAAAATACAAAAAAATTTTACCTTATATATAAAATATAAAAAGATTATACCGTACAGATAAAATACAAAAAGATTGTACCATATAGATAAAATCCAACAAGATTATACCGTATAGATAAAATACAAAAAGATTATACCGTATAGATAAAATACAAAAAGATTATACCGTATAGATAAAATACAAAAAGATTATACCGTATAGATAAAATATAAAAAGATTGTACCGTATAGATAAAATACAAAATGTTATAACGTATAGATTTAATACAAAAATATTAAACCGTATAGATAAAATACAAAAAGATTGTACCGTATAGATAAAATATAAAAAGATTATACCGTATAGATAAAATACAAAAAGATTATACCGTATAGATAAAATATAAAAAGATTATACCGTATAGATAAAATACAAAAAGATTATACCGTATAGATAAAATATGAAAAAGATTATACCGTATAGATAAAATACAGAAAGATTATACCGTATAGATAAAATACAAAAAGATTATACCGTATAGATAAAATACAAAAATATTACCTTATAGATAAAATACAAAAAGATTATACCTTATAGATAAAATACAAAAAGATTATACCTTATAGATAAAATATAAAAAGATTATACCGTATAGATAAAATACAAAAAGATTGTACCGTATAGATAAAATACAAAAAGATTTAACCTTATAGATAAAATACAAAAAGATTATACCTTATAGATAAAATACAAAAAGATTATACCGTATAGATAAAATACAAAAAGATTATACCGTATAGATAAAATACAAAAAGATTATACCGTATAGATAAAATATGAAAAAGATTATACCGTATAGATAAAATACAGAAAGATTATACCGTATAGATAAAATACAAAAAGATTATACCGTATAGATAAAATACAAAAATATTACCTTATAGATAAAATACAAAAAGATTATACCTTATAGATAAAATACAAAAAGATTATACCTTATAGATAAAATATAAAAAGATTATACCGTATAGATAAAATACAAAAAGATTGTACCGTATAGATAAAATACAAAAAGATTTAACCTTATAGATAAAATACAAAAAGATTATACCTTATAGATAAAATACAAAAAGATTATACCGTATAGATAAAATACAAAAAGATTATACCTTATAGATAAAATACAAAAAGATTGTACCTTATTGATACAATATAAAAAGATTATACCGTATAGATAAAATACAAAAAGATTATACCGTATAGATAAAATACAAAAAGATTATACCTTATAGATAAAATATAAAAAGATTATACCGTATAGATAAAATATAAAAAGATTGTACCTTATAGATAAAATACAAAAAGATTATACCTTATATATAAAATACAAAAAGATTATACCGTAAAGATAAAATACAAACAGATTATACCGTATAGATAAAATATAAAAAGATTGTACCGTATAGATAAAATACCAAAAAGATTATACCGTATAGATAAAATACAAAAAGATTATGCCGTATAGATAAAATACAAAAAGATTATACCGTATAGATAAAATACAAAAAGATTGTACCTTATAGATAAAATACAACAAGATTATACCTTATAGATAAAATACAAAAAGGGTATACCGTATAGATAAAATACAAAAAGATTGTACCTTATAGATAAAATACAAAAAGATTATACCTTATAGATAAAATACAAAAAGATTATACTGTATAGATAAAATATAAAAAGATTATGCCGTATAGATAAAATACAAAGAGATTTTACCGTATAGATAAAATATAAAAAGATTATACCGTATAGATAAAATATAAAAAGATTATACCTTATAGATAAAATACAAATTGATTATACCGTATAGATAAAATATAAAAAGATGTTACCGTATAGATAAAATACAAAAAGATTATACCGTATAGATAAAATATAAAAAGATTATACCGTATAGATAAAATACAAAAAGATTATACCTTATAGATAAAATACAAGAAGATTATACCGTATAGATAAAATATAAAACGATTATACCGTATAGATTAAATACAAAAAGATTATACCGGAGAGATAAACTATAAAAAGTTTATACGGTATAGATAAAATACAAAAAGATTATACCGTATAGATAAAATACAAAAAGATTTTTCCTTATAGATAAAATATAAAAAGATTATACTGTATAGATTAAATACAAAAAGATTATACCGTATAGATAAAATACAAAAAGATTATACCGTATAGATAAAATACAAAAAGATTATACCATATAGATAAAATACAAAAAGATTATACCGTATAGATAAAATACAAAAAGATTATACCGTATAGATAAAATATAAAAAGATTATACCGTATAGATAAAATACAAAAAGATTATACCGTATAGATAAAATATAAAAAGATTATACCGTATAGATAAAATACAAAAAGATTACACCGTATAGATAAAATACAAAAAGATTATACCGTATAGATAAAATATAAAAAGATTATACCGTATAGATAAAATACAAAAAGATTATACCGTATAGATAAAATATAAAAAGATTATACCGTATAGATAAAATACAAAAAAATTATACCTTATAGATAAAATACAAAAAGATTATACCGTAGATAAAATATAAAAAGATTATACCGTATTGATAAAATACAAAAAGATTATACCGTATAGATAAAATACAAGAAGATTATACCGTATAGATAAAATACAAAAAGATTATACCGTATAGATAAAATACAAAAATATTTTACCGTATAGATAAAACACAAAAATATTATACCGTATAGATAAAATACAAAAAGATTATACCATAAAGATAAAATACAAAAAGATTATACCGTATAGATAAAATACAAAATATTATACCGTATAGATAAAATACAAAAAGATCTTACCGTATAGATAAAATACAAAAAGATTATACCGTATAGATAAAATACAAAAAGATTATACCATATAGATAAAATACAAAAAGATTATACCGTATAGATAAAATACAAAAAGATTATACCGTATAGATAAAATACAAAAAGATCATACCTTATAGATAAAATACAAAAAGATTATACCGTATAGATAAAATACAAAAAGATTATACCGTATGGATAAAATACAAAAAGATTATACCGTTTAGATAAAATACAAAAAGTTTATACCGTTTAGATAAAATACAAAAAGTTATACCGTATAGATAAAATACAAAAAGATTATACCGTATAGATAAAATACAAAAAGATTATACCGTATAGATAAAATACAAAAAGATTATACCGTATAGATAAAATACAAAAAGATTATACCGTATAGATAAAATACACGGCATATATGATTAAAACTTAATATATAAAAGGCTATTTATGTGTTTGTCTGTCTTCATATTTTAAAACTAGTTCCTCCGAAAGCAAAAGTCACGGAGCGGCGCTATGGGTATAAAATGATTGGATTGTTTTATGGACCGTTCTTTTATGTGTCTTTAGCCGATTAAAATAGTTTTTAAAGGTGTCAGAATTGGTTCAAAATTGAAAAAATCGTTAGACATTTCAACATTCATCTTAGTTTATTTTTAATTTTTAATCAGTTCATATGCGTGTCATGGTGATACGTTGGTTACATCACCAGCTTTGAATGTTTCGGTTTCGATTCTAACTGATGGAACTCAAATATTTTTTTTTCACTTTTGAAATCACGACTCTATAATAATATATACGAAATCTGGACAAATCAAAATATATTTTAGTGTATTTTACGCCCGGGCAAAGCCAAGCGTCCCCACCCCGCTAGTAGATACTATTAATATTGGATATTTAAACTTGAAGCAACTTAATAGTATTACGTCTATGACTACTTCATATATTAGCAGAGCCTTCAGCGTAGACGCACGCATTGGATTTCTTAAAGTTTGCAGAGCTAATGCAGTTCATCTGTGGGAGAGGCGGTCGTGTATGCACGCATTTTCAGGATTTGCCGCAGACAAATATATCTGGATTCGTTATGTCAAAGTCTGGAATCGTTCCAGATGTGCTTGTAAGATCCAAATCCCAAATATTTACAGCTCTTATGCTGCTGTTTGCTTTGCAGAGAGATAGAAACATATATATATATATATATATATATATATAAAGAGAGAGAGAGAGAGGGAAAGAGAAAGAGAAGAAAGAGAGAGAGAGAGAGAGAGATAACTAGTCCGACCTCTACACACATTATGCAGAATCAAATTAAAATTTTTGTTCTTATAAAAAATTTCTGCCTTGTACACTTTAGGGAAATTCAAGTTTCAATTAAAAAGTTTTTTCACCTGTTTACATGTTTTGACCTTTTCCTAGTCATTATATTTTCTTCTTTTTTCTTATTTTTATGAAAATCACTCCAGACAAAGCATGAATTCACTTAATGTATCGAACTAAAAAAAATGCTATTTCAAGGTCAAAAACTATCCAACGATAACTAAATAAAGCAATCAGAAATCACACCAGACTCACCTTTAAACTTCAACGTAAATTTTATTAAAGTAAAAAGATCCAAATTGCAAAAGATGTGCCATCTTTAGCTTTCTGCTGAACAGAGCTGGTAACGCTCATAAGGGTAGTAGTTCATGGTTTATCTTCGCGTTTGCAGGATTCAAGTCTCCACACTGTTCGAAGAATAGTTGCAACAAGTCGATGAATTAAATGATGCCTTTCAAGGATAAATGTTGTGAACCCGGCAGTCACCATGGAGTTCACTGTAAATAACCACCCGAATGGCGGACAGGGGGCAGGTCAAAATGTAGACCTTACAATCGCCCCGGAGAGATATTATATAAGTAATAATGAAAGTCAATCAAATCGTAGAACACAACAGTGTGCGAAGAATATAATATTTCGTCCGACATAAGGGCATTGGTGTTTGAAAATGATAACATTTCGCCCTACGTTAGGGCATTAATTCATCTCAAAGAGACAAAAGGGTTTGAGGCTCCATGCCACGTCCATTCGACTTACTGTCTTTATGAAAACTAGTTACAGAAAATAAACAGCTATATCCCTTGTCATGATGGCGACGAATATTTCGAAGCCCTACTAACAGGCTTGTCTATAAATGACATAAATAAATAAATAAATATAAACAAACAATTGGACATTGGTCCAGGGAATAAAATTCCCCACGAAATTCTATGCAAACAAACTGTCTGTAAAGATGAAGAATTTCAGTTTCAATGTAACAAACGAATCAAAAAGAAGATTTCGGAAATGGATCGTTCCAAAACAGTACTTGACCTAAAAAGAAACAATGATGAAAAATAAAATTGCTCATTCCACGGTTACCAATTCACTTACCAAGCAAGGAGTACAAATTGACTCCCTTATATCCTACAACAGTTTTCTAAATTACTTCTGTTACCTCTCCCAATAAATGCCAAAATAACAAACTCCTTCACTCTTCTCTCACGCAAAGAAGACAAAAATCCATCTACTGATTCTTTGAAAGAGGTGGAAAAAAGACCAACATTTTTTCTTTAAAAAGTAGTTTGAAAAATTTCTGCTGACTGGAAATAGTAATTAGGTTTATGCAATCTTTTGCATAATTAGATTTATATAGAATAACAAAGCGAACAGTGTTACTGGCAAAAGGGCAAGGTTAACAAGATCGACTAAGAAGCTCGTAACAAAGCCATTTCGGAATTAAGACGTGGACTAAAATGCTAGCAAAGGCAAAATAAATTGCTCTTCTGTAATTAGGTATTTAAAACTTAGTATAAACCATATTAGTGTGTAGTTTGTAGAGTTCCGTGCAGAAAAAAGAGAATGAAGAAAAAAGAAAAAAAATGGCCGCCTTTTTTCTTGTGATATTGTTACCTAACATGCAAATGAGATGCTTCCGGTCGGATATAAAACGCCTGATTTTTTCATAAACTGGGTTTATTTTGGATTTTGATGTCAGAGTAGAGTTGAGTTTTGACAGTAGAGTGTTGAGTTTCAATAGCAGAGCATCGGGATTTGGAGTAGCGAGTTTTTGGCAGATTAGTTACAACACAAAACCTGCGATACATGGAATCGTTTATTTTTTTATTTAAAAAAGAACGAACCTCGCAACATCGGAAATCATCATTAGAACCATTCTAATCATAATTCTTGGAACCAAATAAATGTATAAATGGGAAAATAATATTTTCATATTTTAATAGTAATTCTCCGAAAGTTTTACCACTTTGAATTATTACTACCAGACATAAGTAATAAGGACTTTATCATAGTTTTCAACATAACGTATCTTAAATTATCACCAAACATGTCGTCTTATGCACTTGAGGAAGGTCGGTGGCTGCATCGACCGAAACGTAGTGCAAATACCACTCAAGATGAGAACATTTGTCCTATTTATTTGAATAACTTATTATAAATACTTAAAAAGTAAGGTCATCTTCTATCTCCACCTGTGAAATGCCGTTCTTAGGTCGATGCGATAGATATTTCATTCTATTAGGTTTCCAGACACATTTTTAAAAACACGATAATTAACCAATACTTAAGTTAAAAATTACCTTTTAACACTTTTTTTTACATCTACAAGCAGGACGTGTTTTTAGTCGTAATAATAGAGACCTGCATTTGTCATATGTAATTTATAAGTTCGAAAGTTGTAGTTTGTAATCTAGACAACAATTTTCTTAAACAGGAGTTGAACAACTTAAAACACTGTACTGCATATTAACGGAACACCCGACCATGAGAAGCGTTTTAATAAAACCTTTGAATTTTTATCTTTTTATTAAAAATCCAAACTATCCCCCCCCCCCAAAAAAAACAGACAAATTATCAAAAAACTACGACCTAGTTGCGGTTAGGTTTAAAAATAAAACTTGGGCACAGAAATATTAATGAGACGGTGAAAAAAATTTCGTTGCCACTGTGAAACAACACGTTAAAATGCATTAAAATATTAAAAGAATGCAAAGCTTGTTTATGAAATGTTATTAAGTTTAAAGTGCAGAATACCTGTAGTCATTTCTGGTATTTTGTTTGTCGAATTAAGTACAGTTTTTTTTTCAAAATTGTCAAGAATTTTGCTGAGAATCTTAGTGATGCGAGTGATGAATATGGCAAGAGATTCCGTCAAGATATTTCAGTTATGGAGAAATGTTTAAAAGGAAAATGGGACCTTGGAATGTTGACAGACTACTGGTGGAATATAAAAATAGAGGATCACATTCAACACGAAAGGCTTCAGAAGACAAATGTTTAAACTGACAATTGTTTTTCATTCATAACCAATAATAGTAAAACATGATTTATGGTTCATAAAAACGGTGCCTAATCTAGAGAAATAAAGGTCAGATTTGGTATCAAGAAACAAATCTTATGTGGCTGATTTCCAATGCTCCATAATTTACAACCAGTTCCTAAATCGAAGAAAAGAGCAGAACTCAATTTTTAGAACACGAGACGATGAAATTGAAAGGTCAAATATCAGTAAGCAACACCCCTCCCACACACATATATATGCATATATATATAAAGAGAGAGAGAGAGAGAGAGAGAGAAAGAGAGAGAGATTTAGCCACTCTGATGAGTCGTAGACGGCGAAACACGTGTCAGTGGATAATTATATTTAAAAAATAATAATATATATACCGCTCCCCATATGGGGGTACTAAATTGGTTAAAGGGAAAATTATTCCCAACTCGCATTTAGGTAAAAATGCACTTTCGTAAATAATTGAATTCATTCAAAACGTATCGCAAAAATAAAAACAAATAACACACACACGCGCGCGCACGCGCGTGCACGCACACACACACACACACACACACACACACACACACACATACCTACATATATATATTCAACCCTGTCAATTCTGAAGGGAAGACTTTTATTATTCTATGATTAAAAGTAAAATACGTAAAAAACGATTTAAAAAAATGGGGAGGAAGAAGAGGAAAGAAAAATGAAGGGAAAATCCAACTGGCCAGTTTCGCCCTCGCTTTATCAAAGCTGTATTGATTGGGTTAAGAAGGGGGGAAAATATGTACATTATTAAAATAAAGTTACGTTGCGTTCTGTTCATGGGTGAAAAAAAAGAACAATGAAGCGATTAAAATAAAACAACGTTATGATTTTTTTTCGAAGATCCTACGGGTTAATCAGGCTCAAACCTAAAAGACAATATCTCTATTTACAGAGAGAAGACTACCTCAATCGAATGTGACTAGTCTCCAAGATATTTTAATGAAATGTGGAGTGAGTACGACTCAAAATTAAAAAAGAGTTCGTGCTGAAGTTCGCTGCACATGACGGTTTCTAATGAGATGGTCAGTTATTGAAGATCCGTATGTGTTTGCAAGTACGTCCGTTTCTCCGTATGTCTCATGTCTACTTTTGTTAGGTACGTGTTTTTGAACTCTCCCATCCAATCTCAACGTTGTTCGACCCAAGTAGTTGGCACTGCAACTACGCTTAAAATTGTAAATTACGTTATTATTATGCTGGGAGGTGGGTAGGAGCATCTTTTCAAGAGGATGGCATTAGGGTTTTCGTAGAGAACAGAACACGCACATTTGAAGCAAAATAACATTTTTGAACTGTTGAGCTGATTTGTTTGGCGATTTCTCACTTACTGTGTATTGGTAACGAAAACATCATCTAATTACCTTAAATCAATTTACCGCAAATCCATATTTACGGTACTGTATACACGCTGGGATTCATTTTGCCCTAAAACGTAAGATCAATTTAATTTGGGCCCTAACACATCGTGCTCTCATGATTTGTTCGAAATCAAAGTTGGATAAGGAATTTAAAATAATTACTGATACCCTATCCAAGAATGGGTACCCTCTTGATGTTATTAGGTTAGTTTCGCAAAATAAATAAATAAATAACTGAGTTTTCCTTTAGTAAATTCAAAACAGTGACTAAATGTCCAATATATCTTCTTTTACCGTGGTTGGGGACAGTAAGTGAGAAATTCGCCAAACAAATTAGTTCAACGATCAAAAATGTTCTCACTTTGATTGTTATACGCACGACATTTCATCCGATGTAATCGACCTTTTTTTTAGGTGTATCTTTGGCAATCTGCATTGAATTCTTTCATTTCATCCACTGCAACTATCGTTCCGTCAGCATGACCGGAGAGAAGTCATAAGTAAATTGCAATTGTATTCTGAGGATTCGGAACATTCAATTTCTAGAAGTTTACCTAGTTCTTTATTCTTTATGTCACAGTCCTTAAAGTTATTTTTGTTTTTAGATGTACAATAGTACTACTTATCACTAACATAAATATATGTATTACTGCATATACGCACACACACATACATACATATACATATATTATTCTATGTATCTATTTATAGAATTTTCTTCGACAGTGCTCAATACGTAAGTATAGCTAGGTACATTTGGCTAAGATAAATGGGTGTGTGAAAGAATTTGATTGGCTGACTAGCAAACCCAATACCACGTGTATATATAAAAACAAGAAGTAACATCGACTCTATGCAAAAACCTGACAAATTCTCACGAAGATAAAATGCGAAGAATTCTGTGTAGCTTAATTGCCATATATATTTCCAAACTCTCTCTCTCTCTCTCTCTCTCTCTCTCTCTCTCTATATATATATATATATATATATATATATATATATATATATATATATATTTGTTTCTTTGATCTTTTTGATTTAAATTAAATTATGTTTCCTCTGAAATTTCTCCTTCCATTTTGCTGTACCAAGAATTTACTTATATATATATATATATATATATATATATATATATATATATATATATATATATATATATATATATATAGAATCGATGTTACTTCTTGTTTTTATATATACACGTGGTATTGGGTTTGCTAGTCAGCCAATCAAATTCTTTCACACACCCATTTATCTTAGCCATATATATATATATATATATATATATATATATATATATATATATATATATATATACTAGCAGGATGACCTGACGTTACCCGGGATCGAACGAAGACACACAAATGTTTCACCCCAGTACTTGAATTGTTATTGAAATATGCAAAGTCGCCCATTTTGTAATCAGATCGATCGATCGATTGCCTACTCTAGTTGCAGATCCACTGCAATATCCTGGGAGGAAGCGTCACATGCCTCCCCGTAGTGATTTAGTCTACATTCCACTGTAGATAATTTAATGTTTATTTTATAAAATTACTAGCATTGCCTCTTCGTAAATACACTTAAATATGATATCTTTAGTAATGCAGATTTCATATTTATTATTATATTATATTGGGCCTAATATATAGCAATGATTAAAAAAAAAGAAAAGAAAAATGACTTGTAGACCACCACTAAGAATCAAAACCAAAACGCTTAGCTTACGATTTACTTTTTTTCCTTTGATGTTAATGCTTGAGCTATCGTTTTCTCGTTTTATTCCAAAGTTGAATTGTACCTGTGTAACATTATGCGCACATTTTCACACGGGACTCACGCGTTGCATGCATAGTCACAAAGGAGACAGAAGACAAGTAATAACTCGAACTCCCTTTTTTGTAGCAACGGCATTTATTTCCTAGCTCTCCCGTCACGCGTGACTTCTCGTTACGGCTGTGACGTCTCTCAAGTAATCATTTTCTCAAACGTGCTCTCGAACATCATCCAGGCGTCCAACGTGATCGTCTTCCCGAACGTGCTCTCTCTCTCTCTCTCTCCTATTTATAGGCTTCTTTTTCATTACCGTGACGTCATTTCGTTCACGGCTCGGTATTGGCATATAGCCGTCCGTGCTATGTTACACTTGTTTGAATTGCTAACATTGTTTTTTTTTGTTATATTCTCAAGTGATTAGGGTGAGAGGGGCAGTTGGTTTTCTATTCTATAACAGTCATCGCAACTGACACGTCAAATCATGGCTGTGTTGCTTGATATATATTTCTTTTGCTTTTTTGTAGTTTTCATTTTAAAATGCAAGAATGTCCATTTGCGGACAGTGATTGTCTGCTCGGTTTAAAAAAAAAGAAAGAAAAGTGGAAAAATATGCACGAGTAACCGCCAATCAATACGCAGTAACCAATCAGCGATATTGACACAAAGAGACACACAAAAAAAGACAACAACAACAAAAAACAGATGAACATCGGAGAGTTTGATTGGTCAGTAACAAGTACAGCGCTGTCTACACCTTCCCGTTTGCGTGATGTAGGTCATTTATCGTTTATTTGCACTGTTTGACACTTGCTGAATGGCAGAAGAAACAGAAGACGTGCCGTGGAAGTCATCCTTAGAGACGATAAAAACGTGATTATCAGGGGACGTTGAGGACAAGTGTTACGTGGTGACCCTTTGGCTATGATCACAGCGTAGTATCTGTGTTGCTGTAGTGTGTAGTGCTAAGGGTCAGAACGATTGTTATGATTAATTGTTGAACAACGTTAAAAATATTCAGAAAAAAAGTTCTTAGAAGAATGTTAGTTAAAATATTTACGTTAAATATTTAACTGGTGATTTTTGGCTCAAGTAAAAATATTATGAATTGAGAAAAAGTATAAACAAAACTAGTTTGGAATTTGGTTTAGTAAACAACGATGTGGCTTGTGTGACAAACAAGATTGTCCATTCTGGCTGATGTAAAAGACAAGTAAGCTAGGAGAAATCAGAATTAGGAATTAGTCTGTAACAGGAAGTCGAGGAAACGAGTTGGTAGTTAGCTAGCCACTGGGTTGGTTAGCAGACAGGAGTTGTCTCTGTGGTCCGATGGAATCATCTACGGACCAACTAAGGAAAATGTAAGGGTGATGATTAAGAGCTGCGAACTCCAAGACGTGGAACATTTGGAAACAAAGATCTGAAAATGATAATTCGGCGTTTTAGGTGTTCCATTCGGAAGAAGATGCCTTCATTTCAGGTGCCAGCTGCCAGAGGAGAGGGAGACAATGGGTAAGGTATGTGACTTGTCGGGTGTCAAGCAGACAAGGGTGTTATTCGTCATTGTTAATGTTTATTGTTCTGTTCATTATTGTCGTGAATATGTGAAAACACTCACATACACATAGAAATACTATTCAATATTCACGTAACAGATTGACACGTACAGACACCCCATATACAAAAAAAGTAGCTGTCTTTATAATTCCAATCATTAGACGACACATGAGCATCGGTTGCAGAAACACCTAAACCTTATATACCCTAGACATACATATACGCAGTTTTATAAACGACGTTACAACACGAAGAATAAAATACTTTTCTGTTTGATGCACGTTACTAATGAACATTATTTTACTACATTGCACCTAACCCTAATCTTGGGCCCCAAATAGGACGTAATGCATTAGAAAATGGTTTCATGAGAACACAACAGATACTACACAATGCTCTTCCAAAAACAAAATACATACTGCATTGGAAGACGGGTTCATAACAAACGAATGAATACTACACTGCCTCTAAAAAGAGAATGTACTACTTTGAAAGGCGAACGAACTAATATTACACTGCACCACAGAAAGAGATACTTCACTGTATTGATGTCATTGTAAAAAAACTTATTCCAGATGTTACTTTCCAAGAATTTTTGGAATTCTCTTCCTGCTAACGGTTTTCCTCCTACCTATAGAAGTGGTCTTTTCAAGATACCAATTGACATCTCCTGTTTTTGTGATAATCATTTTTCAGTTTTGTTGGTTTCAGTTTTGTTAGTTTCAGTTTTGTTTGTTGTTACATCATGTGGCTTCATACCTTGTCTGGGGCGATTCCCATAAAAAAGGCCGAAACGATTAAAACCACCTTATTGCATAACCTAATGACGCCATTATTTCCGAACCATTCTCTGATCCACGTATTCTGCGTTGTTATGACTTTAAGGTGGTCACCGTTCTCTTTCAGTTCCGGATATTCAATCTCGTGTAAACCAATGCTCTCTTCCGTCTCTTCCTAGAAACTGCTTATCCTCTCTATACTATAGTCACATCATCAAGTATTTGCTGACCATTGAAATCTTTTAATTACATTTCAACTTCATTAAGTTACATTGCATCTTCCGTTTTCCTGCTTTTCAGCTGATTACAATATGGTTGTCTTCAAGTCTAACGTAAACAAGTTCTTGATGAGCCGTTCCACTTCTTAAGTTAACAAATTTACCGAATTTCCATTACTAACGATTACTATATTGTCCAATTTCTACTGTACACTCTTTAACCCTTATCCTCGAGTGGCCTCTTGTCCTTGATAAGTGGTTATTCCTATGTAAAAAAAATAATATATAAAACTTTTATTTTGTTTTATCCTTTTTAGAGTCCAGTCTTTTTTTCTCCATTGTTATTTACAAAATACATAACAAAAAAACAAAAACAAAAACAAAACAAAAAAACAAAAACAAAAAGACACATTTATTTCGGAATTTTTAATATCATGATTGATAATGTGTATTATTTGAATCATTTTTTTTTACAAGTGAGTCACGACTTACCAAGGCCCAGAGGCCACTCGAGGACAAGGGTTAATGAATGTACGGTGGTCACCGGGATGAAGTCGTAAGTAATAATTAGCTATCAGTGCTTCCGATATTTACTATCAGGTTGACAAGAAAGTTCTTGCGGTTTTTAACTTTTAAATTCAGATGAACAAATCTTGGTTCAAACAAAAATTTATTGATCGGAATAAGCACAATTTTTTACCAACGCAAAACAAATATATTTATGTCAGCAACGTAAAAAATCTGGAGTTCTGGTGGCGATGAAATCGCTGAAGACATTTTTGATATCACTTATATTTTTACGGCATTTCTCACGGAGAACGTTGTAAAGAGGCTTGAAAAAGTGATAGTCGATAGGTACGAGGTCTGGAGAATATGGGGGATTAGGCAGAGCTTCGTAGCTCAATTCGCTCAACTTCTGCAGAATCGGTTTAGCAACGTGCGGTCGAGCATTGTTGTGGAACAGAATTGGGCTTTTCTGTTAACTAAAACTGGGTGTTGTTGTCGAAGTTTCTGATGCATTTCATCCATTTGTTGTTCAACGCCGTAATGGTTTCGCCTACATTAAAAAAAAACTGTAATGGATGAGACCGGTTGCAGACCACCAAACAGTCAGCATAACCTTCTTTTGGTACAACTCTGGCTTAGGGAAGTGGCATAGAGCTTCGTCGGCGTCTAACCACTGAGTTGAGCGTCGCCGGTTGTCGTAAAGTACCCACTGTTCATCGCAAGTTACAACCCGGTCAAGAAACGGTCGTTCTTGTTGCGTAAAAAAGGAAAAATGATACTTCATAACGGTGTTTCCTTTGGTTGTCGTTCAATACGTGAGGCTTCAATTTATCAAGTTCTTTTGCCTTTCCAATCTCTCTCAAGTGGTTAGAAATCGTCGTATACGTTGTGTCTAATTCAGAAGTAAGTTCTCAAACAGTTGTACGTGGGTTAGCTTTGACTAAGGCTCTTAATTGATCGTTGTCAACATCCGACCACTCCACTCATCATGTTCAAGACTATCCTTGCCGCCATGGAATTTCTTAAACCACCATTCTACTGTGCGTTCAGTAGTGGTTACTGGGCCAAACGCTTTGTTGACATCGCGAGCGATTTCAGCAGCTTTTTGGCTTAACTTGAATTGAAATAAGAAAATTGTGCGAATTTGCTTTTTTCCATCTTGTATTCAATGTTCTGAAAAGAAGACAAAATTGTTTTAAAACGATTGTAATTCAAGCGATTAGATAGAACAAAAAACGTTCTTTAAAATGATATATAAAATAAATGTATTACAACGAAAACTTATTTGAAAATACATCAATTGAAATCCAAATTAAAAATTCCAAATTCCAAATTAAAAAATACATCATTTGAAATCCAAATTAAATATTCCAAATTACAAATTAAAAAAATACATCATTTGAAATCCAAACAAAAAAATTCGCAAGAACTTTCTTTTCAACCTAATCAGAAAATAATAAAAAATACTTAAGGATTCTACCCCATCATGGCTGACAAACGAGAACAATCTACCCTAGTTGATTAAAGAGTGTCATCAGCTCGAAGTTTTGCATAGATTCCCGAGTTTGACATGAAATTCTCGAGTTTGACAAGGCGCATTTGAAGGAATCTGGAAATTATATTTGTCGAAACGGTTTGAGAACAACATTCAAGATGAATAAAACAATACAATAATGCAAAAATATTTTTTTTAAATACGTGCTTTTCGTAATAATATTATAACTAGACCTTTTAGCCCGTTAAAAACGGGAAAAAGTTATAGCCTGTAAAATAAATTTTTATACCAAATTGATGTTTGAATATGGTTAAATTTGTATTCATTCTTGCATTACATACTAATCCCTAATAATCCCTATTAATCCAGAATTGCGTATAGAACAGACACATTAGTATTTACTTCGCTGGACCTTATCATCACAAAAGTCAGTACAAAATTTCAGCCAAATCGGCCCAGAATTTTCCGAGAATATCCTAATTGTGCATCAAACAGACACCATAATACTGAGTTCGCTGAACATTATCATGACAAAGGTACATACAAAATTTCAACCAGATCAGTGAAGTAGTTTCCGAGAAAAAAAAAGCGTAACAGGCAGACAGATAAACAGACTAAGAGAAATATGATATAGATAAAATAAATGGAAGAAAAAAATTGTCGCCAATATTTTTATCAGTTTCTTTTCTTCCCCATTGCCTGCGCAGAGTAATCACCCCTTGTCGCCACTATACATTTGTTCGTCTCAGCAGCTTTCCTGTTCAAAATGGCTGCCGTTATTATATTTTTGTTCTTCTTTCTCTCTTCTATACTTATTATGACGATGCCGCTATTTCAGTTTGTATCATTTTTCATTCGTCTAATCACCACACAACAGACCGTTTCACAATTAGATTACCATTTTATACGTTACTGCGTATTATAAACATTAAAAATGAATCCATTTCCAAACGGATTTCTGAAATTCACCGACTATCCTCGCAGATTTCATGATAAAGAATTTCTAAAAAAATGACCTCCACGTCATTGTATCAGATTTATCACTTGAGTAATCTCCGCAATTTATACCAAGGTGTAATCCAATTTGTTTCAAATTCTTCCCATTTCAGAAAAAAAATACAACTAATCTATTCACATTCGACCCATTTCCATCGCACCAAGCATTCTGAAAAAGTATCACATGTCACGTTACACCATTCCTAAACATCTGTCTCCTTCCTTTGAAAAAGGGCTCGTTTATTGCTAACCACTTGAGATGCTCCTACCGGGGAATACAAGCATGGCTACTCAAGCATTTTATTTTACAAAACAGAGTGCTCTTCCTCTTTGAATCTGGCTTTTCAAATTCCGATCTGGTTGAAATTTTGTATGGATCTTTGTAATGATAATGTTCAGCGGATTAAGTATTATGGTATCCATTTGATGCACAATTATGGATTAATAATGCTTATTAGGGATTAGTATTCAATGCAAAAATGAGCAGAAATTAAACCTTGGGTCGCATCAGACCGCCGTAGAAGGGAAATAAATAACTTCATTCTATGGTCAGAATAGTACTGAAATGTCTAAAACATTTTTTATTCTATATCGAGTCGACTGCTCCGCTTTGATATATTCTTTTTATTCTTATATCTCTTTCTCAGCCGATTTCTTTCTTACGACTAATATACTGATCGAAGATTCGTACTCAACAACAGTCCACTAGCGACTCGGCCATTGCGAATGCAGTGATCATTTTTTTTTAATCTTGAGCTGAGGTATTTTGTTCTGTTCAGCTCTTGGAGGTCGTCTGTCCCAATCTTTGCCTGTATTTTCGCTTTGTGAAAAAGTTGCTTTATAGCTACTGCTCAAAGCGCTCTCGTCAGAAAATGCCGACAGAGCTGTGTATACGGGCCAAGATATGTGATCTTGCGTTCTAGCTTGTTCTGTGCATCTTCCAACCTTGTGGCATACCTCCCCTCCCAGCGGAGAGGGGGAGATAAACACCTATGTAAATAAAGACTTAGAACGAGTTGTTTATCTCCCGTATTTTTTTTTTTTTTTACGCATATTTTACAGACGCTTGTGTCATATGACTTTGGTTTCGGCAGTTTTCGGTGTCAACTCTCTTGAATAATTGAGTTTCAATTAGCATTTTTGGTTATATTAATATCATTTACTCTTTTTAGCTACTGATTTCTGCTCAGCATACGGAATAACGGTCATAAGCAAGATATGGTTCCTTTGGAATTAGGATGATCTTTCTCTCAGATAACGCAATTGCTATGTTAAGAACGACTTTTCTGTCCGCTTGACCATGTGTAATTATCCAACGAAATGGACGAATTAAACCGGAAGTAAAACGAGCAAACAATCTTGATTATAACTTGTAATATGTCGAGTTTTAGTAAAAACAAACAGTTTGTGTTTTAAGATTTTCAAATTTTCTCCTTTCCCCAGTTTGTGAGATAAAAATTTTAAAACAACCATAACGTAACTTGCACGGCAATAGATACGGCTGAACTGCTTGTCCAGCTCTCGGTATTCGCTAATACGTGAGAGATAACGACACGACCAGAACGAGAATGTAAGATTAAAGACAAGGAGATTACATATTCAGCGTTGGGTTCAGCGATTGTTATCGTGAAAATGTACATGATTTAACATAATTTCCATGGGGAAAAATCTACATGTTCACCGTATCTACATTGTTTTTATTGTATGTTATTCTCTTTCTTTTTGCGGGCTGGGGGGGCACAGGGCATCTTATCGCATACCAGACATTCAGTCACTACCCCAGAGACTCCAGCCGAAAGATCTTTTTAAAATTGTAACAATCCCTTTAGCCCAATCATTAGTTTTTTTTTTAACCTTTCTTGCATTCTCTTCATTGACGATGTAGATTTTTGTATTTCTTTCATGAATCCAGTTGCTTCTAATGTTACTAAAATGATGAAGATCTTCCTAAGATTCCAGTTTCTGTTCGTGTTGTGTATAAGACCATGATATTTCGTTATCTTCATCCTATCGACTCTGATTAAGTCAGCGTCGTTAGAGATACTGACTTCAACTAGGCTTATTCAAAATATAATCCTTCATGGGTTATAAAATTAGTTATGATGTGGACTGACAGCTTCGAGAAAGACTCGGAGAAAGCAATTCCAATACCAAAACCAAGTTGGTTAAAAGTCTTACAGGGTGGATCGATAAAGTTTTCGCCCTAAAGAAAACAACACTACAGCTTTATTTTAAAACTTTTATTGAAAAAAATCTATTCAGGTAACTTGATTATGTAGTAGACCTAACATCCATTCAATGTAGTCGCCTTCAGCCTCAATCACAGCCTGGATACGGGTTCGGAACTCGGAGCATGCCTTTTCCACAAGCGTCGGCGTGAACTCGGCGGATGGCGGCGATCAGGCTGGCTTTGGTATTGTGGGAGGTCATGTTCTTGACCTATGACCAAACGAAGTAGTCCAGCAGGTTCAGGTTGTGGGAGGAGGGGGCAGCGAGTGAAGGGTACAAAGTCGTAGCCTGGGTCTCTTTGGACGTTTGGGCCGACGTAGAGTCCTGTTGCCACGCACAGGGTCTGCTAGCGGCCACCTGATTGCACCAGGGGATCACCACTCTCTTCAGCACATCCAGATACACATTGGTGTTGAGTTTCAAGCTGACTTCGAAGATGTGAAGTGGAATAATATGCCCCTCAATTGAAATCACACCAAATACCATAACCGTGGTCAAAACTTTTGTTTTTCATCACCCTGGGCACGTCCCTGTTATTTATGGCAATCCAGCGATGCATTTTGTGAGTCCTGGCAATAGTCCTGTTATCATAACTTAGATCGGTAGAGAGCATTAGTTGTACAGAGGCGCATCTCCAATCATTCGTTAAACTTTATGTCAGACATGATACAAAGCTCCTATCGCTCTTAGATTTATACACAACTGACCAACTAGTAGATATTCTGCAAGAAAAAACCCCAGAAAACTCGGTTTTAATCAAAGGAAATGGAATCATGTCGTCTTTTCTAGTCCGACGATTTTATCGATCCACTCTGTACAATGCTGATTCATACGAATTCACTTTCTATGTACTAACAATAATTGCTAAGCAAGGCTCAAAGGCTATTCGAGGATAAAGGTTAAGGAATTGTTCAGATGGACGGCGGGAAGAACTTGAATATTATTAACGATGATTGAAATTATTTATTTTATTTTATTTGATTATTTTATTTTATTTTTGCTTTTGGAATCCTTTGAGATGAAGCTTCATAATTTGTGTATTCATTATTTTAAAGAATGTTATCCTCATCTTCATAGTTATTGTTGTTTCACCACATTTTGGTCAACTCATTCTCTGGCCTTCTTTAGGAGGTTAACCATAACAGGATAGAAATGTTAAATCTTGTAACTTTCCACGTGAGCATTGTCTGAATGTAGCGGTTGCAATCCTACCCAAGCAGGCCCGAGGATTAATTGGCCAAAACGTGGCTAGACAACAACAACAACCATGGAAAGCAATACTTACTGGGGATAAGTGACAAAGCTCAGCATTCCTATCTCGTCGTGGTTAATCATCTGGTTAAGAAGGTCGAAGGATGAGTTGGCTGAAACGTGGCGAAACAAAAACAACCACGAAGATAAGGATAACAGTTTGCAAAAGAACAAATACAAATATCCGTGCATGAGGTCGCCAAGCTAATAAAGAACCTAGATTCCAAAAAAAAAAACATGATTAAAACTCAGATTATTCAAGTGAATAATTCAACAACAATTTGTTCACATGATTCTTAAAAATTGCAATGTTGTAGTAAGGTGGGAATCAGCTCCGTGGTATTTTATTCTGAAGAGGAATAATTATAGGAAATATATTTTCTTATCAAATTTCCATTTAGTTTTATGCACATAAAAAATTATTTGCAGCGGCTGTAGTTAGACGAGTTTTTATTGTGAATGTTTTGAAGGAAAAACGTATATATTCGAGCTCAGTCGAGCACTTACCATGAAAATAAGGATAAAGCATAGAAAGACTAAACCCCTCTCTTCTGTGAGAAAAAGGTTATAGTGAAGAGAAGAGTACACCCCCACTACATTGCGAAATCGGTTTTGTATTTTGTTAAGGCAAGAAAGTAGTATTTATAATTACTTTAGGGAGATGAACACCTCTGACTTGCACGGTCCCAGGCCACCCTTGGGCAAGGTATAGTACCTGTTAACCTTCTCCCTGATATTCTGGCGGATTACTATATACGAGCTAGATGAGGTACCCCAGCCGTTATGAAGGCAATGCCTCTAAGAAAGGTGGGGGTGGGGGTCTGTTGAAAAAACAAAGTGGATAGAGAAAGTTCGTTGGCATTTTAAGACAATCTTCTAGTGATGGTGTCACTAACAACAACATCGCTTCCAATTCACCATGAGCCAATACGGAAGTAGTAAGACTCAGAAAACTGTCATGAGAATGCACATTTGCCAGTGCGAAATCTGATCTAACTGGAAATAGTGAAAAAAGGGTTCTCTTAGTTGCACCTTTCTAGATTTCTTCATCAACGTTGATATTTATATTAAGCTTTGACCGATGTGTATTTCGACCTTCTTCATGTGTATGATTTATTGATTGGACTCAGATATTTTGCTTATATTATACGCCAGTCGTTCCAAAAGTAAACCCATTTTTTAAAAATTAAAAACCGTTGAAAAGCTACGAAAACGGAAGTGGTACCATTAAAACAAGCGACATTTTGCGCTCCAGAATTTATTTTTCTACATAGTTACCACCATTCTCAATGCACTTTTGCTCGGAATTCAATTACGCATCTTTGCTTCTGGCACATGTCTATGACAGGGCTTGTTTATTAGAGTTTCATATCGTCAATATCTACAACAGAGAGATGAAAATTTCAGGTTAAGAATACATAAGTTTATTCATAAAAGCAATCTTCAATCCCATCTAATCCATTCGGACGAAATAAAAAATAGGAGGCATTATTTTTGGAACGACCCTCGTAAATTGTGTGAGTTTATTATTTGCGTGAGATTTCGTTTCTCACTTGTCACGTTATGACGTTTATGTCATGTGACACGTGAGCTTACTTTATTAAAAATAAATAAACGTCTAGTACATACGATCAGGTGTAATTTTGACTTTCAGTCTTTAGACAAGTGTTTGGTTACTTTTAGAAGTTATTTGCAATTACCTTCTTGGTTCTGCAAACTCAATTGTCGATTCCCGATTCGATTACCCTTTTCGTTTTTAAACTAGACAGCGAAACCTCTAATTGTCTTTAATTGTGTTCATTCATTCTGGGTTGAAAGTTGGCTCTTCTTGTCAGCCACATTTTATAGCACCAAGCCATCAAGCAAAAATATATCCTGTCATTGGTATGGATTCTATAATTATCAAAGAAAGGAGAACCGTATTCACCGTCGGCGGAAATAATGTTAAGGCACGTCGGGATTCATGTAAATTTTTAAATAGAATTTTACGAACACTAACGAAAATGAAGCCCGTAAAAACATTGCCAAAATGTCAACAAAAATTGCGATTTAAAACGTTATTCAATATATATATAAACGTTTTTTTGTGTTAATTTTTGTGTTAATAGCAAGGCATAGACATAATTCTGTTTAGTCCTAATTAATGTATTTTTGCTCAGTGATATAATAGAGAGGGTTAATGCAGTCGAAGTCTTCTTACCCGGAACATATTTAGTAATAGATATTTTTTCTGATTCACCGTTATTTAACCACCTAAATAAATGCAAATAATAATATCAAAATACAGTAAAATATAATATATTATTGTATTTAATCTATTTAATTGCTATTATAAATTCATCCACTATCGCTCATGGCATGTGAGAACTAAAAGGCAAAAGAAAGGAAGCGAGGTTGTCGAAAGTAAACCCAAGTTTCACTTTCTATTCTCTTTAAAGGGTTAAAAAATAAATTCTTTACCAAATGTACAATTATAAAATAAAATTTAAATCCCAAAGTTTAAAAAGTAGAGAAAGAAATCGTTTTAGTTTTAGAAATCGTTTTAGTTCTAATCTAAATAATATTCTTGCTTAATTAGTCCGTACATTGAAAAAAGGCCAAATACAATTTTTGAAAGCCAAACTGCTTAGGTAAAAGGCAAAATTCGCGAAGTTTAGCTTTAGAAAGGCCAATCTGGCAACCGTGAACAAGAGTATGAGTATGAACCCATTTGATGATGGATCGCATTCGAAAATTATTGTGATAATATTTGACCATTAGTGGGAGTTTCTGAGCAAGAAACTCGTAGTAATTTCGACGGTCAGCGGTACTCATCGAAAAAAGAAGCGAAACGTTTCGTAAAGAAACGGAACATACGAAATATAAAAAAAAAAAACTGGCTAAAACAAAAGAACATAGTCTGCCATTTGGTACTGGACTAAAAGAGTAAATAAAAAAAATTGTTTCTTACAATGTAATGTTATTATTTGTATTGAACTATGTAGCACATTATTACTTTCTGGGTATTTGTTAGTATTTATTAATTTATTACATTTCGGTAAGTCCTATATTTAACATACAATATGCCATATTTTCTATGGACACGTTAATAAACCCATATTTACTGCGTGTTGTTAGTTTTTCTTCTCCCCTCAAACCTTTTTCCTTTGCGTTTTCCAGAAAGATATCAGCGTTATCAAAAGATATGTGTTGATTAAATATATTTCTCAACCCTTAGATATTCCACGGGCCCTGCTAGTTTTAATAACTACTATATTAATTTCTGTTGAAATGAAACAAATAAAATTAAATTTGTACAAACAAATTTCCATTGCTACCTTTAAGCATGTCTTCATGAAACCGATCTTTTTTTTTTTGCTACGCATCTTTATAAGTAGTTGATGATTTAAACTTTATATATTTTATACTTATTAACGCCAAACAAGGCAAATAACCACGTAGACGCAAGGGGATACTATGAATTAAGAATCAGGGCCTATAGGGACACCTTATGTAGGGAGTTGAGCAGCAAAGTGTCTTTTCACATTGCAGTTAAATTTGTGCATGTACGCATGTACAGTCAGGAAAATAAGAAACTGGGAGGGAATTCCAAAATCTGGCCGTTCGAAGGAAGAAACTTTCTCAACATCGGGACCTCTACAATGACGGCAAGAGATTTTGCTGTTTGTTGAGTTAGTCGGGGATAATTATGCCGAGTGAGCACCAGTGATATGAGTTCGTCGAAGCTCATTCCGTTAAGGCACTTATAAAACAGGGATGTAATCCGGTGATGGAACAAGTGTTGGAGCTTGGTTTATAATGCGAAACCTATTAGATTGGAGATTATTTGTTTGGACTCTGTCCAATATATAAAGATTTAGCTAACATTTGAAAATAACATAAGTTATATTTTAAAATAAAACGAATAAAAATGCATATTTATCTATATACTAGACTACCCATGACCCGTTGGGTCAGTATGTTATATTAACTATGGAATTAATGTATGAGTGTGATACTTGTGATGTAAAGAAAATAGTTCTTTGTGAGATAACAGAAACATTTCTATGAAAGAATATTAAAATGAAAAAGAATTCTATGAGTCGTTAATTGTTTATTTTTGGGGAAAACCATTACATTACACTTGGTTTGCCATACTTATAGGTAAACGTGCACTGAACAGATGCCATAATACTTATTATAGTTAAATTCAAATTTTGATATATCTTTTAATTTAAACGCGAAAAGAAAACACAAAAAAAAACAATTGGGACGCTAAAAACGTACACAGTAAAACAATACGTTTTATTGTCGCGTTGATTATTTATTTGTAACACAATTAAAAAAACATATTTTCGGGGTTATTTATTTATGTTGGTAGTGCAGAAGAAAATGTATGAATGTTTTTACGAAAGGTGTATTAAAAAATGGAGAATAAATTAAAAAAAGGAAGACGGTAGGTAAATCGCCGTTGTAAAATGCTCTTATGGTTGTCAACAGGTTAAAGTAGATTTATTTGTAAGAAAATTGCGTTAAAATAACTTAAACGTAATACGGAAATGAACGATGTAAAAAAAGCAGAAAGTATTAACAATTGTTTATTTGGATAATTTACATGCGAAAAAATGGGACGCTGAAAATGTGCACAGTAAAACAATGCGTTTTATTGTCGCGTTGATTATTACGGGTTTATGTTTATATATGCATGCGCAACAGGAAGTCGTAAATCGGATGTTAGGTTACAACACCCGTTACAAGCTCATTTGAGTTTTATAATTAATAAATTAATTTATAATATAATTAATTTATAATTAATAGGACAGCGTGTGTGCTATTTTGTGTATCACGTCCACATCCGAGTGACTGTCATTTAATTGTTCTGGACTTCCATTTCTTGGTAATAAATAATTTTACCAAGAATTTTTCATGTTTTGGTTTCGGTTTCGATTATAGCTGATGTCACTCAATTCATTTATTTTTTATAAATAATTTTACCAAGAATTCTACATAAGTTTTGGTTTCGATTTCGATTACAGCTGATGGCACTCCAATAATCTATTTTTTAATAAATAATTTTATCAAACATTTCTCATAAGTTTTGGTTTCAATTTCGATTATTTTCCACAGGTTCCGCTAGTAAAGCTGAATTAATTAAAAAAAAATGAATCAGACAAAAATTAATGTCGATTGTACGGATTAAGATAGCATTACATTACGTACGAGTTAAGCTATAAAAAATATAATATCATTACTTTTAAATAGATACTTTAATGATTCCAAATCGCTTTTAAATTGTCCACAAAGAACAATCATTGTTTAGGCCGGACAATAACAATCTAAAGTGATTTGGAAGTCTGTAAATTGTAAATTCTAAATCCTTTGATAGTACAGATCAATAAGTCTCCTGTGCGTCATGAGTAAGTTGCTGGAATTTATGTTAAATAGAGAAGTAATCAACCACCTCAGCAAAAAAAAACAAAAAAACCCTTAGTGACATGCAATATGGTTTCCGTTCTGCTAGATCTACAGTAGATACACTAACGGTTATATCTCATCAAGATTATCGACGGCGGTTTTCTTTTTAGGGCAATTGCTCTTGACATATCAAAAGCCTATGATAGTGTGAAACGGGCCTTAGGTGGACTTGAGTCACTAAGTGCTGAGAGGGGGGGGCAATAGACAAAGGAACAAGAAACAATAGATAGAAAATAACAAACAATGAATCTCTAGGTATTTTTAGACCGAGCTTTTTAGAGTTGACATGACAATTGAAACCTACAGATAAACAGGGAAGAGCAGCTTCCGGTAGCCGAGGTAGGGGGGACCTCAGATACCAACGTAGAGGAGACAGTTAGTTGATAACTAGATGCCCGTCGCGGCGGATGGAAGTTAGACAGTTTTTAGAGTTGACTGTAAAACAAATAGAAAGGAACGTAACATTAATAGAACGGGGAAAAGTCACACAAACGCACGCACACACACACACACACACACACACACACACACACACGCGTGCACCCCCACCCCCCCACACACACAAGTCCAACAATCAATTATATGTGAACATTGTGTTTGTGTTTTTCCTTTTATTGTTCCACGACTTATTATATTTCTACTTTTGTGAAACCACGTGTGTTCCTATCGACAGTCGCCAGCGAGAAAATGACGATGCGGCCATAAGAGGAATAGTCGGACGAAAAATCCATGATACACGACGTTGAGAGTTGGCGATCTGTCGAGGGCGCGCACGGGTGGTCACAAGCCCTTGATAGGGTATGGTATAAAGGCCTACGCTACAAGACCTTTAGCTACGGTGTAGCTGGAAATGTCTTTTCAGTTATAAAATACTTTCTCTCTGATAGGTTCATAAGAGTAGTAGTTAATGGGCAGAAAGTAGAAGCTCACAGTATTTATGCTGGAGTCTCTCAGGTGTCTATCCTAAGCCCGACTCTCTTCCTGATCTACATCAATGATCTTCCAAATCACACCCTAAGATCATTCGTAGACGTTTATACTGACGACACTACCATCTATGGAAACACTTCAAAGGCCATAAATGACCAAGTTCTCTCTCATTCTTTCTGCTCTGATCTTGAGAACGTGGTACAATGGAGAAACGTTATGATTCCCGTTTGAAATCCATTTGAATGGCCCTCGTCTTGGGGAGGCTCTATCTTTCGACAAGCTTCTGGGTCTAAACTTTACTGCTGATATGAAATGGAACACGCACATCAAATTCGTTGCTAAGGTCGCTGGGAAAATGTTGGGATCCTTCTATCGATCCAGTAGATATCTCACTTCTGGTGCAATTCTTTGCCTATAGACAGAGTACCGTTGCCACATCTGGGCAGGAGCTGCTAGAAAGCTTATACTTGCTTGACAGAGTTCAAAAGAGACTTCGTCGCCTAGTAGGGGATGCCCTTTTTTCCCTGCAATTATTTTCCCACAGAAGAGATGTTGCGAGCCTGTCTCTGCTTTATCGTTATTTTCATGGCAGGTGCTCGTCTGAGCTCTAATCTATGATCACTGCTCGCCAAACTTTTACGGAAAACACTCGTCTTATTGAAACCACTACCAATATTTCCCTCACTTTTCATCCGTGCCAAAATTTAAATGTTGATTCCATGAAAAAAGGTTCTTTCTTAGAACTGCACGCATGTGGAATTGCCTTCCGTTTCTCTGTTTTCCAGCTGACTACAATAAGGTCATCTTCAAGTCCAACATAAACAAGTTCTTGATGAGTCGTCCCTTTAAGTAATCCAATTTACCAATTTTCCACTACTAACGATTACTACGATATTGTCCTATTCACTACTGTACACTCATTAACCTTTATCCTCAAGTGGCCTCCGGGCCTTGACAAGTGGTGACTCCTTTGCATAATAGTATCAAAGTTTATAAGAAAAGAAAAAGTTATATAGTTCATCTGTGTTCATTTTTATAAATTCTAAGAAATCAAAATGAAAATGCTAAAAAGTAAACAATCGATAAAAATTATGAGATCTACATGTGATAGTTTCAGATTGATTTATTTGATGAATCGAATTTTTTTATTGGATTATCCTTTCAAATATTTGCGCACAAAAAATAAATATGAATAGCAATAACGAGGTATCGGAAGACACTGAATGAACCAAAAATGGAACCTAATGTCACAGTTTTGATGTTCCTATGTCGCATAGCGATTGCAACAGATATTGTTAATCTTTGCAAGAGACGAACTAAGTACAGATCGAAGTGACACAAAGTTTGAGAAATAAACCAGTTCATACGAAATAGAACAAGAAAAGATAGCATGCAAGTTCAGATGAGGCTAAATGTGTCAAATTTAAGTAAAAGCAAAGAAACTTCAGTCACATGATGTATTACGTCAAGGATATCAAGCTTGAAAAAAGAAATGATGCTTTCTGGACGGAGCACGGAAGAGGTCGCCAATGATACTATAATAATCGAAAGGAAAACTTTGATAGTCGCTAAGATCAAAATGTCCACTTCTAAGATATCTGTTCCCTGTGATCGCTAATAGAGTAATAAGTAATTAGTTACGAAATACTAATCACTTTTATTTTCATGTAAAGTTATTTCTCACCAGAATAAAATCAATGCTAAAAGCTCGCAACGAACGTTTTATTCTTGATTTTCTTTATACATTTTTTTTAATTACGTTTTCACCCCAAACAAGGAACATTGTCACTTTGGTGTAGGGAGCTACTATCAGGGGCAACAACTACTGGGGTACTATGTAGGGATTTGGGCAGCAAGATGTCGGTTCACGTTACACTTGAACTTCTGCACGTCAGTACTGTTAGGGAAGTAGGGACCTGGAATGGAATTCCAAAGTCTAGCGGTTCTGGGGAAGAAACTATTGGAGTAGAAAGATCTTTTACATCTAGGGATCTCTACAGTGTGGGGGTGGGATTTAGCAGCCTGTCGGGTTTGTCGAGTGTGCTCATGTCGTGGGGGCACAAGTGATTGCAGTTCGTCAGAGCATTCACCACTAAAATACTTGTAGAACAGGCAGAGGGATGCAACATTTCGTCTATGGGACAGAGGCTGAAGCTTAGATGCCAGTTCAGGGCCTATCAGATAGGCGGCTCTCTTTTGAACCTTGTCAAGGAGCGAGAGACTAGTAGCAGATGCACCAGCCCAAATATGACAGCAATACTCCATACATGGGCGAATGGTGGCCTTATAGAGGTACAGGATACTTTCGGGTGTTAGTAGTTGTCTAGCACGGTAGAGAGAGCCCACCTTTCTTGCAGCGGCCCTGGCAATGCCTTCAATGTAATTGTTCCAACTCATGTTTCCTGTGAACATTAGGCCAAGGAGTTTGAAAGATGTACTCTCAGATAAAGAGTCGTTGGCCATTGCTATAGGTGGTAGAGAGGGTTTCTTGTAATTATTGAATGAAACTAGTTTAGTCTTGGCGGCATTGAACGTGACCAACCATTTTTGTCCCCATTCCACTACAGATTGGAGGTCTTCCTCTAGTGTTTCTACCATTTCTTTAGAAATGTGTTCATTTGTTTTCCTGTCGTGCCTGTTATAGAGCGTAGTGTCATCAGCATATATACCCATCTCGGAGGCAATTGTGTCGGGGAGGTTATTTATGAATATCAGGAACAAGAGAGGTCCAAGGATAGACTCCTGGGGCACTCCCACATTTATATCATATTGTTTAGATGTACGACCGCCGAGGACAACCTGGATTTTTCTCTTATCTAAGAAGGATTTAATTATGTTAAAATAATTTCACGTAATCTATATAATATTCTGCTCGTTTTGCCATTGTTTTTTCCGTACATTACGCTTTGAAAAAGGCCAAATACAATTTTAAAAAGGCCAAACTGCTCCAGAAGAGGCCAAATTCACGAAATTTGAGTTTTAAAAAGCTCATCTGGCAATCCTGGAAAAGAATATCAGAATGACCTCTCTTTGATGCAGCCTCGTTTTCAAATATCATTATAATGGCGTGAGAAAGTAACTCATAGTAATTTCAACGTTCAGCGGTACTTCACCAAAGAAAGAAATAAGCGAAATATTACACAAAAGGAAACATTCGAAAAGAAACAAAGTAAAAAAAAAAAAAAATAAAATAAAAAAAATTGTCTGCGAAAAGGTTCTGGACTGAAAGGGTAAATTAATAACTGTTTCTTTCAATGTGATTTTATTATTTAAATTCAACTATGTAGTACAATATTACTTCCCAAGTATTTATTATTATTAGGACTATGACAACAGCATATTCTTTTCATTATTTTGACTCTGGAGTATATATTCTACACAACCAGACATAGTTAATAAGTCGAGAACCACATCACTCTGTATAAAAGCATATAAGATATCAACAAATACACACTCAAGAGTAAAAACAACGAAAAGAATATGCTGTTGTCATAACTCTTATTATTACTTATTAACTTATCTTATTTGGGTCAGTTTTATATTTAAAATACAATGCACCCCATTCTCATAGAAATGTTAATAAACTAATATTTGTTACGTGTTATTGGTTTTTCTGTCCAAAAGAACTTAGTTTTAGCGCTAACCATAAAAATACCAGCTTTATCAAGACATATTTGTTGATCAAATATATTTCTCAATCTGTGGAATTTCTTTGGTTCTTGCTAGTTTAAAATATTACATTAAGACGTCTATACAACTAGTTTAATATATTTTGTGACAGTAATGTTTTCATATGAATTATATGCTAACTATCGTACTAGTACGACCTAATTCAAATGCTTCGGTTGCATTGCATCTTATTTTTTTTCAAAGGTTTAAACATAATTTACAGAAATACCATTCGTTGGTCAAATTTCCTTCAGTGAAGCATCTGTCGATCAAAGCTTCGTCTGTCATCGGCCCAAAATCCGATAGATTTGATTGAATTCGAACTCAGTTAGATATCAAATGAGGATTTCATTCAGAAAAACGGATTAAAAAAAAAAACTATTTCAGGTCCTTCCTTTGGTTCTATTCGACTTTGGATAGTTTTATAATTGACCAAACAGCGTAGTGAAACTTTGCCAAAGTCAGACGAGATCGAATTGATTATTGGGTCTGCCTCCCACCTACCACGTATATTCCACGATTGAATCCACTCATATTTGCAGAATTCTTCTGAAAGCGCCAGCCATTTTATCTCCAGTTTCCTAAATTCAGAAAAAAAAAGTATGAATAAATTAAATCGGAGAACAAATCACAATCTTCAATCACGTATAATTGGCAACTGCTTAACTCGGAAACAAATGCAATCATATTATTATAAATGCATTAAAAAGGGTAAGCCTATGTATATTTAGACATTTAGATCTATGTAGCTATGCTCGACATATATGCGTAACTAGCTGTCCCGACCCGGCATTGTCGTGGAGTATATATACTTTCAGTTTTGTTTCAGCTTTCTTGGAAAGTCTAGCGTTTTATATAATTTTACGAACTGTTATTAAGTTTTTAAATATTAGGAGGTTAATAAGCGGAAAAAAGTCACCTGCGTTTTATTATGGGATATTACCTGATCGAAAAAGCAAATAACAAATCAAAATATTCACACTCCGTCAAACTACTTCCCTACCCCCTCTATTTGATAAAATCAAAAGCTAAAGCCTTAAACTTTTGCCCATGTCAAACGATCAAGCACTGGCGTGTCAAAATTATGTTTTGAGGGCTAGAAGGCAAATGTGGCAGAGGAAAGCTAACGAGAAAATATCTTTGAGTAGATATCTCTCAACAATTAGGAGTTCATCAAACAACTTGCCCTGGATCGGAAGGAAGGGAGAAAAATGAGTCACGTGGGTTCACAATCCGCACCAAACGGAAGATGCGACTCATGAGGAAGCAGAGTTTCACAGCATAAAAAAAATGTTCGTAAACATAATTGCAATCAGTATAAATCTAACACTAATCAAAAAAAGCAGACGTCAACTTTTTTCAGAATTCCAAATTCGTTTATCATTCGGTGTAACTGTATTTTAGGCTACATTTTTATTATTTACCTACTAGGAGTTTTCACACAAGCCATCGTCAAACATTTTTCTTTGAGAACAACTTGTGGACAACAAGCATCGCCAGATTTCAAGTACTCTCCATTTCTTTCGATTACCTTTGCAGATGAATTTGCGTTATCGTAACAGCCGCTGACTATTGATTTCTCGTTGGCAGCAACCATTGGTCTTCACTGGAATTTGGATGGCAAGATCGCAGTCCTCTTTGCACTCATCCAGCGGAGGTCTGACTAGTGCTTTCTCTTCTCGTTCTTTCCATGCTCTTTGACCTTCTTCACTTATTTGGTGTGGCGTTAGTTTATGGTGACATCACACAAGGGGGGGGGGAAGCGGGACGCAGAAGGTGGGGTTAACTTACAATTATACAGTTTCAATTTTCATGATTCCATGTAATGTTGCTTTGTGTTTTACATCTGTAACAGTTTCTGTGTGTCCGGCTTGTGTATGTAATTCATGTGGGTTAGTCTCCGCATTCAAGCGTTTTTCTTAATATTCCAACCGTTTCATTATTGTCATCCGTTGTATCTTCTCAGCCCCCCCCCCGATTCCAATCTCTCCCCTTCTTTTTTCAAAGTTTTTCGGTATTGTTCCTAGTTCTCCTACTATTAGTTATGATATCTTGTCTTACTTCATTATTATTATTATTATTATTATTATTATTATTATTATTATTATTATTATTATTATTGGCTCACAAAGAGCTTTCACACAGATCATAAAGGATCTCTCCTTGAAAACAGCCTGTGGTGTTCCCTGGAAGCTGAGTGACAACACGTCTCTCCAGTTTTTCAGTGCTCTCCACCTCTTCTGATAGCATTTGCAAATTAATTTCCATTATCGCTACAGCCGCTTACCATTGATTTCTAGCTAGCAGTAGCCATTGGTCTCCACTGGAATTTGAGTGGCAATAAGCCTTCCCAACGGCCAAGTTCTCTTTACACTTGTTTAGCAGAGGTCTGGTCAGTGCTCTCTTTTCGGTCTTTCAATCTCCTGTACCCTTCTCAGTTATTTGGCATAATTTTTTTTTGTGAGGCGGGGGGGGGGCGATTGTTGAGTAATGGGAGGGGCTGGGGACGGGATAGAGAACTTATAGATGTGCATCTTCAATATTTTTAGTTCCATTTAACGCTTCTTCATGTTTTGTCTCTGCAGCAGCTCATCCGGCCCGTGCATATGGCTCATGTGTATGAATCTCTGAGTTTCCACATTCAAGGATTTTCCTTAATATTCCAGCCGTTTTCATTATTATTATTCGTTGTATTTTTCCAGCCATTCCTCTGATTCCAATTTCTCCCATTCTTTTTTCAAAGATGTTCGGAATTGTTCTTAGTGCTCCGAATATTATAGGAATTACTTTTATCATCCATATCTCTTTCAGCTTTTGTATTTTCTCCATTTCTCCTTTTCTTTGTTATTCACCCTGTGGTCAGCTGGAATAGCAAAGTCTACGATTTGGCTGGACTTTTCTTTTTTGTTAATTATTACGACATCCGGTCTTTATGCTTGGATGGGTTTATCTATTTGTATGTCCATGTCCCATTTCTTCTTCTTCTTCTTCTTCTTCTTCTTCTTCTTCTTATTATTATTATTATTATTATTATTATTATTATTATTACTATTACTACTACTATTATTATTATTATTATTATTATTATTATTATTATTATTATAGTAATAATAATAATAATAATAATAATAGTAATAATAATAATAATAATAATAATAATAATAATAATAATCATCTCAGCTGTATAAAGAATTAAATGGTACTAAACAGGCGGGAAATAACAACACTCTAAATGCAAAAGATGCAAGGAAGTTCTGGAGTGAGATTTGGTCTGTCGAAGGGCGATATAATGAGAAGACTAGCTGGTTGGGAGAGGTCAGAGAAAGGCTACCAGAAATGCAGCAGATGAAGAACGTTGAGATAACCATCGATGACGTTAAGGCTGGCATACGAACGATGACAAACTGGAAGGCACCTGGTCCAGATGGAGTGATGGGTTTCTGGTTTAAACAGTTTCCATGCCTTTATCCACCTATAGCTGCTGTTCTGCAAAAGGTTGTAGAGTCGGGAGATGATGTCCCTGATTGGCTTGTGAAGGGAAGAACAACACTGATTAGGAAAGATCCTGTAAAAGGAACAGATGCCAATAATTATAGACCAATTACATGTCTGCCATTGATGTGGAAACTGTTGACTGGAATATTTGCGGAGAAAATTTATGAACATCTAGAGAGTAATGGTGTTTTTCCTGACGAAAAAAAAAGGGGTGCCAGAAAGGCTCGAGAGGTACTAAAGAGCAACTACTAATTGATAAAGCAATAATGCAGGATGCGAAGAAGAAAAAGAGAAATCTGAGCGTAGCATGGATCGATTACAGAAAGGCTTATGGCATGGTCCCTCATTCATGGATACGTGAAACACTATTGATGATGAAGGTTGCTGATAATGTGGTAGGGCTTTTGAAGACAAGTATAGCTTAATGGAAAACGGTGCTGACAGCAAACAGAGAGGAGATGGGGCAGGTTGGCATTAAACGTGAGATATTTCAAGGAGATTCATTATCGCCACTTCTTTTTGTAATAATAATGATGCCACTGAGCATCCTCTTGAAGAGAAAAAAATGGGGTATAACTTTGGATCTGGTGACAGACGCCTCAACCATCTACTGTTTATGGATGATTTGAAAATATTCAGTAGAAATGAAAAGGAAATGGAGAGACTGGTAGAACTTGTGGGGACATACTCAGAAGACATTGGGATGGAGTTTGGGATTAGTAAATGTGCGGTGCTGGTGATGAAAAGAGGAGTAAAGGTTCATTCGAATGGAATAGTGCTGCCAAAAGGAGAAATCATGAAAGAAATAGAAGATACAGAATATAAGTATTTAGGAGTGCTGGAGGGTGTAGGCATCATGAACAGAGAAATGAAGGTAAAAGTCAGGAAGGAGTATCTCAGAATAGTGAAACTAATTGAAAGTCGAAACTGTATGGAAGAAATCTAATGAAAGCAGTGAATGCATGGGCAGTCAGTGTTTTGAGATACAGTGCGGGAATTTTAGAATGGTCTCACAAGGATTTGCATGCCGTGGATATCAAAACAAGAAAAGTTTTAGCAATGTTTGGTATATTTCACATTCGAAGTAGCGTAGCAAGGCTGTATCAAAAGAGGAAAGATGGTGGGAGAGGATTGAAAAGTGTAAAAGATTGTGTGAGAACCGAGGAGATGTCGTGGTTAGAAGTGAGAAGTGGATGCTTAAGGTTGTGGCCAATGAAGTGGGGATATGTGAGACCAAGGCTGATTATGTGAAACGTATGGATAGAGAAAGGGCAGAGGAACTGGCTAGAAAGAAAATGCATGGAAGGTTCTTCCAGAATATAGCAGAAGTGGCTGATGAAAGATCATGGCAATCGCTTAGAGCTGGGTATCAGGCTAAGAGTACTGAAGCTTTTGTGTGTGCAGTATAAGAGCAGGCATTAGGAACACGATTGTTCAAAAAAGTGATTATAGGAGAGGGAAGTGATACCGGATTTGTGGTAAGACCTCAGAGTCAATTGCGCACCTTGCACCAGGGTGTAGTGGACTGGCCTAGAGAGAGTACCGCAAAAGACACGATCGCATGGGACTCCGGATATATTGGGAGGTGTGTAAGAGGGTTGGGGTGAAGTGTGCTGGAAAATGGTTTGAGGAGGTGTCTGATGAAGTGTGAACAAGTGAGGATAGCAAGGTAGAGGTATGGTGGGGCAAAAGTGTCATAACGACCAAGCAATTGGAACATAATCGTCCGGATTTGGTCGTCATTGACAAAGTCTCAAAAAACTGGCAAATTGTAGACTTCTCAGTACCCTGGGACAGGAATGTGAGAGAGAAGGAGAATGAGAAGTGGATCAATTATGCTCCATTGGCCTTGGAGATAAGGCGTATACACGGGGTTAAAACACAAATAATCCCGGTCGTAGTTGGTACACTAGAAGTAGTATCAAGTCGTCTGGAAGGACAATTAAAAAAACTACAAATCCCCGATGTTTTAGGCGGCCTTCAAACCACTGCAATTCTAGGTACTATTAACATCCTTAGAAAACCCTTGATCTTTGAAGCTCCTGGTTTGAAGCCGGGATTAAGGGAAATCCTCTGGAAATGAATCCAATCCCTTTCCAGAGAGACGTTCATAAACGAAATCAGAATTATTATTATTATTATTATTATTATTATTATTATTATTATTATTATTACTAGTAGTAGTTGTAGTCATATTTCCTATTATTAGTCGTAGTATTCCCTATTATTATTAGTAGAAGTATTTTCTATTAGAATTTGTAGTATTTTCTATATTATCATTATTAGTAGAATTTCATATTATTATTATTATTATTGCTATTATTATTATTATTATTATTATTATTATTGTTATTATTATTATTATTATTATTATTATTAGTAGTAGTAGTAGTAGTAGTAGTCATATTTTCTACTATGTCCTAGTATTCCCTATTATTATTAGTAGAAGTATTTTTTATTAAAATTTGGAGTATTTTCTATATTATCATTATTAGTAGTATTTCATATTATTATTATTATTATTATTATTAGTAGTAGTAGTAGTAGTAGTAGTAGTATTTCCTATTATTGGGAGCATTTTCTATTATTATCAGTATTTGACATTATTATTATTAGTGGTAGTATTTCTTATTATTAGTAGTATCGCCTATCATTATTAATAGTAGTATTTCCTATTGTTGGTAATAGTTTCTATTATAATTATTATTAACAGTATTGCTTATTATTAATAATAGTAGTATTTCCTATTATTATTTTTTCTCTAATTATATTCAAATCGTTTCCTCCATTTTCGGTTAGTGATCTATGAGCATTTTATTGGTGAATTGCAAATCTCTTTCATAAAATCTAGTAAATTCAAATTAAATGATGTAAATGAACTAATTTTATGGGTTGTTTACGTTTTAAGAGCCATAACTTGTATCACAAAAGCACGTAATTATATACAATTAATCGATTTCTACCGTAAAAATTAGAAAGCAATTTCAGTTATCATCATAAAGAAAACGAAAATGGCGAGAATTAAGTTGGTAAAGCTAAATATTCTTATTGGTATGAGTGTTGGGGTTAGAGTTTCAATTAAGTCAGGGTGCATCCATAATAACATCAGTTAATTACTTTAACAAATCAGTATTAGTTAATTACTTTAACGAAGCAGTATTAGTTAATTACTTTAACAAATCAGCTTATTACACTTCTGAATTTTGGAGATGAGGGCAAGCAATACAAATCAGCTCATGCTGCTATTTTTTCCAAATATAATCTCAAACGAGTTTTTTTTTTCAGTTTTTCAAATTTCATTTTTTTATACAATATATTATAAAGATGTTTTTATGTTGATACTGTGAAATGTGTTAAAAATACAAAGTGCAAATTATTGTTTAGGTTTTATGAAGCAATAATGATCTTAGTTTTTGTGAAAAAATACTTATAAAAACATTCAAAATAAAAAAGGAAAAGTATGTACTTTTGTACATTGGCTTATTTAAAAATTTTAAAATTAAACTAACTTATTTTTAAAAAAAAAAATATATATTTTTATGATAATAAATTTCATGAAAATACTGTTTGAAAAATTCCAGATAAAAATATATAAATTTTGTTCGTCTGCTTATTTAAAAAAACACAGTTGGAAAAATGAAACTAACTCATTTTCAAAATAAAAATAAAACCAATTTTATTATAATATATTGTATATAAATACAATTTGAAAAATTAAAAATTAAAAGTGTATATATTTCTGTTCGTTTGCTTATTTATAAAAAACACAGTTAAAAAATGAAACTAACTCATTCCCAAAATAAACAATATTTTCATTATAATATATTGTATAAAAATACAAATTGAAAATTTTCAAATAAAAAGTATATGCATTTTTGCTCGTTTGTTTATTAAGAAAATACGGTTGGTAAAAGAGTCAAACTCATTTTCTACTGCTATTTGAAAAAAACATGTAGTAAAAAACATTTCAAAGTAATAATAAACTATTCTTTTATTTTAATGAAAAAAAAACAATATCGTTTCATTATTAGATAAAAAACATTTCAAAGTGATTAACGTGCATTCAACCGCTTCGCAGAAATCTTTTGAAAACAATCACATACTAAACTTAAATATTATTAATTGAAAACATATCAGACATCTAAATCTTTTCGTATTTAATTTTGACATTGTAACCACACAACACAGCACAGGAATATATCACATTGAGACAGAAAAATTCAATATATATATATATATATATATATATATATATATATATATATATACTTAATTTACTCACATAAAATTAATATACGAAAGTATAAATTTATGCGTAAACTTTAAGTATTTACTTCAAAAGTGCTCAATATGTAGGTCGAACTAGTTAGTAATAATAAACCAACCCCGAGCAAGAAAAACCATAAAAACGACAAACAACCACAAAATTCGCGCATAAGCCTGAAGAGTCCTAGAGTGGATGAAACGCGGAATATTCAGTGTAGCTTAATCGCCATATATATTTTATAATTTACTATATATATATATATATATATATATATATATATATATATATATATATATATATATATATATATATATATATATATATATATATATGTTTACTGTTTTTTGGGAAAGAATTCCAACAAAGTGCTCGATTACAAAGGAAAACCTTTTCAATATAAGAGCTTATTAAAATTGTACAGAAGGTCAGAAAAACATTCGTACCGTCGGTTTCAAGCTTAACATAAGGGGTACTAGTCAATGGTAAATCGTAAATAACGTTGGCTCTCGTCAGAATAGGACAACATAAATGTACTAAAAATACATTAAATAAAATATTTAAAAAATTAGAAAATTGATATTAAAATAAAATAAAATTTAGAGAAATAAGGATAAGCTATAGTTAAATAAAAATGGACATCAATATATGCGGCCCTGCCTTTTTCTCAATACAGAAAACAACATGGCTGACGAGAGCCTAACATTAATTACGATTTACCATTAAATGGCCCCCTTATGTTAGGCTTGAAGCCGACGGTACCAATGTTTTTCTGACCTTCTGTACAATTTATATATATATATATATATATATATATATATATATATATGTGTGTGTGTGTGTGTGTACACACATATATGCTTACATATATAGGTGCATATGTAAAAGTTTACGGAAGACATGAAACAATAAAAATTTAGCCAAATGTCATTATAAATTAATTTCAACCCAATAAGGCCTTTTCAAACGAATAAACTAGTTGAGAGTGGCGACCCGACTGAAAAAAACAACAACACCGTTTTGATTTTGCTAAGAGAGAGGAGGGAGGATAAATTGGAGATGGAGAAGATAAGCAACAAAAAATATAACAATGATACCGCTATCTTCAGATGTCAGTCTATCTGTCTGTCTGTTTGTCTCTCCCTCACAGACACACACACACACATATATGCGTATACATATATATATATATATTTATATATATATATATTTATATATATATATATATATATATATATATATATGAAATAAAATGGAGGTGGAAGGACCTGGATACTCAACGTTTCGCCCGATTTATGCGGGCTTCTTCAAGAGGGATGGTCATTGACGAGAGAGTCGGAGGATTGGGGCTATATATAATGATGGGGGAGAGCAGCGTGTTTTCCTTATGTAAATTAGATGTCATATATACATGTATATACATTTTATGAGAGAAGAACTAATTAGAGTAAACTAGTGTAGTGGATTACGTCTAAAAGATAAAATATCGTATAGATTAAAAATTGTGTTTGGAAATATAGCGGTGACAGATTAAATAAATAAAATGACACGAGATTACGAAAGAATCGTTTTTTTTTTTTTTTTTTTTTTTTTTTAAATTAGAAATAATTGAATTGGGATAAAATAGCGCAGTAACTTAAAAGATGGTATCTAAAAATAAGAATAGGAGGTGATAAAATGGAGTCTAAAAATAGATAATAATAAAATACAGTAAATAAGTAAAATAAAAATAAAATTAAGTGAAATTACGAATTTTTTTTTTTTTTTTTTTTTCGCGTTTAACCGGTGTCTAAGTTGTTTTCTTTGATAATTATTTTCGACAGAAAGGGAGCAACGTGGAAAAAACCTTTTCTTTGCTTAATTATTTTGCTGGAATGGGAGATTATAGCTGACTCAATTAAACGTCGTGTGGATCTGTTATGTATGTGTTTAAGGAAAGTTGCTTTGTTAAAATCAAAATGGTGGTCGTTTTCCATGATGTGACAAAATATGGCGTTGAGTGTATTGTTGTTTTTTACATCTCTTTTTCATACCTTTTCTGGACATCAACATCATAAATAACAATGATCATCTAAGTTTTAAAGTCCATCGGAAAGTCACGAATAAAAATGATTACATACACTTTTACTCTCATCACGATGATAAAGTAAAAAGAGGTATTCTAATAGGATTTTTTCTTAGGGCCCTGAGAATATGTAGTGAAGAATACATCGTGGAAGAATTTGAGTATATCGAACGTACATTCATGAATTTGCAATACCCTCAACATTTTTTGGCAAATACAAAAAGAAAAGCACTAAAAATTTACCGAAACCGAGAACATTCCTTAAATAGCCAGATACACAACAGACAATTAACATTACCAACTAATAAAAACAACGACACAATATATAAGAACCTAAATAAGACAGGCATTCAAATAACAAAACTAAACTCTTTAACAATTAGGGATCTAACACGTAAAATTATAACTAACACCAACATTAACACCAAAGCCGGAATATATTCCATACCCTACCTTGATTGTGGAAAAATATACGTAGGAGAAACTCAACGTAATTTAAATAAAAGAATATATGAACACAAAAGAGATGTAAAAAACAACAATACACTCAACGCCATATTTTGTCACATCATGGAAAACGACCACCATTTTGATTTTAACAAAGCAACTTTCCTTAAACACATACATAACAGATCCACACGACGTTTAATTGAGTCAGCTATAATCTCCCATTCCAGCAAAATAATTAAGCAAAGAAAAGGTTTTTTCCACGTTGCTCCCTTTCTGTCGAAAATAATTATCAAAGAAAACAACTTAGACACCGGTTAAACGCGAAAAAAAAAAAAAAAAAAAAAAAAATTCGTAATTTCACTTAATTTTATTTTTATTTTACTTATTTACTGTATTTTATCATTATCTATTTTTAGACTCCATTTTATCACCTCCTATTCTTATTTTTAGATACCATCTTTTAAGTTACTGCGCTATTTTATCCCAATTCAATTATTTCTAATTTAAAAAAAAAAAAAAAAAAAAAAACGATTCTTTCGTAATCTCGTGTCATTTTATTTATTTAATCTATCACCGCTATATTTCCAAACACAATTTTTAATCTATACGATATTTTATCTTTTAGACGTAATCCACTACACTAGTTTACTCTAATTAGTTCTTCTCTCATAAAATGTATATACATGTATATATGACATCTAATTTACATAAGGAAAACACGCTGCTCTCCCCCATCATTATATATAGCCCCAATCCTCCGACTCTCTCGTCAATGACCATCCCTCTTGAAGAAGCCCGCATAAATCGGGCGAAACGTTGAGTATCCAGGTCCTTCCACCTCCATTTTATTTCATATCGTCGGATTTAATCCAGCTCAACAATCATATATATATATATATATATATATATATATATATATATATATATATTAGAGAGAAAAACAGACATATGGCGATTGATATTTAACTGTATTTATGATTAAATATTTAAAAAAAACATGTACTTAGGAATAAAAACGTAGTTTCTTGTGTAAATGGACGGACGTAAACGTAGACAAAAAGGGACAAAGAAACCTGAAGAACGAAATGACCAGTTCCTGTAATTCTGTTATCCTTTCGGGAAGAACGTATATGTGTACAACGTGTAAAAATATCTATACTTATTTAATCCAATCACAATATAAACAACAAAGATACATTAACTGAAGAACACTCCAGAAACAAACGAGCAAAAGCGCGGAAGAAGTACGCAACAATTTAACACACAAACAAACACAAAAATATCTCACCTTATATAACTGATTAGCGTTGCTTTGAAACGTAATCGTTACACATCAACTTTCGAAACCCACACGTTGTATACAGACAGTCGCAAAGAAAACAAAGGCAACGAAAGAATTCGAATTACTCTTTTATTATTTGAAATAACAGACATTTATTTACATGTACTTTCCAGGGTAACTTCTTGTCACTTGTTTTAAAGTTTTTTCGTACTCGAATGTGCTTAACAAGACTCTGCCGTGTCGAATACATGGTACTCTATCTTTGTCAAGCCTCGTTTAGACCGAATCTTTTCCTGTCGATCTCGGGTCATGTGTATAAAACGTCAATGTCTGTCATTCTCGGACACGTTTTTCTTTTTTATACTCTTTTTCTTTCCTTCTTCCTCGCCATGACGTCATCTAGCAGACGACTCAGTTATTTTCATACGTTGGCTCTTGCTGCTGCCGCAGCCTCACGCGCGTTCACGCTCTGTTACCGGATGAATTCATATAGAAGCCGGTAATATTCTAATAAGTTACGTTGATATACATTTTTTGCACATTTTTAAAATGTATTTTCGTAATTAGCTTCATAAGTACACATAGATACCTACACACACATATGGTGATGGTGATGATGATTGCAACGTCTTGTCAGACGAGTGCCATTTTCTCAGACACTTAAAGTCCATGAGCCCCAAAATGACTTCCATCGTCACAGGACCATTTTTATAGACAAATGCCCGAGGGAGTATCTATACACAGATGGTGTTACAGAGTCTTATCTTTGTACGACAGCTAAGTCTCTCTCTCGGTTCAAAATGTTGAGATCCAGCAACAAGCAAGGGCAAGATAGCCAGCAACAAGTTAAACTGCAGACCAGCTTAATGCGGGTACTGGTCTCCCGCTTTATGGTTTTTTAAATCAAAGATTTGCTTCTCATAGAAAGGTTGCCTTCACCACGACGTACAGCAGCCCTCTTCACCCCAACACACAGATACATATACACAAACACACATGGTGCTAGTTGGCGGTTGGCCCCGAAAAAAGGTTCATTCGCCCTTTGAAAGGTCTTGTTTTTAATCCTTCAGGGAGACTAGCCACCTTCCTCACCAAACAAGTCTGATGGGGGAACCAATTTCGTCAGCGGTGACCAGACCATGAGGCAGGTAGTACTGGTTTACATGGTACCAGTAGCATATGACATGACCTGACTACCTGACTACTTGACACACACATATATAGACATATATACACCCATATATATATTTGTATGTATAGGTATAGGTATATATATGTATGTGTATATATATATATTAGTTTTGTTTTACTATTTTAAAATTTTCATTCGAAAAATTGTTCTTTTCAATTTGTTATTAAAATGTTTCGAGCATCTTTGCATATATTCAAATATTATTTTTAAAAATATTGTAATTTGTAAATATTACACTATTTTTCTAAACTACAGTGTAATACCAATTATCCCTCAAATAATATAATTAATATATTAGTTATGATTCCTTTATGCGAAGATAAAAAAATATGTATATGTTGCATAAGGGTTTCATTAAAAGAGTCTTAGTGAGAGAAGCTTAGAAAGAGTCTTATTACAGCGAGGGATGTTGTAAGACTCAGAGAAAGAGAGAAGTTGTATAAGTTGTTGTACGAGAGACTTAGAGAGATTGTTCCTGTTATAAGATTCTTATATTAAAAATGTTCATTCCTTAATTGTGTTGAATGGAAGAAGAAGAAAGTTCTTGGAGTGAAGGGATAGTGTTCAAACAGTTCGGACATGATGATGTTGAGACGTGTATGTAAAGACATATAACACAAATATATAATACAATTCCACTTTACCTTTTTGTAAGAATCATACGAGCTTTACAAAACACATAATGGTTTATTTCGTCACGACCGGCCGTTTCCATCACCAAGAATTCAAAGTCTCACATTTTTCCTTGAAGTGACGTCTCGCTCCTAGACGCCTGACTGTCTCTCTCCGAGTTTTTTCACTGACTGACTAACTCTAAAGTTTTTTCTCTATTCCTAGAACTTTCTATTTTCCGTGACGTCATGCACATGTTAAAACATGTGCCTTCTTTCACGTGCTCTGGACATATGTGTCCAAAACTTTTCCTATTTCTACAAAAGGAATTTTAACCTATATTCAATATGTTAAAACATTATGTTATAAGCTGCATTCTTTCAATTTAAAATTTCATAACAAACTTGAGAGTTCACATTCTTTCCTTGAAATATTTATCTATATTCTAAACAAATGTTTGTTTTACATTTTTAAATTCTCACACGTAATCTATTTCTAAACTAAATTACGAGGTTCGAATTTATCTATTGCTATTTCATTTTCATTTTAAACTAAATTCTCCATTTTTATACTTACATGAAAAGGGGACAGCCCTTATCATGTAACACCCAATATTGCGTTCTATGGTTAAAATATAGACTTTAATATATATATTAGTGTTTCTGCAGGTGTTGAGGTGTTTATGGAATGATGATGCTTGTGTTTGTCTGTGTTCTTTTATTCTTATGTGTAGGGGTCTTGTGGTGCTGCCCACGTAAATTTTCCGCAGGCAGAGCATTCTAGTTTGTAGACTACTTGTGTGCGGTGGCATATGGTTTCCAGGTATACGGGGCAATTTGTCAGTGTGCATGGTGGTGGGTCCTTGTTGTGCTTGCGTTTAGACAGCTGCTGTCTAAGGGATGGTCCGGAGTGGGCTAGTTGCATATTGAGACCCTCCCTTCTGATAGCCGTGCGAATAGCCGTTGTGATCTTGTCGCTGAGATGGGGCATTTTAAGGAAGCAGGTATTTGTGGGGAAGCTTCTTACACGTTTTCTCGTGTTCCAGAGGTGTTAATAACAGTGCTGAGGTACCCGTTTGTCTCTAGGACATGGCGGAACTGTTTTGTGCATTTTGTCTTGCCTTTAGGCTTAGTGTACTTGTTTTGGATGCGGATGATCTCATTCCTTGCTTTCCGATGATGGCCTTAGTAGGAAGGGCCGGCTTGTAGTGCACAAATATACTTCGGCTGGCTGCTTTTCGGTAGAATTTAGTAGTGACGGTCTCCTCGTGTGAGTGATAGGGATCCGTCATCGCTGGGGCGTTCGATGGTGAATTCTATGTGTGGGTCGGTATCGGAGAATATGGTGTAGATGTTCATCGACGTGTGATGATGTGAGGATCAGGACATCATCGACATATCTCGACAGAAATATGACCGAGTTGCACGTATTGATGGCTCGGTGTACTAGTCTGTCCATGTACGAGATGGTCAGTATTCCTGAGAGACTGGAACCCATGGGCAGTCCTGTAATTTGTCTGTATGTTTGGCGTTGGTAGGTGAAGTATGTGTTGTCTACGATTATAAGTAAGGGTTTGTGGATGTCTGAGGGAGTGAGGCCGAAGCAGTGTAAGTTGCAGGAGGAGATGGGGTCGGTGATTAGATCTACTGCTGGGTGTGCAGGTACTGTGGTGTAGATGGCAACTACATCGAGACTACTCGATGTAGTTGCCCTCTACACCACAGTACCTAGGGCAACTACATCGAGTACACCAAAGTACCAAGTGCAACTACATCGAGTACACCACAGTACCAAGGGCAACTACAAGTCGGCTCTTCCTACTAAGGCCATTATCGAATACGAGGAATGAGATCATCCGTATCTAAAACAAGTGCACTAAGCCTAAAGAAAAGACAGAATGCACAAAACAGTTCCGCCAGTTCCTAGAGAAAAACGGATACCCCAGCACTGTCATTAAATACCTCTGGAACACGAGAAAACGTGTAAGAAGCTTCCCCACCAATACCTGCTTCCTTAAAATGCCCCATCTCAGCGACAAGATCACAACGGCTATTTGCAGGGCTATCCCTTAGACAGCAGCTGTCTAAACGCAAGCACAACAAGGACCCACCACCATGCACACTGACAAATTGCCCCGTATACCTCGCAACCATATGCCACCGCACACATGTAGTCTACAAACTAGAATGCTCTGCCTGCGGAAAATTTACGTGGGCAGCACCACAAGACCCCTACACATAAGAATCAAGGAACACACTCAAACACAAGCATCATCATTCCATAAACACCTCAACACCTGCAGAAACACTAATATATCCATTAAAGTCTATATTTTTAACCACAGAACGCAATATTGGGTACCTTCGTATAAAGGAATCATTACTAATATCCAAATTACGGCAAGAATTCAACAACAGATTGGAGCTCGGATCATCATTCATTATATAACTTTACATACGGCTCCCAGCAAAGACATACCATTACAATCTTAACCCATTAGAACAGGTACACCACTGTACACCGCTCCTACACAAACTCACAGTCCAGATAGGGCCTTACTACAAGCCCTCTCCCATATAAATTATATATAAAAAATAAAAGAAATGAAATAAACAAGTAAAAAAACAGCAATATTTATATAAAAAAATAATTTAAAAAAATAGTTAGCTGAAATAACATATACCAATTAAAAAACCTTTTGATTTAAGCTAACCCACCTATTCAAACCCAAATAAACACTAACAACAAACACAAATAAATTAATAAACAAATGATAATAAAGAATTAAATAGAAAAAAAACTGCTCCATCTTTAACCACTTATAAGTTTATAAAAATGAATAAATTAACAATTATCAAGGAATGTCAATCCAGCGCACCTCTTCCCAGCTATCTTCCTATTCCTGACAACCTCACCCCTAAACTAAACACCCCAACAACCGACTGAGAGCGCCCCATCCCTCACTCACTCCCCTCCTCTCTCACATCCCCCTTCCACTTCTCTCCTTCAAAAGCTAACCAGTATCAGCCTGCTAGCGACTTGTGTGACCTAGATATACCAAGTCATTCCACTGAATATGCAAGAATGTTAATAAATTAAACAAATAAATGAATAATACAGAGCAGCAGGAAAATAATAATAAAGACAACAAAATAGACAGAGAATATGCAAAATTAAAAAAGCTTATGCTGAAGCAACAAGTTATAAACTAAAAAAAAATGAATAAAATATATATACAAAATTTTTTTATAAAGAAAGGGACAAAAAATATGTTAATTACTTTAAACAGGCCATACATAAACCCCCTCCTTACATTTGCCTCGAGGCTCCACACAGCCATCCAATTTCCATTCCATCATCTAGCATGCTTTGAAACGGTCTATCACGCCTACCATTTAAAAGGGGATTTTTTCCGAAATTATTATGGATATTGTCGCAGATATAACAAATAAGACATTTGTATTTAATACAACTGAATAAATATATGTATATATAGACATATATGTATGTACTTATTGATTTGTAAATCGCCACTTGTTTTCGTCTTCTTCCAACAACACCGACTAGATCTCATTCCTCGCATTGTGATATCCTTCTAATTCTCTACTACATACCTATCCCACACAATGCTTCAAGCAAACTACGTATCAATTATATATATATATATATATATATATATATATATATATATATATAGTAGAAATGGTAATTAATAAAAACTGAAGAAAGTGCTCAATACTGCTGTAGAGCAAATATGCGTTTTATTTTTTATTACCGTATTTTTCTGTTAAGTTACATTTTTGTTTCAGCTACCCGGCCGGGTAGCTGAAACAAAAATGTAACTTAACAGAAACATGCGGTAATAAAAAATAAAACGTATATATATATATATATATATATATATATATATATATATATATATATATATTAGCTCGGAGATCCGACATCGCAAGGATTGATTGATGCTCAACAAATGTTTCACACTCCCATATTCATATTGCCATCGAAATCGGTGAAATCGCACATTTTTAATACAACTGATTGATTGCCTGGTTTGGTTGGGGACACATCGCGGTGCACCAGGGGGAAACTCCACATGCCTCTTGGCAGTGTACTTGTCCAGAATGCATTTTATACTACATTAGACTGTAAAAAATCTACTGTCGATTTTATAAAATTATTTTCATATATAATGGCTCGAATTAAAGTTTAAAATGCGACAGTCAATTATCATGCTTCAATTTTGATCTAAACAGAAAATGTTCATTTTTGTTACGTTATGCTACCATGAATGGCACCCATCTAAACGGGTATATACGTTTCGTGTTTGTTTGTGACGTGTCCTTAATGTGTTGCTAATGTCTTTAGTGATTCTTCACTTTCTGAACCGTGCTCGTTTATTTATTTTGAGTGATGTATATATACACGTTTTATGTTCCGTGATCTTCTAAATTTATATGCGTGTGTGTGTGTGGGGTGTCATATATCCGACATACGTTATATTCACTGGTCCATCTGGAATTCATATTGTAGGGGCTGGAACCTGTTGGACGAAAGACATTCACTCCAAGACGATAATTGGTTTTAGTTTTTTATTTACTTTCTCAGATGTCGGCCGAGATGAACATGAAAAGTGAGTTCTTTTCTTGTGGTCTTTAACAGTCTCCATTGAGAGACACGTCACCTCCCTCCCTAGGGGGTAGGAGGGAGACAATCATTAACCCAACCGCTGTTCACCATGTCCAAATTCCAACTCCCAGTCATCTCCAGCTATCCTTATCCATCT
>NC_136504.1:14638456-14753456 GCF_053919585.1 Euprymna scolopes | reverse complement strand
ACTCCTTTCGATAATGGCCCAGGTTGTATCAAATTCCCTTTTCCAATAATTATTTTCATATAATTATCATTCATCACCCAAAAAACTATTTTCAATATTTATGCTGAAAACGAAAATACGTGCCTTTTCACAGGTGAACATTTTCCTAACCGCATTTCATTTCCTCTGATGATATGAACCATTATTGAAAATCCATGGATTAAGAAAATTAATATAACCCCTTCTATATATTCTTTTGTCAAACAATAAATTCTTAGATCGAAAATATATGTATCTATATTTTGATTTTCAGAACTTTAATTTAACTAATAAACTTATATATTGCTCTGTTCTTAAATATTGAGCTTTTCCTTTTTGGCTAGGATCACCCTGAAAGTATTACCTTTAGTAATATCTATCAGGATTTTTCATCGGATTTTAATCTGTGTCTTATCTCGCTTATATATATATATATATATATATATATATATATATATATATATATATATATATGTGTGTGTGTGTGTATGATATGAAAAGAAAGCGGAAGGCTCGACGTTTCGCGCGTATTATGCGGGCTTTTTCAAGAGGTGTGGTCACTGACGAGAGGGTCGATGTTTTTAGTTTTATATATACTAGGGGAGTGTATGCAAATAGAACTATTATACAAATATACAAAAAAACAAAAACAAACAAATATATATTTATTAACCTTTTCACATCATAACGTCGGATTGTATCCATTTTAAAATTCATACTGTCGGAATGGAAAACCAACCCTACAAAAGAAAACTGCGTAAATATAAAAAATACACTAATCGCAGCCCACTCCAACATGAACAGGAGTGCTTTATTACAGAGATGCATTGACGAGAGGGTCATTCCCAAATGTACAGACAAGTCCCTTCAAACTTACCATCATATTTTTCCTAAACACATCAAGCAATACCTTAACACATTAAGGACAGAACAAGTTACTTACGAACTATCGCAAAATCACTAGCAAACGATCTATATTCGAATCATTTTCTCTCCAATAACACAACTTCCAAAATCAGACAACAGATAAGATCCTTTAACTCCGATCATAACAAAAAACTTAACAAAAAATTATCCAACTTAATTTCCAATAGCAAGTGGAGTTCCATCGGACGGCCTTATTCAAAATCTCACCAAACGACCATTAATAAACATTGAAACAGAAGTCCTTAGTTTTGGTTTGAAATTCGCAACAGGGATCTTTCCTAAAAAAACAACTAATATGATCTCACATAACTACAAACACGAAGACACCGACTTCATGAAAGGTTTTATCCAAGGCATTATATCCGCGACTGCCACTCAAACCATAGATACCGTCTTACCGAAACGTCACATAGACGCATTATCACATATGGCGAACGACGATAAAATCATTATCACACCTGTAGACAAAGGTGGCGGTGTTGTAATTATGGAAACAACAGAGTACAAGAATAAAATATTTCAACTCTTGCGAGATAAAAATACATACGAAGAAACTAATTCCGATACAATACAAATAGAAACTGATAAGTTCAACAAAATGTATAAGAAATTAATAAACAATAATAAAAACTGGTCTGCCTACATAGAGCCCCACCCTATAATTCCAACCTTATATGGACTTCCTAAAACACATAAAATTAACACACTAATTCGACCAGTTATCTCAGGCATTGGCAGCACCACACATAAAATAGCACGAGCAATCTCAAAACTGTTAACTCCATTATTAGGCACCATCAGCAAATCCCACATTAAAAACTCCGGCGACCTACTCAATAAAATAAAAACCCTTAATATGAAAAACAAAACTCTAAACAGCCTTGACATAGAATCTCTATATACGAAAATCCCCACTAGGAAATGCCTGAATCTACTTCATAAACACCTCAACAAAATAAAAATCGAATTCCCTTTTCCAACTACCGCATTAATAAACATTATAAACCTGTGTATTGATATGATGTATTTCACATTTGGTGGACTCTATTACAGGCAGACGTTTGGATTGCCAATGGGTAGCCCCTAAGTGGGGTCCTTGCGTGCCTATTTCTAGAGTTTACTGAAAGTGGTCCCTTAAAATATAAATTACCTAAGGGTGCATCGTATTACAAGTACATAGATGACATTTTACTCTTTCTCCCCAAAGCGTCGAATATTGATAATGTCACTAACAAACTTAATAAAATAGAACCTACCATTAATTACACTTACGAAACTGAAAATAATAATTCCATATCTTTCCTAGACATACAATTAATTAATAATAATAATCAACTAAAATTCAAAGTTCATCGTAAAACAACTAATAGGAATGATTATGTACATTTTTACTCGCAACACAATGACAACGTAAAAAAAGACATTATAATTGGACTTTATCTAAGAGCTATGAGAATATGTAGCAAAGAATATCTAAACGATGAATTTGAATATATAGAAATTACATTAAAGAACTTACAATATCCCCAATACTTCCTACTTAACGTTAAAAAAAGGCCTTAAACATCTATCAAAACCGAGATCAAAACCACCCCCAAGAAAACCTAACACACAATAGAAGACTAATTGTTCCCACTAACGATAAAAATAATAACATTTATAAAAACCTTAACAAAATCGGCTTTCAAATAGTACAAAAAACCTCCCTAACGATAAAAGATTTAACTCGGAAATCTAAAACTAACAATAAAAAACCATTAACACAAGCCGGAATTTAAATCATACCGTGCCTTGATTGTGGCAAGATATACGTAGGAGAGACGCAGCGAAACCTTGCTAAAAGATTATATGAACACAAAAGAGACATAAAGAATAACAATACACTTAATGCTCTTTTCGGTAACATAATGGAAAATGACCATCATTTCGATTTGGAAAATGCGACCCTCCTAAAGCATATACACCGACTGCTGGAATCTGCTCTTATCTCTAACTCGACTCACACTATCAAACAGAGAAAAGGATTTTTTAACATTTATTTCCACTTATCTAACATAATATTGCACGAAAATAATCTAGACACTGGTTAATAAATATACATATATTTTTTATATATTTGTATACTAGTTCTATTTGCATACACTCCCCCAGTATATATAAAACATCGACCCTCTCGTCAGTGACCACACCTCTTGAAAAAGCCCGCATAATACGGGCGAAACGTCGAGCCTCCGGTCTTCCGATTCCTTTTCACATCATAACGTCGGATTGTATCCATTTTAAAATTCATATATATATATATATATATATATATATATATATATATATATATATATATATATATATATATATATGTGTGTGTGTGTGTGTGTGTGTGTGTGTGTGTGTGTTTGTGTGTGTGTGTGTATTATCTTGATCAGTTTTGCTTTGTTAAAGATTTACTCTTTAATAATATAATTATACACAGAGTATATATGCTATATATATATATGCTATATATATGTGTGCCATATATATATATATATATATATATATATATATATATATGTATATGCTATATTATAAAAGGAATTTTGTGTGCGTGTGCGTATGTGTGTGTGTGTTTGTGCAAGAGGGAGAGAGAGAAAGATATATATATATATATATATATATATATATATATATATATATATATATATATATATACATATATATAGTTGTATAGAATAGAAAACGATTGGGCCGATTTTTATAAAATTTCACATAAAGGTACTTTACGTGCCTGGCAGTGTTCTTAGATAGGTTTTATATCGGAATGTCTTCGATAAGTATTGATAATCGATAATAAAAACATCAGATGAAAGAAGGAACATGCAATTTTGAACAATGTTTGTGTTTAGAGTGAATCTGTATACTAGACTTATGCATTTAAAACTTTAATGCAAGCCATTATATATATGAAAATCATTTTATAAAATCAACTGTAAGCTCTTTACAGTGCAATTTAAACTACAATGTTTTGTGAACTAACTGACTGCGTGATGCCTGTGAGGTTTCCTTCCAGTGCACCGTGATGGGTCCCTAATTAGAATCGGAAATTAATCGATTTGATTGAAATATGTGCGATTACACCGATTTTTTTTTACATAGGCATTACCACTTATCAAGGCCCAGCGACCATTCGAGGATAAGGGTTAAGAGTGTACAGTAGTCAATTGGGCAATATAGTAATCGTTAGTAATGGAAATTCCGTAAATTTGTTAACTTAAGTGGAATGGCTCATCAAAAACTTGTTTACGTTGGACTTGAAGACAATCAGATTGTAGTCGGCTGGAAAGCAAGAAAACGGAAGACAGTTCCACAGGCGTGCAGTTCTAAGAAAGAAGCTTTGTTCGTGGAATCTACGTTTAAGTTTAAACACTAGAATATTTCAATTAAATGTAAAATATGAACAGGTAAAGTTATAGAGGAATAAAAGGCGAATCAAATGAGGTATAGTTTTTTTTAAACAGTTACATTCAATTTAGCTTAAATTTGCAGTTTAAAAAAAAAAATGACAAGTGCGGACTTTCTTTTTGCCGGCACTGTATATATATTAATGAGAAGACGATTCCAATAGTATTCCCGATTCTAATCCAATTACCGATTTCGTAATAAATTACTGATTCCGATTCTTTACATCTCTAAATATTTAATACAAGTCTACATATTTAACCATAAGGTTATTGTGCAAAATCACTAATGTTAGCTGTGCATCTATTTTCGTAGGCGTACAAATACACCGGATGGAGATTATCTATAGATAATTATTAGTTTTATTAGTAGTTTAAAATTAAGCCACATTTATTTTATCATCGTGTCAACAGTGGAAATTTTGTTGTAAACAAAATCAAACGAAAACAGACAATTAAAAGAATCGTTTTGGCATCGGAAAATGGGCACAGATATTTCCAGTTCCGATAATCCCAGATGTTCCGAACTTTTCGATTCCCGATTTCTATTCCGATTAATCGTCTCAACACAAATATATACGAGGTCTTCTATAAGTGTTATATCTTTACTTTAAATAAGAATACAGAAAGAAACACGGGGTTATGGGTGAAAGATAAAGGAGTTTATTTACAAGGGAATACATGTGACATAAGAGTCACTCGACATACTTTCTTATTCTCTTCCTGTCTTTTTTCCTTCTCTCTCAGTCACGTGAGAAGGTATAGTTCATTTCATCTATGAGGGGATGTTAGGTTATTCCATTACATCAATAATTTCCCGACTTTTTTCGTATGGGTACTCCTATTGATAGTACACGTATGAAACTCTAGTCCCTTTCGAAATAATCTCACCCGGCTGCAATGCACTAGGTGTACCATACCATCAACTTCTGGAAGGCCCCATGGAAGTCCTCTTGTGTAAGTGTATCGATAACCATCGTCACAATCTGTTTCATCTATTCAATTGTCCCATTACGACAGCCTCTAAGGTTTTCCTTGAGCTTAGGGAATAAACAAAATTCATAGGGAGCATTGTCTGGACTATAAGGAGTGTGAAGAACTGTCTTCATACCCATAAAATAGTCTGTGACAATTATGACGTTGTGAACTGGTGCATTGTCCTGGTAGAAATGCCACTGACTCGATTTGAAGATTATTGGCCTCTCTGGACGTAATCTCTACCTGAGCTTCCTTAAAACTGTGCACTTATTGTCTATATAGACACATGACGACCCTTATCTATGAAATTCTTTATTTGGCCAATCAATTCTGATGTTCTGACTGCTGTACTCTTCCCACATCTCTCATCATACCTCACAGGATCCTTGCCTTCCTTGAATCTCCTATGCCACTCAAAAACTGATGCTCGATCCATGCAAGATGGTTTTAAATCAGTGTGAAACATTCTATACGTTTCTGTGCCACTTTTCCAAGTTCTGCCCGGAAGAATAAAAAAATATGCAGTCCATATGATATCAGAACAATATTCAAGAGTGATTCGACGCCCAGAAAACCTAGTACGAGTGAAACCCCCGACAGAAGGTCTCATGACCAAACAATATGCATATGAGATGCCATGCAAATGTAGAAAACTATATAAAGGTGAGACTGGTCACCCCTAAAGGTAAGGCCAAAAGAACATCGTAACGCCGTGACACGAGGAGAGGTCGAAAAGTGGGGACTAGCTCATCACGTATGGAAAAAAAAACGTTTCCCTTTATGGAATGGGGTCAAAATAATTGACAGAGATGCAAGGTGGAAAGTGAGGCTACTCAAGGAAGCAGCACATATGCAAAAACAAAAAAAAAATACTAAGCAGACAAAGCTTACATTTTAGTAGCATTTGGAAGCCTCTAATTAAAAAAAACAAACTTATACACTCTTAAAATGTCGGTATGACAGAGAGAGAATCCCCTATCTATCTTTATTAGAGTTGCCTCCCCTTTGTCAACCAATTGTTTTTCATAAACTCGAAACTAAAACCATAAAATAGAGACTAATTCACAGAATACGAAAATATCACGGAAGCCAGTAACTTTTCTTGTTTATTTTCCAAGATACATCCAACATGGCTGAAGACGGCCGAAGGACAATCCAACCGAAACGTTGCATAAATAACACTCAAGATGAGAACATCAATACAAATAAACAATCAACCCTCATCTAAAAAATTTAATTTAATTTACATGATTAGACTAGAATTTTAAAACATTTCTGCACTTAACTGAATTAAAAAAAATTTTTACATGGAAGTCACCATTTATAAAGGAAGCCACTTGGGGATAAGGGTTATTGCGTGTACAGTAATCAATGGGATAGTATTGTAGTAATCGTTAGTATTGGAGATTTGATAATGTGTCTTACTTAAGGGGGCGATTCATCAGGAATTTGTTTGTGTTGGACTAAAAGACATCCAAGTTGTAGTCAGGGGGGAAACAAGCAGACGGAAGAGAGTTCTTCTAAGAAAGAAGCTTTGTTCATGGAACCTACGTTTTGGTTTTGACACAGTTAAAAAGTGGGGAAAATTTTGGACATTGGTTTCAACTAGACGGGCGTTTATCGTGAAAGATTGGTGAGGGGGGACCAGAGATTGGAGTTCAGACGAGCACTTAATTAAATTAAAAAGAATATTTCCTCAACTCAACAAAAATACACAAAATCTTAAATCGAAATGTTTACACAGTCAGTTGGCAAACAATTAGTGATGCAAACACGATCAACGATATACATTATTGACACTGCTTGGTATTCATGTCGTACGATGTCCTCGTAAGTGTGATGTAATAAAAGTCGATAAGAATGGCAGCCTGAAAAACTGAACGCGCCACTCCATTCCTTCGCTTTTCCACTCTTCAAATAATGTAAAAAGATGAAACTCAAGTTGATGTGAATGTTGAAATGGTTAACAGTGGAAAATACGCGACATTTTAGATCAAACAGAATACGTTCATTACATATATTAACTATATGTTTGAATATGTAAATAGTTACACAGTTTATAAAGATTATAATTGAATTCAAAGCATGCTTAAAATTAATACAATAATTTAATTAGATAAGAATCATTAATACAGATAGAAAATAATTAAAATACATACATGATGGCAGCAAATTTGCTTTCGAACATTGCCATCACTCGATATACCCCCCAATGTATATAGAAACACGAAAACATTCAGTGATGGGCCGCATAAATGTGGCTTCTAAGCCCTGCCAAACTCTGGCGTTCCTTGGCACACATTGTACAGACATGTGCACCACTAACAGCACGTTCTCGCTGTTCTTTTGTATGCAGGATCAAATGCCGTTTAAAACCGCCTGCCGTTTTGTACATCCACCCACATACATACATACATACATGATGATTGCAATGTCTTGTCAGACGAGTGCCACTCCCTCAGGCACTGAAAGTTCATGAGCCCGAAAATGACATATAGTTCTGCCAGCGAATTCACATGCTCAAGCAGACATGACACTAAACACGGTCATTGTTATACATACATATATATATACACGCACGCACACATACATATGTACACATATCACACACATATATACATGCGTACATACACAAAACACAATACTCACACCTACATATACATACACACATGCAAACATAAACAAGACTGTCATTGGTATACATACATATAAATGTATACATGAATGCATACATACATACATACATACATACATACATGTCTATAAGCATACGCTCATTTATACCCAATACACAAACATACATATACATACCCACATTCATACATACACATATACATACATATACATCCACATATACAAATACATACACTTACACATACATATACGTACATATATGCACATATGTATACATACACTTACCTACATACATATACACATCCATATATATGCATTCATACACATACACACATACAAGCACACATACACATACGTATACATACACACCTGCATACATACACATACATGCATATACACACATACATGCATACAAACATATATAAATGTATATATACACACACAAACATATATACACATAGACACATATACATACATATACACATAGATATAAATACATATAAACTCACATGTACATATATAAATGTACACACACACACATATAAATATACGTACACATATACATACATAGATACATATTATGATGGTAGATGAATTGTTACATGCATCCAGCATTACAGGCGTACACCCGTCACAGCTTTTTTTTTTTTTATCGCCACAGGACTTTTTTTCTTTTTTTTTATTATAATAGACAAATGCCTGAGGGAGTATCTATACAAAGATGATGTTACAGAGTTTTAGCTTTGTACGACAGCTAAATCTCTCTCTCGGTTCAAAATGTTGACATCCAGCAACAAGCAAGAGCAAGATAGCCAGCAATAAGTCAAACTGCAGACCAGCTTAATGCGGGTACTGGTCTCCCGCGTTGTTTTTGTTTTTTAAATGAAAAGTTTTGTTGAGACAGACACTTTTGGAATAGTAAATGACGATGATATAAACAAATTTACACATTTTTTCACAAATAAACTCAGTGACGGATAATCAAAATATAAACACAGTCCAACCGACATATTAAAGACGCTTACTTTTTTTTTTTTAAATAAAAAGTTTTGTTGAGACAGACACTTTTGGAATAGTAAATGACGATGATATAAACAAATTCACACATTTTTTCACAAATAAACTCAGCGACGGATAATCAAAATATAAACACAGTCCAACCGACATATTAAAGACGCTTACTTTTTTTTTTTTTTTTTAAATAAAAAGTTTTGTTGAGACAGACACTTTTGGAATAGTAAATGACGATGATATAAACAAATTCACACATTTTTTCACAAAAAAAAATACATACATACATACATACATACATACACACACATATGGCGTTAATGACTCTACATTAAAATGTAAAAAAATATGCCGTAAATACCACAAAACACAATTGCAACTACCATTTTGATTTTTTCGGATTTATATAATCATGCCCATATTGTTTTTATTTTCTTTTACAGTTAATGAGTTCCTGTTCCTCTGACGAGTAAGCGCGGAAAATATAAAAAAAATTGACATGAATGGTTCTGCGCTACGAATCATGTGCATTGTCGCCATGGACGACTCAAGATCTCTACCTGGTGAGCTTGAACTCGTAGCGACAAGCAATGTTCTGGGGGGGGGATTTCGGTTTGGGGCGCAAACAGCATGGTGATCCAAACCTACGGAGAAAATACCCTTCCCAGACTGGTCGTCTAGTTCAGGAACATTGGCCAGAATATTGGCCACTACGATTGTGTGGTGCATAGGTGGATTGGCGAGCCTCAAGGTCCTATATCACAAGCTGAGATCCCTGAGGCGTCTTCATTCTCACCTCCACGCGCAGCTGATTTCCCAACCCCAGAGCAGCAGACACACGCTGACACCCGTCTTCATTTGTCCCACAAGAGCAGAGAACAGACCACGAAGCTTCAACCTCCAGAAAAGAAGAAATTGCAGAACTGATCCATAGATTTTCTCAACTCCCAAAGATCCAGTCCAAGAGACTACTTTTCTAGGTAACTCAGCAACTTCTCATTTTTTTAACCTGTGGTACTGTATATAGGCTACAAGTGTTCAGATTTTAAAGTTCAACATGGGTCTACTTTGAATTTGCACTCGATGTTGCAATTACTTCGCTAGTCAAGTGTAACTCAGCAAATTTTACTTTTATACAACATTTTGTTTCTTTTATCCTTTGTTATGAACTTTAAGACTAAGAATTTAGATGTGCTGCATATGAAGAGGCAAGACGCCCTCGCTTGTAAGGCAAAACGCCCATGGTGGGAGATTTGCCCGCTCTCAATAGGCCTCTTGTGATATGTTGTAGCCAAGGTACAGCTCAATAGATCGCACCTATTTGGAGCTGCCTGTGACTTCAAATGGAGGAATAGTTGGAATTATTGCTTAAGGTGGGATCCTTGTCCACCTTTACCCTATTGTTCTTACTTTAACACGTGGCACAACGGATAAAGGAGTTAAACAATAATAAGTTTTTAGTGGAAGTTTTCTGGAGTTTAAAGGTCCAATATTACATACAATCGACATCACTGATAAGATAACCATTATTTAGCATCCTTACACAATCGTTATTGACGGAATGAGAACAATCTACCCCCGTGAATACAATAAAGGGTTTAGTTCGAGATCCAGCAAGATTCACCTGAAAATGAACGGAGATGACATCACGCGAAACATTATCAGAATAACATGCAAGATGAAGATAGTAGTCCGAATAATCTTAATAAAACAGTTTCTTTTTAACTTTTTCGTTTACCAACATCTTTTTTTTTCTTTTTTAGACAATTTATATCAATGATAAGAGCCACTTGTACTAACGGGCCCCGAGAGACTGCTGTGAAGTTCCGGTGCACCCCCCCCCCTGGTTGTAATTAGCGCCAACACCATATCCATTAGGACGTTGTCATGCAATGTCTTTGTGTAAAAGCAAAAAAAAAAAAAAAAAATCAAAGAAAAACAGGCGAAAAAACAGACAGAAAGAAAACGAAATAAACGTTTGTTCTTTTGTGCATTATTATTACATTATTCTTACATTATTCTTAACAGCTTCTTCGTATTCAAACTTTAATATCCTCATCCTTCTTTGTTTTCGAAATAAAATAAAATTTTCATTGAATAAAAAATATGTATATAAAACTATAGCATAACAAGAGAAAAAGTCCAATAAGTTGGTTTATTCTTTTATGTTTTGCTGCTTAAAACAAATTATAAAAAAAAATGATCCGGTGTGTTTGGAGTGGGAGTTGTCAATTATAAATAATCTTTCTTTCGGCCATTTTTGCCCCATTCTCTTATGAATAGGTGTTTTATCTTTAAAGTACTTTTCTCCCACTAAAATTCTGTAATAACTTTTCCAATTAATAAACATCATTTAAAAATATGCAAACATCATATATAAAAAAAAAAATGGAATGGGCACAGATTAATTAAAATAAAAAAAGAAAAAAAGAAAGAAAGCGACTTGGCGTATTTTTAACCATTCACCAATAACATCCAGTAATGAGGGTCGGAGGTTACATCGGCGAAACGTTGTGAAAAAAAAAATCAACCAAGATAAGAACAATAGCCCAATCAATCCAAATAATACAAAAAATAATTATCAAGCCTCATCCAAGAAATATAGAAACATCGTATCAAAAATAAAATAAATAAATAAATAAACGGAATGAACTCGGATTTATACACAATGGCACTATGTTTTTTTCATTATTAACTAATAACATCCAGTGTGAATGCAGGTTACATCGGAGGTTACATCGGCCAAAACGTTGATGAAAACAATCAAGACGAGAACAATATTTATGCACAATAATTATACACTATTAGTTTTTATATACTTTTTTTTATTTTACACAATTATTTTATTATATAATATTTTTTTAATTACACACTATTAGTTTATTACGATTTTAAAATAATAGTATATTCTTTTCATTATACAAGTTGGTTGCTAGAAAAAGCGGGAAATTTGTCAAACAACGATTTATTTTTACAAAGAATAATTTTTACAAAGTTTTTCAAAGACAAATGTTATATTTTACTCATAGATACTCAAAATGTTGTCCGTGCACTTATCTGCAGCGTCTTAACCTAGAAATCCAAGCTCGTGTGGCGTTTTGAATGGGCAACTTGTGGGATATCATTCCAAGCTCATACCAAGCATGTTTTCAAGTCATCAATAGAGTGTATGTCGACAGTTCTGCGTCTCTGTTAATAACAAGCTCCAAGCACAGTAATCCATGACATTTAAGTCTGGACTTTTTTAGGGTCAATCTTCCGGTGCAATGCAATCAGGAGCAGATTGCCGATGAAACTGAATTGAATCCCTTGCTGTGTCGGCCTTGGCACCATTCTGTTGTCATGTCAATGTTTGGTTGTCCATTACATTTCGTATATCGCTAAACATCTGTGGACACATCTCACAATAAACTTGCTGGTTTACTGTTTTTTTTTTCTTTCTGCTTTCTTTCCATCGTACAGTATATCGATACACTAAGGCTGACTGGGATAGCTTCCGTACATTCATATCTGATCTACCTCTGCATTCCATGTTTAAAAAGGATGTGTCCTCTATAGTATTAGACCTGACGGAATGGTTAATTGTAGGTATTGACCGTTTCATACCCTCGAAAAAGTTTCAGCAAAAATCTAACAGCCAGCCATGGTTCTCTCCAGAATGTGCTGCTGCCATTGCGCACAGAAATCACTTTTTCCACTGTTTCCAACGTAATAGATGTATGGAAACTAAAGCCGCTTTCAGGACTGCCAGAAACCATTGTAAGAAAGTAATAAAGAATGCAAGAGAGTTGTATGCTCAATCTGTTAAGTCCAAAGTAGCTGAGCAGCGGCTTGGTTCCCACCAGTTTTGGCAAATAGGAAACAGAATCCTGAACAGAAGCGTGTGCTCCATCCCAACTATTATCAATGGACCTGAGGTAATCTCGTCAGCATCAGACAAAGCCAAACTCTTTGTCAAGAACTTTGCAGCTAATTCTACCCTTTGCGATCAAAGCCGCCAACCCCAATATTTCCTCCTGTATCAGAAAACACGCTATGTGACATGCGTATATCTGTACGTGATGTTGCCAAGCTAATCAAAAACCTTGATTCCAGTAAAGCAACTGGCCCTGACGGTATTCCAATTATAGTACTCAAAAGACTTCAACCTGAACTAGCGCCCATACTTACAAAACTGTTTAAACGTTGTCTTAAGGAGAATAGTTTCCCATCTCCCTGGAAAATTTCATCAGTATGCCCTGTATTTAAGAATTCAGGTGATCGCTCATCCCCCTCTCAGTACAGACCAATAAGTCTCCTGTGCGTCATGAGTAAGTTGCTGGAATCTGTGTTAAATACAGAAGTAATCAACCATCTCAACAATAATAACCTTCTTAGTGACACTCAATATGGTTTCCGTTCTGCTAGATCTACAGCAGATGTCCTTACAGTTATATCTCATAGGGTTAGCAAATCTCTCGACGGAGGCAACCTTTCTAGGGCAACTGCTCTTGACATATCTAAGGCCTTTGATAGGGTATGGCATAAAGGTTTACTTCATAAGATCGCTAGCTATGGTATAGCTGGAAATGTCTTCTCAATTATTAAATCATTTCTTTCTGATAGGTTCATAAGAGTAGTAGTTGAGGGGCAAAAATCAGAAGCTCACAGTATTAATGCCGATGTCCCTCAGGGGTCCATCCTGGGCCCAACTCTTTTCCTGATCAACATTAATGATCTTCCAAATCACATCCTTACATCATTTGTAGATATTTATGCTGACGACACTACCATTTATGGTAGCACATCTAAGACAGTAAACGACCAAGTTCTCTCCAATTCTCTCTCCTCTGATCTTGAGCACATAGTACAATGGGGTAAGGAGTGGCTGGTTACTTTTAATGCATCTAAAACCAAGCTTCTCTCTTTACATTATTAACATTCTGATCCACATCTGGCATCAATTGAAATGAATGGCTCCCGTCTTCAGGAGGCCTCAAGTTTTGACAAGCTTCTTGGCTTGACCATTACTCCTGATCTTAAATGGAACACGTACATCAAATCTGTTGCCAAGGCCGCTGGAAAAATGGTGGGATCTTTCCATCGATCCGGTAGATATCTCACTGCTGATGCTATTCTCTATCTATATAAGAGCCAGGTACGTCCAAGGATGGAATACTGTTGCCACATCTGGGCAGGAGCTGCTAGAAAGGACTTGGCCTGCCTTGATAGAGTTCAAAATAGACTTCGTAGCCTCGTAGGAGATGTCCTTTTCTCTTCCTTGCAACCTCTATCTCACAGAAGAGATGTTGCGAGTTTGTCTCTGATGTATCGTTATTTTCATGGAAAGTGTTCGACTGAGCTTCAATCTATGGTCCCCCCTCCCCAAACTTTCACAAGAAACACTCGTCTAGCTGTAAACACTATCAATAATTCCCCCCACTCTTTATCTGTGCCTAAACCTAAACGTAGATTCCATGAACAAAGGTTCTTTCTTAGAACTGAACGCCTGTGGAATTTTCTTCCGTTTTCCTGCTTTCCAGCTGACTACAATATGGTTGTCTTCAAGTCTAACGTAAATAAGTTCTTGATGAGCCGTTCCATATAAGTTATCAAATTTACCAAATTTTCATTACTAATGATTACTATATTGTCCAATTTCTACTGTACACTCTTTAACCCTTATCCTTGAGTGGCCTCTTGGGCTTGATAATGTGGTAATGCCTGTGTAAAAAAAATGATTCTAATGATATCCTTCAAGAAACCGAAGCTTTGTTTTGCCATGCCATGAAACAGCAACATAACAAAGAACAAATGGCTGCATATTTTCATATTCCACAAGCAGATCTTCCTCAGGTATGCCAGTTTTTACATGCACTTCTTGGTAAATGCGATCATTTTGTCTGTTCAAAGGTGGTCGCAAAGAGAATCTTGCTTCGTCCGAAACCACACTCTTCTCCAAGCAAACTCTGGTTCAAAACGGGCAATCAGAGCAAGCGACTTGTTTTCGCGCATTTCCTGATGTCGCTCAGTGAAGAGGTTACATTTTATTCGACCGAAGCATTTCAGTTCAATTTCTTTGAGAATTTCAAACACTGATGTTTTCGATACAGTGAGATGTCGAGCGATTTCTCGTTGACTGAAATGACGTCTCTCTATCGCACTGCGTCGCACAGATAAAACAGTCAAATCCTTCACCAAGGCACGTGCTTCGTCCGAAATTCGTTTCGTCCCGTTCCTTTTTGGCGAGTACCAACTGCTTCAGGACCTTCTCGTTTCAAAGTTGCAACAACATTATCAAACTGATGCTTTGTAATCGTTGAAAAAAATTCGGTAACACGGTAAGTCGGATTTTCACTTTTGAAAAAAAAAAATGATCACCTGCCTTCTTTGAAAATCTGAAAGCTGTTTCCTGCTGCTCCCGCCCATGATGTGGGTATCAAAATCTAAATCGAAGAAATAAATAAGCAAAATGTAATGAAATCAATGTGCAGATTGCACACCCATTCAACAACAAAGAACCAATCAAATACGCTTAAATATATTTTAATTTATGCAGATTTCGTATTTATCATTACAGAGTGAATTCTCTATTGAATATTATATATATATATATATACATATGTATACACACACTCACACACACACGCGCATATATATATATATATATATATATATATATATATATATATATATATATATATATATATATATATATATATAGCAAAATTCAATCAACCAAAAGTAAATAAAATGCGTTCGGACATGATTAAAAAATCCGAAAATTGGAAGAGAAGTTGCAAATACCTTATATTTAAAATGAAAGAAAACTATAAGGTATTTGCAACTTCTTTTCCAATTTTCGAATTTTTTAATCTTGTCCAAACGTATTTTATTTCTTTTTCGTGGATTTATTGTTGCTATTTCTTCTGATGAGTTCAGGTCAAAATACATACACTGATTGATATAATAAAGTGATTGATTTTGTGCTACGAAATAGATACTGTCAATAATTGCAAATGTCAACTGAATTAAAGAAATAAATTATAAGATGATCAACATCATGAAATTTAGAATACAGACTTTTCATTTATTTATTATATACTCTGCAATTATACTGAGCTTCTGGAATAAGGATTGGTATATATATATAAAGAAAATATACGTGCATAAAGAATATTTCCACTGGAGGCTTACCACGGGAAGAAAACAAACAAAAACAAAAGACACAAGGGAGAGAAAAAAGGGGGAATGGTCCTGTAAAAATAGATTGGATGCATAAAGAAGAAAAGATAAAGAAGATTAAAATAAAAAAGAATGAAAAAAAACAAAGAAAAAAACTACTACTATTACACACACACACACACACACACGCACACACACACACGCACACACACACACGCACACACACACACACACACACACACGGCAAAGACAGAAACACACAGAACTTATGAAAAAGAACGCACGCACACACGAATATATAAATATATATTAAACAATAAATAAGAAAATGTCTATAAAAAATAATGTTCGTGAAAATTGTGTCAATTTAAAATGGGAAAAGAAAGAACATATATGTATGTGTTGATTTGAATTGGAAAACAGAAACAAATGTAATACATTTTTTATGTTGGATTGTTAAACATCGCATAGTGTTTACAAATTTCGGAATGGGGACATTTCATAACAAAATGGCTGTTCTTTTTGTTTACGTGTTAGTTGTACTCTTTAGCTCCAAGAGAAAATGAAGTAGCGTTCTTTTTTCTTCTTATGCCGGGATTAAACGTTTTGCCTTCCCGGTTGGAAAACTGTTATTGTTGTTGTTGTTGTTGTTGTTGTTGTTTTACCAAAAAGAACTGTAAAATATTTAAATTGTAAATTGATTCATTTGTTGTAAGGATAATTTAAATGGAACTTTTAATTATTGCATTGAATCGCTACATGCGATTTTCATTTATGTATTTTCTACATGTTAAAAGTGTTTCAGAGATTGCAACGTCAGAAAAGAAAGAACAGTAAATAAGGTTAAATTAATTTTTTTTTAACAAATGGTCAGCTAGTATATTTAGAATTTTAAATTTACGTAGATGGTCATTTATTTTACTATTTTCGAGGAGTGATTCGATTTTTTATTTACATTTTCCGATTTGGGATTTCTGTTGATTTCGGGTAGAGTCAACGTGAAGCAAATTTGAGTACTTTGTGTGTGGAAATCCTATGTTTTCCGCGAAACTATGTCTTGAGAGCAGTCGCGGTTACCAACATTGGAAAAAATGTTTTTCCGGCATAACGGAACGGAAGATATTTCTGTCCAGTGTGAGCGGATTTAGTTGATAATCAACTTCAGGGAACAAATGAAATGCTCCTTGGCATGGCGTAAGGGACAAAAGGGGCAATGGCAGATGTGGCCATTATGTTGCGAATCACTCAGGATAAGTAGAGGGTGGAAGTAAAATATACCACCAATACATAATAGCTAAGTAAAGATTGCTCTATTAGGGAATTAAAAAAATATTAAAGGAAGCTGTAAGGCTAAAAATATTCACACACAAGGGAAGAAAGAGTCAGTAATTTAGTTGACGAGATATTGTCGACGTGGACAGGCAAAAGAGGCCTTCATAGATTATGGCACGAATAGAGAAGGGTGTCTTCGGTCCTAGGAGGAGTAACCTACACCAAGGAAAATGCCATAAGATCAGTCAAAGGACTCAGACGGAATTTTTTTTAAGAAATAGAAATTGACTTTTCTTACCCTGGTGAGGTGTACGAATAGTATTAAAAATGAGATATGCCATGAGATCGGGTGAGATTCCGGTCTGAATAAAATTAGGAGAGTCAGTTAATAAATGACTGAAAGAAAAAATAGGGGGAAATTTTATTTTTTAATGGATGGAGCTTGGCCTTTTCATTAGCCGGTGAGGTAAAAATCTAGAGACTGCACTAATGAAAAAAACAAAAACAAAACAAAACAAACAAACAAAAAAAAAAACAAACAAACAAAAAAAGTAGTTAACTGTGGCAAATAGGACCAAGGGTCAAAACATTATTATTATTATTATTATTATTATTATTATTATTATTATTATTGTTGTTGTTGTTGTTGTTGTTGTTGAATAGCAGGGGTATATATTTAAAGAGATGACAGGTTCATATTAGGGACTTATAACGGGTACATGTAATACTGACATAACGATAGTGATGATGAGGGAGAGAAGGTGTTTATATATATATATAGTTCTTTTAACACCTATTAGAGAAGAGGGTGATATGATGCGCAGTTCTTAAAACAGAGGAGGGGAGATACATAATCTTCGAAGGGTTTACCATGTTCATTATAAGATGATAAACACAATTACCTTTCGTTCGTGATGATGGATGACACAAGACAACAGTTACAACATAATTATGACTTCTTTATTCATCTGATCGGCCGGTCAATGACGTCAGGAATTCAAATTTGCATCCATATAGTCTAAATGTTCTCCCTTCGCTTCCAAGGGATCAACTGACTCTCAACTCTCAACTCAACTCTCTTGACTAACTAACTCTTAGATCCTATATGGAGGATCTCCCTTGGTCTATGACGTCAGAAGTGTGTTTTTCAAACGTGACCAAGTTCACGTGGCTTTACATATGTTTGTCCAAACACCCCCCCAGCGAACAAAAGAATCCTCAATGCATAACTCTAACCTATTTTAAACAATATAATTTAATTTGCATTGTTCATTCTTTTACTGACATATTTAATATTCAGATTTCTAAAATAATTAACAATAGACTTACTTTCTAACATTCCATTTCTTAACTTTGCCTACAGGGTTCGATTCTAGACTTATCCTAATCTCATTTTCACTTATCTAATATACTTCTTAGTTACATGGGAAAGGGGATATCCCTTCCCTGTAACATTATTATTATTATTATTATTATTATTATTATTATTATTATTATCATTATTATTATTATTATTAGTATTAGTATTATTGATTCGAGCGACGGCGGGTCACTGGATCGATTATTATGATTAGAAAAATAAACAATTCGATTAGGAAAAAGTGATTGACAACCGAAATAATAATATCGCTACAAAAGGAATGTGAAAATATAAAATAGATGTAAACATGATTTTGGTTTGCCTAAACAAATAATTAGATTGAGGTTACATCAGCTGTTGGTCTGTGACACGTAATGAGATGTAGATTTGGGGAGATTCTACTCAGTCGTTAGCTGGACATCAGAGAGAACGGACGACTCAATGGGGGAGTTGGTCTCTCCATGACGTGGGGAACGGCGTAATCTCAGGCAGCCAAGATGTAAAAACGTTGTAATCTTTGAAGATGTCAGCTGAAATCATGAAAATAAATGTTTGTAAATAATTCAGGTATGTGTTGTGTTTTTTGCATCTGTTAAAAAGAACTGTTTGTCTACAACTGTTTCGATACGTCCACATCAATCGTTTCCTGTAAGAACCGTTGCATCAATGTTAAAATATACACACTAGACGATTAACTAAATGATACAACGTATATACATACACGCATTTACACGTACATGAGTATACAGATAAAATGTAAAACTCAACTATTCAACATGTACGTTGTTATGGAATATATTCATACACACATTACACAATAGACCCCTAACAATTTAAGAGTTTATCGATTAAATATTTACACACAGGCAGACACACACATATACATACAGCTATCATTTTATTTATATAGATTATTTTTTAATTATGCAGTATTCTTTTTATCATAGGTAATTTTTAATTTTTCATAAATTTGACCTATATTACTTTCTGTATTTTAATGATTGATAAAACGCTGCTGTAGCAACGAGAGGGCGTTTGGATTTGTTTCTTGTAAAAAAGAAAAATCGATCGTCCAGACAAGGTAAACGTGGATGATCGGAATTATTCATCATTTTCCAGTGAATGATTTGGGCAAAGGCCCGAAAAGCGTCTTCATTTGTCGTTTTCTGCTCCGTTGGGTCAATTTCAAATTGAGATTCAACCAATCAGCAGATAGCGTCGACTTGAAAAAAAAAAATTAGAAAAGTCTTCATATTTTTGGCATACAAAATTTAACCGAAGAAATATTGATTTTATGTAAAACATTATCCTTTGATAATAATAAACACTTGAAAAAATATTTTTAAAAAATAGCCGTATATTTTAATTTTCCATGTGAAAAAGAAAGAACAGGGTTGAATTCCTACAAGCATTAAAAAAAAGAAACATTTGTTTTAGCTTCAGCAAGGCATATTGCTACTATAGCATACGGAGCTACTGTGATGAGAGACAGATTTATAAGAAAGTAACCAGGGTCAGGAGTTGGACAGCGAGATGTTTGTTCGCATTACATAAAGATTTTTGCAAAAGATTTATGGGAGAACAATATGGCGTGTTCTTTGCCATGTTAAGTGATTTTAATTCAAAGTTTTCCAGAGTGGGATTGGACTATGATTAAAAATAGACCTTGCATCTTTTAATAAGAAGATATTACTTACGAAAATGAAACATGTTTTTCAAAACAATTAATTTGTTTATTCTAGGTAGCTTTATTTTAGACGTTTCCCACATGTGTTTTGGATTTTTTTGTGGGGGGGGGGTACTTATAAACACAACAATATCTAATTGTTATAAATATATATAATATATAATATCATTTTAAAAATGTAATTATCCACTGACACGTGTTCCGTCGTCTACGACTCATCAGATACAGCCACTCTGATGAGTCGTAGACGACGAAACACGTGTCAGTGGATAATTACATTTTTAAAATAATATATATACTGCTCCCCATATGGGGGTACGAAATTGGTTAAAAGGGAAAATTATTCCCGACTCGCATTTAGGTAAAAATGCACTTTCGTAAATAATTGAATTCATTCAAAACATCGCTAAGACCAAAACAAAAACATCTATAATATATATATATATATATATATATATATATATATATATATATATATATATATATATATATAACTCCTTCATTTACTCACATAAAATTAATATACGAAAGTATAGATTTATGCGTAAACTTTAAGTATTTACTTCAAAAGTGCTCAATACGTAGGTAGAGCTAGTTAGTAATTTATAAAATATATATGGCGATTAAGCTACACTGAATATTCTGCGTTTCATCCACTATAGGATTCGTCAGGCTTATGCGCGAATTCTGTGGTTGTTTCTTGTTTTTATATATGTTGAGGATTTTAGTTAGCCAATCAGCTTTCTAGTATCCACCGCGCCCCTTCCTATCAGCCAATGGGCATGCATTTTATCGAACAAAGGATCTGTTTTAGAACTAGGTTAGTGGTTTAAGGTAGAAGTTTTCCTCCCTTTTTTATATATATATAAATATACATATGTGTACACACATACATGCACACATACATACATATATATATATACATATATGTGTGATCGTTTATGTATATTCATGTTTATTTATTTATTTGTTTGTTTTCTATTGTTCTTGTTAGTTTTAAAGCTATTTTGTATCGCTATCCTAGAGTAAGTTTTATTTTGTGAACACAGTTGTTTGCTATTTCTCGTCTACAGTTTAATAGATTTTGGGGTTCTTTAAAGTACAGGATAGCAAATTTTTCATGGAGGCATAATTTACATGGGTCGTCTAAATGTTTGCACGTGGTAGCTTGTCTTATTATTTTCCATTCGACTACCGGCGAATGTCCGCTTTCTTTGAGTTCCCAGTATTTATTCGCTAGTGTTGTTTTTATACGGTGTTTTTTTATTTTTGAATGTACTTTTGTGGTCATAGTATCGGGTTTTGAAATCTAAGGAAGTCATGCCTATGTAATATTTCTTGTTATTCGGGTTTTCTTTCGCAAATATTGTTGCTTGATAAACTACGCTTTTTGTTACACATTTATTTTGAACTGGGCAAAGTGTGCCGTGTCTACAGTTGCATTTATCTTGTTCGTTATTAGTATTTTTATTTATAGTATGGTTGTTCTTGTCCGGAGTTGGTTTGTTATTATTATTATTATTATTATTATTATTATTATTATTATTATTATTATTATTATTATTTCTGCTAGTGTTGGTTTTATTTTTGTCATGATGTCTACTTTTTTATTGTTTATTTTGTTGTTGTTTACATTGTTTTCATTTAGTATTTTGTTATTATGTGCTTTAATTATAATCTCTAAATTTTCGCAACAATTGTAAGATAACTTCAAGGTATTTTTATTGAAGATTTTGTGTAAGGGGTTGGTTGCGGGAAAGTGTTTTTCAATAAGATCTAGAAATTTCTTGCCAAGTTTTGTTTTTAACATTTGATTGTATGGGGCCGTATACCAAATTATAGTTCTTTTTCTTCTATTTTTAATTTTATTATAGTTGTTGATGTTTTGTTGCTTATATTTGATATCGATATTTTTGTATCCACTATTTTTTAGGGCTGTTTCGTAGATATTGGTTGACCTGTTAAATGCATTTTCATCGCTTGAGTTATTACTGAGTCTACTTACGATCGAGTTAGGAATGTGTTTTATAATTGATGGTGGGTGGTTGGACTTAGGGTCTACGTAAATTGGAGTAGCGTTATCTTTTGAGTATGGTTCATATGTGTTTTTTTTATCTAAGTTTAACGTGACGTCCAGGAAGTTTGTTATTTTTATGTTAGCTGATATGTCTGCTTTTAGGCCTAATTTTTTCATTTCTTTGTGTATGATTTTCTTAAAGTTTTCTCCCTTGACTTTGTTGGAGTTTTTTTATTATAGATAGTCCGTCATCTCTATATAGGCCGATATCCGTAGTATCAAATATGCTTGTGAGGGTATATAGAATGAATAATCCCACAAGATCTGATGCCTCTGCAGAGTCTCTGGCACCCATCGCCAAATCGAACGAATTTTTCATTTTAGTTTTTATCCATTGGCTATTGTTATTTATTAGAACTGATTTTCTACATTTTTTAATGATGTTGATTTCTTCTGAGGATATATCAGTGTATGCCTCGGCAAATTCTAGGGCAGTGTTAAAAAAGTTATTCGGATATCGAGGGATAAAAGTCTATGATGTCAAACTGTATGAACGTACATTTATCTTTGTTTTCTATATTTTTAAACCAGGTGATCGATTCGGTAGTATTTGCCCACTGGTTTAGTTCTAGGTCTTGTTTGATTTGTTTGTTTACTCTAGAAAGTATAGTTTTGCTAATTCTACCTATTTCTGGTTTAGTTGGGTTTATCAGGCGGGTGCTGGGATTATTATTAAAGCCTCATTTGTGGTCTTTAAGCAGAATGTATGACTCTCTAGGTTTCAATTTGCCAACTTTATCGCTAATTTTTAGTTTATCGGTAATTTGTTTACTTTCAGTATTTATTATATATATGTAGTCGCATTCGTTTGTGTCTAGTTTTTTGTAGTTTTTTTGTAATGTTTTCTGTGATTAGTTTGTTATATTCTTGCTTATCTATTTTATAAAAGTTTCTGGTTTTATCTTCTTTTACAAAGATTTTATTAGAGTTGTTTATGTTTCTAACGATTTTGTATAGTTTCCGTTGGAAATTGTTAGGTTGATTGTGGAATTCTAGGTTTTAATTACGTTTAAAAGGTCATTTTCAAAGTTTATCAAAAGGTCTACTGTTTTCGCATTTTTAAGGGTTTTAAAACCATAGGATTCTTTTTTGTTTACGCTTTCATTTTTAAGGAAGAAATTTGCTCGCCATCGCATTCGGCGTATTAGTTCATCTGTTTTTTTGGATTAATTTAATAATATAGCTATGCTTGCTGGGTGTGGGGATGTTTTTTTAGCGATGTTTCGAAATTAACTCTATATGTACACACACACACACACACACACACACACACACACACACACACACACATATATAATCCTTAAATTGGTTATGTGTTTTAAGAAAATGTGTTTTCAGATTAAGACATCCCTTCCACCTCCTCGTATTTTTTTTTATTCTATTTAATCTCATCCCCCCTACCATAGTTTAATTTTGATAATAAAATTAACTTTGAAACGTTACCCCTTGTGTTCGTGTCTTCGTTAATTTCATACGTTGTTCGGGTTTCGAAAGAGTCTCCCCATTCTTTATGTTTCAGCAAGATGTATTGAACCCAGAGGGCACATTTGTTTCATTGTTCATTTGCATTTCATAGATGTCTTTTTTATATTTTTTACCATTCGTAATATATATATATATATATATATATATATATATATATATATATATATATATATATATATATATATGTATGTGTGTGTGTGTGTGTGTGTGTGTGTAGTGTGTGTGTGTGTATGTGTGTTACATTGTCGGGTATCAAAACACCAACATGTTGCATAACGGGGATTTATATATTATCTGTATATTCTTTACTAGTTAAACATACTTGTATATATAATCACGTATAAATAAACCGTACATTTCGGCGTATAAGACGACCCTTAAAGTATAAATGATCTTTAAAAAACAATATTTCATAAGATACCAGGTGTTGCAATCTCTAACCTAGGCTTAACAAACATGGTTTCGTGATTAAGCAGTCGTCTTATACAACCGATATATGATAAATTTATGAAAATTTGCTTCAATTTTTTACCGTGTCTTATCTGACGGTCGCCATATACGCCGAAATATACGGTACGTTTTTGCGTTATGTTGCATCGTCGTGTGTTTGAGTGTATACGTGGCCTAACTAAAGGTCTGTGGTTCTTCACCATTTGGACCATTATGTGTGTATGTACGTTGTGTAACGTACTGTTGTTCTTGCCCGTGATTAGTCTCGTCTGGATTGGTCTCGTCTAGGTGTGTTGATGCGTATGTATCAACATAATTACATAAACACATATATATTTGACGACATACCTGTTTTCTGTTAGGGGCCTACATGGGGATGTCATCCGTCCTTGGTGGAGCTGGAAATGTGTTGTAACAAGACGTTTTAACGCCACAAGACAAATAATTGAGACAGCTCGTGATAGCAATGATGCCCAGGCCCAGGGACCACTAACGAATATGTTGCACAACGGTGGTTCAAGAAATTTCGCAATGGTGACGAAAGCCTCGAACATGGAAACAGTCGCGGCCGGCCAACTGCGGTTGATAACAAACATTTGAAAGCCTTAATTGAAGCCGATCCTTGTAAAACCACACGAGAAGTTGCTGTCAAACTGGAGGTCGACCACTCGAGTCGTTCGCCATTGAAAGTAAATAAAGAAGTAAAAAAAGTTGGATAAATAGGTGCCGCATGAATTAAACGATAATAAAAAAAAATCGTCGTTTTGAGGTGTGTTTTACGCTCCTTTTGCTCAAGAAAAACGACCTATTTCTCGAGCGGATGACCAACCATGTTCGGCACAGTGGCTGGATGCTGGAGACGCTCCACAGCACTACCCGAAGCCGAACTTGTACCTAAAAAGGTTGTGGTGACTGTTTGGTGGTCTGCGGCCAGTCTCATCCATCATAACTTCTCGAATCCGGGCGAAACAATTACGGTAAAGAAGTACTGTCAACAAATTGACGAAATGCACCAGAAGCTCCAACGTATATGCTCGAGATTGGTCAATATGAAAGGACCAATTTTCCTCCATGACAACGCTCGCCCGCATGTTGCTCAGCTGACTCTGAAGAAGCTGAACGAATTAGTCTACGAGACTCAGCCTCATCCGCCATATTCACCGGAGCTCTCGCCCATCGATTATTCCCTTTTCAAGCATCTCGATAACTTCCTGCCCGAAAAATAATTCAAAAGCCAAGATTATGCCGAATCGGCCTTCAATGACTCCATCGCTTCCAGAACTCCAGATTTCTATGCTAATGTGATAATTAAAATTGTTTCTCGTTGACAAAAAATGTGTCGATTCTAATGGTTCTTATTTCGATCAATAAAGTTTATTATGAAAGGAGTTATGATCTTTTGAAGTTGAACGTAAAAAAAAAAACGGCATTATTTTTGCACCAACCTAATATTTTGAAACCTATTCTTAGCATGGGGAGAACAATTAAAAACACAAAAATATCGTGATAATTGAATTTTATTTGAAAATAATATTTAGGAAATTGAATGCTAACATGAGATTTGTTGTAATTACTTATTTCAATGGCGCAATTACTTGGATCAGTTGCTATGAATTTGGAATAGAGGCACGTGAGAAAAAACAAAACAAAACAAAACAAAAAATCGGGATAGAACCAGGAAGACAAAAGTTTCATGAAAACACGTGTTAACACTGACATGCTGAATAAAAAGTTTTCACTTCGTAAAAAAGAAAGACTTACATGCCATCAGTTACCATCTGTAACTTGATGTATCTTTTTTTTTCATGTTAGTTACAAGCACGTTTGGATTGTAGAGAATAAGGGTCAATGAGTGTACAATTATCAACAGGAAAATATTGTAGTCATCGTTAGTAGTGGAAATTTAGTAAATTAGATTAAGGGGATGGCTCATTCAGAACTTGTTTACGTTGGACTTGAAGATGACCATATTATTGCCAGTTGAAAAGCAAAAAAAAAAACAATAAATAATAAATAAAACGGAAGAAAATTAAACAGGCTTGTAGTTCTAGGAAAGAAGCTTTGTTCATGAAATCTACGTTTAGGTTTAGGAACAGATAAAGAGTGAAAGAAATTATTGATAGTGGTTACATATAGACATATAGACACATATTCGTGAAAGTAACGCTAGGAGTAACATAGATTGGAGCTCAGACGAGCCTTTGCCATAAAAATAATGATAAAACTGAGACAGGCTCATAACGTCTCTTCTGTAGGAAAGAGGTTGCAGGGAATAGAAAAATGCATCCCCCACTAGGCTATGAAGTCTATTTTGAACTCTGTCATGCCAGGATAAGTTGCTTGTAGCAGCTCTTGCCTAGATGCGGAAACAATACTCCATCCTTGGACGTACTTGGCTTTTTAACAGGTAGAGAACTGCATCAGATATCTACTAGAGCGGTAGAAAGATCGCACCATTTTCCAGCAGCCTTGACAACCCATTTGATGTACGTGTTCCATCTCAGATCAGGAGTGATGGTCAGACCCAGAACTTGTCAAAACATGGAGCCCCCTCCCCCCAAAACGAGAACCATTCATTTTAATTGATGCCAGGCGGGAATCAGAGTGTTGATGATGTAGAGATAGAAGCTTCATTTAGATGCATTAAAATTAACCAGCCACCCCATTGCATCACATGTTCATAAGCAAAGGCTAGAGAATCAGAGAGAACTTGGTCGTTTACAGCCTTTGAAGTGTTGCCATAGATGGTAGTGTCGTCAATATAAATATCTATGAATGATCTTAGGATATGATTTGAGAGATCATTGATGTAGATCAGGAATAGAGTTGGGCCTAGGTCGGACTCCGAAGGACTCCAGCATTAATACTGTGGGCTTCTATTTCTGGCCATCAACCACTACTCTTATGAACCTATCACACAAAAATGATTTAATAACTGAGAAGACATTTCCAGTTATACCATAGCTGGAGATCTTGTGAAGTAGACCTTTATGCCATACCCTATCAAAGGCGTTTTATATACCAAGAGCAATTACTCTAGAATGGAAGCCTCTGTCAAGAGATTCGTTAATCCGATTAGATATAACTATAAGCACATCTGCTATATATCTAGCAAAACGGAAGCCATATTGCATGTCACTAAGGAGAGTATTTTCTCTTAGGGGGTTGACTACTTCTCTATTTAACACAGATTCCAGCAACTTACTATTGACGCACAAGAGACTGATTGGTCTCTATTTAGAGAGAGAGAGAGAGAGAGGGAGAGAGAGAGAGATGACCTATCACCTGAATTTTTAAATATGGGGCATACTGATGAGGTTTTCTAGAGTGTTGAGAAGCAGTCCTCCTAAAGACAACGCTTAAATAACTTTGTAAGTATGGGAGCTAGTCCTAGTTGAAGCTTTTTCAACACTATAATTGGAATATTGTCAGGGCCAGTTGCTTTACTGAAATCAAGATTTTTGATTGGCTTGGCAACACCACACACAGTGTTTTAAGCAAATACTGACGAGATTACCCCAGGTCCATTGATTATGGTTGGGATAGAGCATGCATTCTATTCAGGACCCTGTTTGTTATTTGCTAAAACTGCTGGGAACCAAGCCGCTGATCAGCTACTTGGATTGACGGACTGAGCATACAATTCTCTTGCGTTCTTTCTTCTGTTGAATGCCTATAACTTGTATATATATATATATATATATATATATATATATATATATATATATATATATATATAAAGAACTGTTTGACGAGGTTTTAGTCTTATCTCACTACCCTCTGACCTACAACCATCCGAAATTGAGATTATCAAAAAATCTAGGAAAACAGTACTAATAAGCCAAAACACCTAATGGACTAAGAAGAACCAACCCGGATCATTTGGTCTCTTAATGGGATCCCTGGATTCAGCAGAAGCAACAGACCTAGTTGGTCTCTTCATACTATATAATTTCACAAAATCTACAGATAACAAAAACATAGGACTATGGCCTTATCGTAGTTGAAAATTCAAATGGCCCTTAATGTGAAAAATTAAAAAAAAACCTAACTAAAGAAATGAACAGAATAGGTCTAAATCTGGACATTAAGTCCAACGTAAAACTGTTAACTTTCTCGATATAACTATCAACGTCTCAAATAACTCATATGACCCTTACACTAAAGAAAATAATATCATTAATATCATGTCCCTATATCTATCGAAAAAAGACTTAGTACTAATTCCTTTAAACTTGAAATATTCAACAAACATAAAACATTTTATGAAAATGCCCTTAAAGAGAGTGGCCACCGAAACATGATCTTTAATTACATTGAACCTAATCCATCTAATACCCCAAACAAGAAAAATAGAGCCAGAAAAATAATTTGGTTCACACCCTTCTATATAATGGTTAAAACGAAACTAGGCAAACATTCTTTCAACTAATAAACAACCATTTTCCATCCAACCACACGCTACAAAAAATATTTAATAAAAACACAATTAAGCTTAGCTACAGCTGTAATGATAACCTAGAACAAATAATCAAGAAACACAATAGTAAAATAGTCAATAAAGATAAAAACACAAATAACACTAGCAGAAATAATTGTAACTGCACCAACAAATCCCAATGGCCACTTAATAAACAATGCCTACAAAAAGAAGTATTCTATAAAGCCACAATTACACCTGAAGAAAACCCAAACGACAAAATATACTATATTGGCTTGGCAGGAACCTCCTTTAAAGATAGGTTTAGAGTACATAAATGCTCCTTCGCAAACCCCAACCACCCTAACAAAACCTCATTAACCTCCCAATATCTAGATCTAATCCAAAATAATCTTACACCAACCATTACGTGGGAAATCCTTAAAAAATCTAACGTATGTAAATCTTTGGACTCCCCACGCCTCCTCTGCCTGAACGAAACACTTTTTATATTCAGTTTTAAAGATAGAGACATATTATTAAATAGAAAACATGAAACCACCATAAACTGCCGGCATTACAAATCCCAGCTCCTTCTGAAACATCCCTCAAACACCATCCTTTTGGACCCGCTCAATAATACACACAATACATCCATCTACCGCATACACCCAATTACTGTAACATCAACACAACCAAATCCCCTTACTTCACCCTCCCCACACCCTATATTACCTTACCCATCTACACATTCGTCTACCCATGAATCCTACCACCCCCGCTCACTTATTAATTACGACTAAAATTCTCCACATTTATATGGGTGTGCATATGTTGCAATGTGTATGGATATCTGTATGTATATATATGTTCTTTTTTGTAGATATAACAGAAATACTATTATCTTTAACGCACCTACTTACTTGTCTGTATGCGTGCATGTATCTTCATGTGTACATATGTGTGTATGTGTGGGAATGATTGGATCTATGTGTATATCCCTATGTGTGTTTATGCATATCTTTCTATGCACGCGTGCATCGATATATGTGCTCATGGCTTGTGTGTATATACATGAGTATATATTTGTATATCTATGTCTATGTGCGCATGTATATGTATGCCTGCATGTAGATGCTAGTGTCTGTATGCATATGTGTGTATATATATGCATGGGTGAACGTATGTATGCAGGTGTAGCTATATCTTGATTTATATACATGTATGTGTTTTTATGTGTATATATGCCTATATCCACAATACACTTGACACTGAAAATAAAGTTAGGAATAACCACTGCCTAAAGCACCATGTTAGGAGCCCCCTATATATATATATATGAACTTAATTTTAACCTTTAAACCTTTATTCCCCATTTTAAATTTTTTTCTTTTTTTCCTAGATACTATGAATTATTCCTTATCCAATAAGCAAACAAATCAATACAGACCCCTAAATATTAAACCAACAACATGAATTTTGAACATATCTTACAATACGTCTACCTAACCTTGCATTATTAACTATACCCGATTATTTATTTATCATTTATACGTTTATTTATTTATCTACCCTAAATTTACATTACTTACTTAGTATAAATATACACATCTCTCTCTCTCTCTCTATATATAAATATATATATATGTCTATATATGTGTGTATATTTATACTTTTATGAATATTTATATTTATATAATTGTATATACGTGTATATAGGTACATGCGTGTGTATGTACATATGTATGTATGTGTATGTACATCTACATCTTACTGAAGATCCGTACATGTATCTTCATATGCATATGTGTGTGTATGTGCGGGCCTGGTTGGGTCTATATATATATATATATATATATATATATATTCTTATGTATGTTTATATATATTTCATTCAATAATTACAAGAAACCCTCTCTACCACCAATAGCAATGGCCAACGACCCTTTATCTGAGAGTCCATCTTTCAAACTCCTTGGCCTAACGTTCACAGGAAACATGAGTTGGAACAATTACATTGAAGGCATTGCCAGGGCCGCTGCAAGAAAGGTAGGCTCTCTCTACCGTGCTAGAAAACTACTAACACCCGAAAGTATCCTGTACCTCTATAAGGCCACCATTCGCCCATGTATGGAGTATTGCTGCCACATCTGGGCTGGTGCATCTGCTACTAGTCTCTCGCTCCTTGACAAGGTTCAAAAGAGAGTCGCAAATCTGATAGGCCCTGAACTGGCATCTAAGCTTCAGCCTCTGTCCCATCGACGAAATGTTGCATCCCTCTGCCTGTTCTACAAGTATTTTAGTGGTGAATGCTCTGATGAACTGCAATCACTTGTGCCCCCACGACGCGAGCACACTCGACAAACCCGACAGGCTACTAGATCCCACCCCCACACTGTAGAGGTCCCTAGATGTAAAAGATCTTTCTACTCCAATAGTTTCTTCCCCAGAACCGCAAGACTCTGGAATTCCATTCCAGGTCCCTGCTTCCCCAACAGTACTGACGTGCAGAAGTTCAAGTGTAACGTGAACCGACACCTTGCTGCCCAAATCCCTACATAGTACCCCAGTAGTTGTTGCCCCTGATAGTAGCCCCCTACACCAAAGTGGCAATTTGCCTTGTTTGGGGTGAAAATGTAAAAAAAAAAAAAAAAAAAAAAATGTTTCTAAGTACCGTGTATGAATGTATGTGCTGATGCGTCGTATGTATATACATAATGTATATTGGTATATCTATATATATGTGCACATGTATGTGTTTGCGTACATCTGGGTGTTAATGTGTGTGTAAATATATGTGTGTATCTATGGGTATGCATGACTGAACATATGTATACAGGTATAGCTATATCTGAGTTTATATGCATGTATTTGTATGTATGTATATGCCTGTATCCACAATACATTTAACACTGAAAATAAAGTTAAACATAATCACTGCCCAAAGCACCATGTTAGGAGCCCACCCCATATATACATGAACTTAACGATGCGTCTACCTAACCTCGCATTATTAACTACACCCATGTATTTACTTACTTATTAATTATTATTTATTTATCCTAACTTTACTTTATTTACTTGGTATAAATATACACTTGCCTGTGTGTATATATATATGTTTATATATGTCTGTAGATTTATATTTGTATAAATATGCATATTTATGTAATTGTGTATACATGTATGTGGGTACATGTGTGTGTATGTGTGTATGTATGTATGTATGTATGTATGTACATCTACTTCTTACTGGAGATCTATATCGCCAAGTATATGTATATATGTAGGTGTGTGTGCATATATATATACGTATAGGTGTTTATGTATGTATGAGTATGCATATGTGTATCGGACTTGTGTGTATGTGCGTGTATGTCTGCATATAGATGCAGGTATGTCTGCATATACATCGTTTATATATGCGTGTATGTGCGTATGTGTCTGTATATGGATGTGTAGAAATGTACATATGTATGTGTATGTATGCGTATTTGCGCGTGCGTTAGCGTATGTATTAAAGCTTAACTACCTAAAAACAACTCATTGTCAATTGAAATGAACAAGTCGACCTATAGCGACTACTAAAATCTTAAATGGAACCTTATACTTGTCAAACACTAAAACCCTTTCTCTCTCTCCCTCCCTCTCTCATCTACTTCATATACATGGCTGAACAAGCAAAAAGCAGTCAAAATTTCAAACCTAAAAATTGAAACTATGCCCCTCTTTACCCCCCCTCTTCCTCACCCCCGTCTTTTTTCTTTACCATCCTCTCTCCACCCCCTCCCTATATCCATATATCTCCACCCATGCCTACCGTAATCTGCTATCTCCCCACACACAATACAATCTAATGTATTTTAATCTTCAAAACTGAAATATTGTCGATACCCGTTTCCCTCTCCCTTATTATCTTCTACCTCCCCTTTTTTCTCTATTTTTTTTGTACTTCTTCTAAAAAACTTTTTCCAAACACTAACAACCATTTCTGTAAGGTCTGACGATGCTGCTGATTCGTAAACATGGTCTAACATCCGAAACATATGTAACCGAACAGATAAAACGGTAATAAAAAATAAAACACACACACACACACACACACACACACACACACACACACACATATATATATATATATATATATATATATATATATATATATATATATATATATATATGGTGAGAAGCCTTGACTGTCATTTGGGCAATCGGGTTTCGATCCTGGCCGCACTGATGAGCTGTGAAACAGCGAAACAGTACTGGATATATATATATATATATATATATATATATATATATATATATATATATATATATATATATATATATGTAAAACCAATGAAAAAAGATTAAATAAAATAATTAACCAATGAAGAGAGGAAAAACTGTATAAATTGTTCAAAACCAGTTAGATTAATTTATCCCTGACGATAAATCCTGAAGGATTGAAAACTACTCGGACTTATGATAAATATAGTGATTTATCAGCCAGTTCTCGCCAGAAGTGAAGATTGTTAATCGGAAGTTGGAAAGTATTTAAAATAGAATTAATACACAAAAAAGTCTATTTTATTTAATGATATATATATATATATATATATATATATATATATATATATATATATATATATATATATATATCGTCAGTGGTGTGAGTTCCGTTATAGAAGCGTTGCTTTAATTTGAATAAAATAAAATGCGCACCAAGTTCGCTTGAAAGCCAAATTACAACGCAATATTACGAAAATAAGCAAATATTTTACTTGTTTAAAATTTATAATTTAAATATATTTCGGAGTCAAACTCCATCCTCAGTATTTTGTCTCTTTCATTTGTTTTCTTCTTTCTTGCCATGTTGTAAAGTTGGACAAAAGAAAAGTCAGTAGTAAAAATCCGCGCGTCGTCTCTCAGCGGTTGTATTTTGAAATGTCGGGAACAGTGCATTGGCTACAATAGATTAACGCCAGCCAACGCACGAGTCCGACATTTTCAAATACAACTGCTGAGAGAGAACGCGCGGAACTTTACTACTTACTTGTCTTTTTCCAAGAAAGAAGAAGGAAAAAAAAGAAAGAAAGAAAATATTAAGGATGAAGATTGACTCCGAAATATATTTAAATTATAAATTTCAAACTAGTAAAATATTTGTTTATTTTCGTAATTTTGGGTTGTGATTTGGCTTTCAAATGCACTTGATGCGTACTTTATTTTATGTTTGTATGTATGCATGTATATATATATATATATATATATATATATTCGAGTGAGACAGAGAGAACAGGCGTTTATGAAAAATTCAAAATTCAAAATATTATCTTGAAATCAATGTCCGCATTAAATTGATTTTTACCGAACGCAAGAGCGGAAAACGATATCCCTTTTCATGTGGTGTCCGTTTTTATTGATCCATTTCTGACGGCGTTCTTGGAAGTTGGCCTATTTGGACTACTTCCAGACGAAGCACTTCCTTCATATCGTCTAACATACAGGGCGTATGCGCATGCGAATGTAATTCGTGGTCTTTCAACAGGAAATATAGGAAGATAAAAACGACCTTCGTCTATCATTAACAAAATGTGGTTGTCATTTGGATAAAAAATTAAAGAGTAATCGAGAGTCATTGCAACAACCGTGTACCATTGATTTTTCGCTGGTGCCGACTGTATATTCTTCTTTGGAATTTAAGCGGAAGTAGCCCCTTAGGTTCCAGTACACTTACGGTTAGATCTGGTTAGTGTCCAACTACAATCTTCCGCTCTCTATTAGCCTCCAGGATTATTATTATTATTATTATTATTATTATTATTATTATTGTGATTATTATTATTATTATTATTATTATTATTATTATTATTATTTCTTTCTCGCATATATATATATATATATATATATATATATATATATATATATATATATAGTAAGTTATAAGATATATATGGCGATTAAGCTACACAGAATATTCTGCGTTTCATCCATGCTAGGATTCATCAGGCTTATGCCTATATATATATATATACAGAAATTCAAAGTCACTACATTATTTCAACTTCTAAGCCTTCGCTTCCAAAGGGGGATTCGTCCGACTCGACTCTCCTATCTCGGTCTCGGTCTCTCCCAGTCTCTAACTATCTCTGTATCCTAAAACTAGCAACTATATTGAAGATTCATTTCTCAGCCATGACGTTATCGCATGGCCAAAAACGTGCTTGGTCGATCCCGTGGTCTAAACATGTATGATTCTCACATGTCTAGCTCGCACGTGTCCAACCCATTTCTTCTAACCTATTTTCGACCTGATATTTTTCAACATTTTTAAATTTGCTATTGTTCGTTTTTCTAACTGACATTGTTTTAATTCTGTTTTCATAAACAGAATTGCATCATCAAATTCCTTTTTACAATAACATTTTTAAACAATCGAATTCCTTTTCAAACAAACATATCTGCTATTTTATATTAAAACTAACAATGGGAATTCCTTCCTGAATATAATTCAAACCTAGCTTCCCAGGTTCGAATTCTCGATCTATCCTATCTCATTTTTACTTACTAACAAGAAAATGGAATTTGTTCTTGTAACATCTTGAACTCATTAATAAGAAAAACAATAAAATAAATTGGTAAGGTACACCCAGGCTTGAACAGAGGAAAAAATGATTTGTTTAGAATTATCTCTTTTGGTCGGTATAATATAAAATACTTCTTCTGTAAAAAAATTCGTCTTTTTTATCTGTAAGAGAGAAAGATTACTTTTAAGATCGGATTTTTTTCGATTTTCGATCGGAGTAATTTCTGTACAAAACATATCTAAGAACACTGCAAAACATATAAATTAGCTTTGTGTGAAATTTGCAAAAGATAGGTCCAGCCGTTATGGGAACCTATGAGGATGGAACTCACACACACAAAGTGATACACACACACACACACACACACACACACAAACACATATATATATATAAATATGCATATATATATAGATAGATAGATAAATAGATAGATAGATAGATACACGAGGGTCATTTAAAAATAATGTATCTTATTTTTTTAAACTAAAATATTGTTGAAAAGCTACGGATAGTAACAGTAATTGAAAATGGCCAGAAGAATGCCCATTAATAAATGAATGCTTTACCTCTTTACACACAGGGTATATACTGCTGAAATTATGTAAATAGGATAAAGTAAAAGTGCGCGGACAAGTAAATATAAAGGTTAAGGTCAATGTAAGAAATCTGGAATAAGTAAGAGTAGGTTGGTTGTTTTTGTTTATGACATATCAACCCTTTTCAGGTTATTTAATGCCGAATCCAGTGATTTTGAAGAAACAATTTTTTAATAGAATATATGTTTTTTTTTCAAGTCGGTTTCTATTTAACCCATAGTTGGGACCTTAACAGGTACTACCAGTCCGGGTCAGAGTGGACCTGGGAGCAATGGCAATTAAAGGGTGACTCCACACTCCCCAAAGACCGCATCACCATCGGAGATTGTTTTAGGTCATATCTAGGACCGAATAAGTAAGAGGCAGCAACGTAAAGACGAAAAGGTTATAAAGAAAACATAACGATGTCTATTTACTGAAAGTATGATAGCAATCAGAAGATAGAAAAACAGAAAAAATTCAAACATAGTTTGCAGTTCAAACTGACCAATGTACACCTATCTCCTTTGACCTCTTTTACTCCTCCCCCCTTTTATTTACTGTAATTTGATAAAAAATTCTTATACTTTGATTTTGGTTTGGAAGCAAATGGGGCCTGCTGACGCTGTTTCTCGGAAACGAGCCACAGCAGAAACATGTATGCACATATGTAGCCAATAATGTTTGTATAAATAAATATACCATATATATATATATATATATATATATATATATGTATATATATATATGTCTGTGTGTGTGGACAGAGATAGAGAAATAGAGGAAGATTTTAAAAGAATATAATTATCCACGCACAAGAAACACACCTCTCCGGAAAACAATATTTTATATATAAATGAATATGTTCCTAAAATAGAGAGGGCGACATTATTTAAGCCAGATAAGTCTCTTAGGCAATTAAGAAGTACATCACTGCATGATGGCTAAAATAATATATCTCATTATCATAAAAAAACGCTAAAATACCTATCTTTCTCTGCCTACCCCCTCTCCCTTTATATATATATATATATATATATATATATATATATATATATATATATCTAGCCGCACTGATGAGCTGTGAAACAGTGAAACAGTACTGTATGTGGATGACTATATATATATATATATATATATATATATACCATCCTTCTGTTCAGACTTGAAAGACAAAGTATACCTCTTAGGGGCAGTAGCACGTGTAATTGTGAGGCAAAGGGTGCGCAATCCCAACCACACCTCTTCTGAATCGGCACTGGTTGAGTCCAGCGGCAAGGAGACTTCTGGAAAATCTACAACAGTGTAGTAAATAATGGGCAATCAACCATTCCCCCACTAACCAACAATCACGAGGTTGTCTCCTCAGCAACCGACAAGGCTAACATGCTTGCCAGTCGGTTTGCCTCAAACTCCACACTGGACCCTTCCAACCACCCCCTACCTGACTTTCCTATGCGGACAGACGCCACACTAGACGATCTGAAAACCACCCCTGCTCAGGTGCATGCTATCATAAAAAACCTTGACACCTCAAAAGCATGTGGACCCGATCTTATCCCAGCTGTGCCATTAAAAAAGTGCTCAGCCGAAGTAGCTCCAGTTCTCTCCAAACTCTACAACAAATGTCTTAATGAAGCTTGCTTTCCGGGCTGTTGGAAAACTGCTTCTGTTGTACCAGTATTCAAGAATTCTGGCGAAAGGACAGACCCATCAAATTATCGCCCCATTAGCCTCCTCCCACTTTTTGCCAAAATATTTGAGACCATAATTAACCATGCTCTAGTCCATCATCTTACAGATGCTAAACTACTGACTGACAAACAATATGGATTTAGACAAGCCCGTTCCACAGTAGACATCCTCACCGTGATCTCTGAACGTATATACCAATCACTGGACAAAGCGGGGGAAGGCAGAGCGGTAGCTCTAGATGTATCTAAGGCTTTTGACAGGGTATGGCATGAGGGTCTCCTCAGGAAGATTAGATCTTACGGTATCACTGGTAGAATACTTAACATAATTAAATCCTTCTTAGATAAGAGAAAAATCCAGGTAGTCCTCGACGGTCGCACATCTAAACAATATGATATAAATGCGGGAGTGCCCCAGGGTTCTATCCTTGGACCTCTATTGTTCCTGATATTCATAAATGACCTCCCCGACAACATTGCCTCTGAGATGGGCATATATGCTGATGACACTACACTCTATGGCAGACACGACAGGAAGACGAATGAACACATTTCTAAAGAAATGGCAGAAACACTAGAGGAAGACCTCCAATCTGTAGTGGAATGGGGACAAAAGTGGTTGGTCGCGTTCAATGCTGCCAAGACTAAACTAGTTTTATTCAATAATTACAAGAAACCCTCTCTACCACCAATAGCAATGGCCAACGACCCTTTATCTGAGAGTCCATCTTTCACACTCCTTGGCCTAACGTTCACAGGAAACATGAGTTGGAACAATTACATTGAAGGCATTGCCAGGGCCGCTGCAAGAAAGGTAGGCTCTCTCTACCGTGCTAGAAAACTACTAACACCCGAAAGTATCCTGTACCTCTATAAGGCCACCATTCGCCCATGTATGGAGTATTGCTGCCACATCTGGGCTGGTGCATCTGCTACTAGTCTCTCGCTCCTTGACAAGGTTCAAAAGAGAGTCGCAAATCTGATAGGCCCTGAACTGGCATCTAAGCTTCAGCCTCTGTCCCATCGACGAAATGTTGCATCCCTCTGCCTGTTCTACAAGTATTTTAGTGGTGAATGCTCTGATGAACTGCAATCACTTGTGCCCCCACGACGCGAGCACCCTCGACAAACCCGACAGGCTACTAGATCCCACCCCCACACTGTAGAGGTCCCTAGATGTAAAAGATCTTTTTACTCCAATAGTTTCTTCCCCAGAACCGCAAGACTCTGGAATTCCATTCCAGGTCCCTGCTTCCCCAATAGTACTGACGTGCAGAAGTTCAAGTGTAACGTGAACCGACACCTTGCTGCCCAAATCCCTACATAGTACCCCAGTAGTTGTTGCCCCTGATAGTAGCCCCCTACACCAAAGTGGCAATTTGCCTTGTTTGGGGTGAAAATGTAATAAAAAAAAAAAAAAAAAAAAAAAAAAAAAGGAGAAGATCATATATATACGGCATAATAGCGTTGACACCGGTTCTCGTCAGATCATCAAAGGTAAGCAACCTCGAATCTGGTTAGTACCAAATGGGTGATCATTTGAGAATTCTAGGCGCTGTATGTGCTCTCCGCTTATCTCGGCATTTGTTTCCAGTCGCCCTGTACACAATTCACTGGCCACTGGTATTAAACAATGTCGACTAAGGACAGGTGTGATTGGAGATTGCGCACCTCCTGTCACAAAAATTTTGCGCGCAGGCACCGCCCCTTCGGTGATATCTATAGTCTGTCAAAGACTGAAGGAGACATTTGTTTATATATATATATATATATATATATATATATATATATATATATATATATATATATATATATATATATATATAGAGAGAGAGAGAGAGAGAGAGAGAGAGAGATAGATAGATAGATAGATAGATAGATAGATTAGGTTTCCTAGATGTAAATCCAATGAAACCCACATGATTATTAATGGGTGCTCAATGGATAATATCGTCTGTTTATTATATAAACATTTTGGTTACACATGTGCATACATGTTTCAGTGGAATCCAAATTCAAGGGGACCACTTCATCAGATCAAAAAAGGAGCGATATTTTTTGTTTGATGAAGTAGTCTCCTTGAATTGGGATTTCACTGAAACATGTATGCACATATGTAACCAATAATGTTTGTATAATAAACAGATTATACACACACACACACACACACACACACACACACACACACACACACACACACACACACACACATATATATATATATGTATATGAGAAATGAGGTGATTCATATTCAATTATATATGGACAGTCGCTTAGTTGCCTTGGACATATTTGCAGATATTTGAAATATTCAGTATTTAATCAATAATTTAGCGTCTGTGTATGATGGCCGTCACCACAGAAATTTTTGTACAGTTGATATTTAGAATTTCTTTAATAAGCAGCGTCATAACTTGACTCTCATCGGAGAATTTGACGAAAGCTGGCCTTCAATCCATCATCTTCAGACTCAACAAAATTTTTGTCTCTCGTGACCATACATCATTCATGTTACGTTTGCATTTAGCTTTCCCCTTATCTTGAATCTATTTCATTAAAAACAAACTTAACTCATTTACCATTTATGCAAGAACGGGGTTTGTGACTCATTCTAGTTTGTATATTTTATTGTATTACACGTGTTCTAAACCTGCTTGCAACAGGCGTAGGTTTATTGGACTCAATTTTTTTATGAAGTTTTTCAGTTTCCGAACATGTGCACCAAAAAGGTAAAATTATGAATAATTTGAAGTATTTATTTTTTTTCAATTAGAAATGATAGATATTATCAAAAAATAATTTAAAATGTTCAGAGCAAAAATTGGCTGAGAGGTCAATTTTTTATAATTTTGACCTCAATTTTAACCCCTTAACATTTATTGTTTTGGGCTCCAATTAAGTTTAAAAATTTGATCCATGTCCAAGGAACCTACATCTAAAATTTCAAGTGTTTAGACCCAAAATTGGCGGAGGAGTTTATATATTGTCAAAATATAATTATCCACTGACACGTGTTTCGTCGAGTACGACTCATTAGAGTGACTGAATCTAGCGATAAATTCAGCAGTCTTGCGAGATAACCTAGTGGTAGCAGTTTACGATTTTTATGATGGGTCCCGATTTTGAATCTCGCTAGATTCAGCCACACTGATGAGTCGTAAACGACGAAACACGCGTCATTGGCTGATTATATTTTAACAATATATATGTGGCTCCCTATTTTCGTGTACTAAATTGGTCAAAGGGAACATTATTCCAAACTCGAATTTAGGTAAAAATGCACTTTTGTATAAATAATTGAATTCATTCAAAAAGTATCGCAAAAGAAAAACAAATACACACACACACACACACACACACACACACACACACACACACACACACACACACACACACACACACACACACACGCGCGCGCGCGCGCATATATATATGCATGTATGATTTACAAATATTCACAGAACAATCGAAAAACAAAACTTCTTGACACATACGCGTACATCTTAAATGATAAATTGTTTCCGTATTTTCCTTCTTCGTTAGATGTTTTTATTTTATAATCTTGTAGCAGGATCACCGAACGTTGCTCGGGATACTTATTTACGTTAATTACAAATTATAGAAACAAATAAAAATAAACCCCATTACGTGTGACAAGTTAAAATCAAGTTAAACTTTTGAAATAATGTTTTTGAAATTTCTGACTAAACATCTCTACTCACATTAAATAATATTTAAGATACATGCAATACCTCAAATTTTTTTAAAATCTCTATATATAATTGCTTTATAATAATATGATATTTATACAATAATGCTCTATGGTTATTTCATGTTTGTACGTACGTTATCACCTTTCACACGTGTAAAAATAGTTAAAATTAAACTGTTTTACGATGTTAATAACAATTAAATTATTATAAAAAATATGTGATTCAAAAATCACGTTTCTAATTAGGTTTCTTAATTGAATATATTTTTATTCTGTAATATTTTAGATACATGACAAAACCTCAGATTGCTTTCAATTGATATGATAGTACGATTAGTCGAGTTCATGGTTGAACGTACGTTATTATTCATCCCTTTTTAAAAGATAGGATTGCCATTTAGGCCAAGTTGAAATGTAAAAAGCACACTTTCCTGGTCGTCAGACTATGATAAAAATATTGTATATAAAAAAAATAAAACTAAAATTATATTATGGGTCTTCATTCGCACCGGATGTCCATAGAATTGAAATATGCCACTCCTACGCCTATACACCAATAATAAGATATATCCTAAAGCTATACTGACAAGAGTATTTAAATAAGTATGTTTCAGTTTAAAAAAATGTCGCACTATAATATTATGGGATCTGTATTCGAGCACAAACATACATAGACTGGACCGCAGCAAGAGATGAAGGATACGACTCTGGAACTTTCCACATGTCCTGCTAGTCATATACGAAATGTACAAGTGCATTTATTTAACCACACATGTAAAATATTACGTATTTTCGATAGTAATTCCTGCTACTAGAACATTTGGAATTGTTAAACTGAATTCAAATTTAATTGCATGATCGTATCGGTAATAAATTGCATTTGCCATTATGCAAATTAGTTTTGTTATGCAATATGAGTTTATTATCTCAGTTTTGTACTATCACTATCTTCTTTATCGCCACAATACTTTTTCTTACCATCAAATAAAGATATTTGAATTGGTATTCCGTTTACAATTGTAATGATGATGATGATGATGATGATGATGATGATGATGATGATGACGATAGTGATGACGTTGGTGACGATAGTTATGATAACGATGATGATGATGACGAGGAGGAGGAGGATGCTGACGATAATGATGACAAAGATGATGATGACGAGGATGATGATGATGATATTATGAGAATGATTAAGATGATGATGATGACGATTATAAATATGATCATAATGATGTTGAGAATGAGTAATACGATGTCGTCTATTAAATTGGTATTTCATTTAAGATTGTAATGATGTTGATGATAAAGAGAATGACGATGATGATGGAAATGATGATGATGATTACAACGACTACGACGACGACGACGACGATGATGATGATGATGATGACGACGACGATGATGATGATGATGATGATGACACTGATAGTGATAACGATGCTGCTGGTAATGGTTCGAATGACGATGATGATTATGATGATGATGATGACGACGACATGATGAACATGACGACATGGTTCTGTTGATGATGATGATGATGGACAACCATTTTCCAAGTGCTGAAGTCAATTTATTATTATTTAATGAATCTTGCTTTTGACTAATAACCTATGTGTGAATATGATATTCATGTTGCACGGAGGGAAAAGACAGGCATCGACTAACTAAGGTAATTTTATAGGTTAGTAAAGAGAAAAACTGCAAATGAAATTATCTGAAAGACGAAACAGTACAAAAGCAGAATCATTCATAAAATGATATTTATTCACAATGAGGTGTGAAAGAGATCTTGTACACGTCCATCAAAAATAATTAAATGTGAAAGATATTTTTCTTGTATTGCATTATGTTTTGTTTGATTTGTATGTGAACAGATGTATTGCATTATGTTTTGTTTGATTTGTATGTGAACAGATGTATTGCATTATGTTTTGTTTGATTTGTATGTGAACCGATGTATTGCATTATGTTTTGTTTGATTTGTATGTAAACAGACGTATTGCATTATGTTTTGTTTGATTTGTATGTGAACAGATGTATTGCATTATGTTTTGTTTGATTTGTATTTGAACAGATGTATTGCATTATGTTTTGTTTGATTTGTATTTGAACAGATGTAGTGCATTATTTTTTGTTTTATTTGTATTTGTAACAGATGTATTGCATTATGTTTTGTTTGATTTGTATTTGAACAGATGTATTGCATTATTTTTTGTTTGATTTGTATGTGAACAGATGTATTGCGTTATGTTTTGTTTTATTTGTATTTGTAACAGATGTATTGCATTATTTTTTGTTTGATTTGTATGTGAACAGATGTATTGCGTTATGTTTTGTTTTATGATCATCTGTTCACATACAAATCAACATACAAATCAACAAATGAACAGATGTAGTGCATTATTTTTTGTTTTATTTGTATTTGTAACAGATGTATTGCGTTATGTTTTGTTTGATTTGTATTTGTAACAGATGTATTACATTATTTTTTGTTTGATTTGTATGTGAACAGATGTATGGCGTTATGTTTTGTTTGATTTGTATTTGAACAGATTTATTGCATTATGTTTTGTTTGATTTGTATTTGTAACAAATGTATTGCATTATTTTTTGTTTGATTTTTTTGTGAACAGATGTATTGCATTATGTTTTGTTTGATTTGTATTTGTAACAGATGTATTGCATTATTTTTTGTTTGATTTGTATGTGAAGAGATGTATTGCGTTATGTTTTGTTTGATTTGTATTTGTAACACATGTATTGCATTATGTTTTGTTGGATTTGTATTTGTAACAGATGTATTGCGTTATGTTTTGTTTGATTTGTATTTTAAGAGATGTATTACATTATTTTTTGTTTGATTGGTATGTGAACAGATGTATGGCGTTATGTTTTGTTTGATTTGTATTTGAACAGATTTATTGCATTATGTTTTGTTTGATTTGTATTTGTAACAAATGTATTGCATTATTTTTTGTTTGATTTTTTTGTGAACAGATGTATTGCATTATGTTTTGTTTGATTTGTATTTGTAACAGATGTATTGCATTATTTTTTGTTTGATTTGTATGTGAAGAGATGTATTGCATTATGTTTTGTTGGATTTGTATTTGTAACAGATGTATTGCGTTATGTTTTGTTTGATTTGTATTTTAAGAGATGTATTGCGTTATGTTTTGTTTGATTTGTATGTGAACAGATTTATTGAATTATGTTTTGTTTCATTTGTATTTGTAACAGATGTATTGCATTTTTTATTTGATTTGTATTTGAACAGATGTATTGCATTATGATTTGTTTGATTTGTATGTGAACAGATGTGTTGCGTTATGCTTTGTTTGATTTGTATGTGAAAAGAGGTATTGCATCATGTTTTGTTTGATTTGTATGTTAACAGATGTATTGCATTATGTTTTGTTTGATTTGTATTTGTAACAGATGTATTTCCTTATGTTTAGTTTGATTTGTATGTGAACAGATGTATTGCATTATGTTTTGTTTGATTTGTATGTGAACAGATGTATTGCATTATTTTTTTTTTATTTGTATGTGAACAGAGGTATTGCATTATGTTTTGGTTGATTTGTATCTTAACAGATGTATTGCATTATGTTTTGTTTGATTTGTATGTGAACAGATGTATTGCATTATGTTTTGTTTTATTTGTATGTGAACAGATCTATTGCATTATGTTTTTTTTAATTTGTATGTGAACAGAGGTATTGCATTATGTTTTGGTTGATTTGTACTTTAACAGATGTATTGCATTATGTTTTGTTTGATTTGTATGTGAACAGATGCATTGCATTATGTTTTGTTTGATTTGTATGTGAACAGATGTATTGCATTATGTTTTTTTTATTTGTATGTGAACAGAGGTATTGCATTATGTTTTGGTTGATTTGTATCTTAACAGATGTATTGCATTATGTTTTGTTTGATTTGTATTTGTAACAGATGTATTGCGTTATGTTTTGTTTGATTTGTATTTGTAACAGATCTATTACATTATTTTTTGTTTTATTTGTATGTGAACAGATGTATTGCATCATGTTTTGTTTGATTTGTATGTGAACAGATTTATTGCATTATGTTTTGTTTGATTTGTATGTGAACAGATGTATTGCATTATGTTTTTTTATTTGTATGTTAACAGATGTATTGCATTATGTTTTGTTTGATTTGTATGTGAAAATATGTATTGCATTATGTTTTTTGTATTTGTATGTAGAACAGAGGTATTGCATTATGTTTTGATTGATTTGTATCTTAACAGATGTATTGCATTATGTTTTGTTTGATTTGTATTTGTAACAGATGTATTGTGTTATGTTTTGTTTGATTTGTATTTGAACAGATGTATTGCATTATTTTTTGTTTGATTTGTATTTGTAACAGATGTATTGCATTATTTTTTGTTTGATTTGTATGTGCACAGATTTATTGCATTATGTTTTGTTTGATTTGTATTTGTTACAGATGTATTGCATTATTTTAGTTTGATTTGTAGGTTAACGGATGTATTGCGTTATGTTTTGTTTTATCTGTATGTGAACAGATGTATTGCGTTATGTTTTGTTTGATTTGTATTTGTAACAGATGTCTTGCCTTATTTTTTGTTTGATTTGTATGTTAAACGATATATTGCGTTATGTTTTGTTTTATTTGTATTTGAACAGATGCATTTCTATTATGTTTTGTTTGATTTGTATTTGTAACAGATGTATTGCATTATGTTTCGTTTGATTTGTATTTGAACAGATGTATTGCATTATTTTTTGTTTGATTTGTATGTGTAACAGATGTATTGCTTTTTTGTTTGATGTGTGTGTGAACAGATGTATTGCATTATGTTTTGTTTGATTTGTATTTGTAACAGATGTATTGCATTATTTTTTGTTTGATTTGTATGTGAACAGAGGTATTGCATCATGTTTTGTTTGATTTGTATATTAACAGATGTATTGCGTTATGTTTTGTTTGATTTGTATGTGAACAGATGTATTGCATTATCTTTGGTTTCATTTGTATTTGTAACAGATGTATTGCATTATTTTTTGTTTGATTTGTATTTGAACAGATTATTACATTATGTTTTGTTTGATTTGTATGTGAACAGATGTATTGCAGTATGATTTGTTTGTTTTGTATGTGAACAGATGTATTGCGTTTTTTTGTATTTGAACAGATGTATTGCATTATGTTTTGTTTATTTGTATGTGAACAGATGTATTGCATTATGTTTTTTTATTTGTATTTGTAACAGATGTATTGCATTATGTTTTGTTTGATTTGTATTTGAACAGATGTATTGCGTTATGATTTGTTTGATTTGTATGTGAACGGATTTATTGCATTATGTTTTGTTTTGTTTGTATTTGAACACGTGTATTGCATTATGTTTTGTTTGATTTGTATGTGAACAGATGTATTGCATTATTTTATATGTGATTTGAATGTGAACAGATGTATTGCGTTATGTTGTATTTGATTTGTATGTGAACAGATGTATTGCATTATGTTTTGTTTTATTTGTATGTGAGCAGATGTATTGCATTATGTTTTGTTTGATTTTATGTGAAAAGATGTATTGCTTTATGTTTTGTTTTATTTGTATGCGAACAGATGTATTGAATTATTTTTTGTTAGATTTGTATGTGAACAGATGTATTGCTTAATGTTTTGTTTGATTAGTATGTGAACAGATATATTGCGTTATGTTTTGTTTGATTGGTATGTTTACAGATTTATTGCATTATGTGTTCTTTGATGTGTATGTGAACTGATGTATTGCATTATGTTTTGTATATTTGTATTTGTAACAGATTTATTGCGTTATGTTTTGTTTGATTTGTATTAAAACAGATGTATAGCATTATGTTTTGTTTTATTTGTATGTGAACAGATGTATTGCATTATGTTTTGTTTGATTTGTATGTGAACAGATGTATTGCATTATGTTTTGTTTGATTTGTATGTGAACAGAGATATTGCATTATTTTTTGTTTGCTTTGTATGTGAACAGATGTATTGCGTTATGTTTTGTTTGATTTGTCTGTGAACGGATGTATTGCGTTATTTTTTGTTTGATTTGTATGTAAACAGATGTATTGCATTATGTTTTGTTTTATTTGTATGTGAACAGATTATTGCATTATGTTTTGTTTGATTTGTATGTGAACAGATGTATTGCATTAGGTTTTGTTTGATTTGTATGTGAACAGATGTATTGCGTTATGTTTTGTTTGATTTGTATGTGAACAGATGTATTGCATTATGTTTTGTTTTATTTGTATGTGAACAGATGTATTGCGTTATGTTTTGTTTGATTTGTATTTGAACAGATGTATTGCATTATTTTTGTTTTATTTATATGGTGATACATATATTGCATTATGTTTTGTTTGATTTGTATTTGAACAGGTGTATTGCATTATGTTTTTTTGATTTGTATTTGTAACAGATGTATTGCATTATTTTAGTTTGATTTTTATGTTAACGAATGTATTGCGTTATGTTTTGTTTTATTTGTATTTGAACAGATGTATTGCATTATGTTTTGTTTGATTTGTATTTGTAACAGATGTATTGCATTATTTTTTGTTTGGTTTGTATGTTAAACGATATATTGCGTTATGTTTTGTTTTATTTGTATTTGAACAGATGTATTTCATTATTTTTTGTTTGCTTTGTATTTGTAACAGATGTATTGCATTATGTTTTGTTTGATTTGTATTTGAACAGATGTATTGCATTATTTTTTGTTTGATTTGTATGTGTAACAGATGTATTGCATTTTTTTGTTTGATTTGTATGTGAACAGATATATTGCATTATGTTTTGTTTGATTTGTATTTGTAACAGATGTATTGCATTATTTTTTGTTTGATTTGTATGTGAACAGAGGTATTGCATCATGTGTTGTTTGATTTGTATATTAACAGATGTATTTCTTTATCTTTTGTTTGATTTGTATTTGAAAAGATATATTGCGTTATGTTTTGTTTGATTTGTATTTGAAAAGATATATTGCGTTATGTTTTGTTTGATTTGTATGTGAACAGATGTATTGCATTATGTTTGGTTTCATTTGTATTTGTAACAGATTTATTGCATTATTTTTTGTTTGATTTGTATTTGAACAGATTATTACATTATGTTTTGTTTGATTTGTATTTGAACAGATGTATTGCAGTATGATTTGTTTGTTTTGTATGTGAACAGATGTATTGCGTTTTTTTTGTATTTTAACAGATGTATTGCATTATGTTTTGTTTGATTTGTATTTGAACAGATTTATTGCGTTATGATTTGTTTGATTTGTATGTGAACGGATTTATTGCATTATGTTTTGTTTTGTTTGTATTTGAACACATGTATTGCATTATGTTTTGTTTGATTTGTATGTGAACAGATGTATTGCATTGTTTTGTTTTATTTGTATGTTAACAGATGTATTGCGTTATGTTTTTTTATTTGTATGTGAACAGATGTATTGCTTAATGTTTTGTTTGATTAGTATGTGAACAGATGTATTGTATTATGTTTTGTTTTATTTGTATGTGAACAGATGTATTGCGTTATGTTTTGTTTGATTTGTATGTTAACAGATTTATTGCATTATGTGTCCTTTGATGTGTATGTGAACCGATGTATTGCATTATGTTTTGTATATTTGTATTTGTAACAGATTTATTGCGTTATGTTTTGTTTGATTTGTATTAAAACAGATGTATAGCATTATGTTTTGTTTGATTTGTATGTGAAGAGAGGTATTGCATTATGTTTTGTTTGATTTGTATGTGAACAGTTGTATTGCATTATGTTTTGTTTGATTTGTATGTGAACAGAGGTATAGCATTATTTTTTGTTTGCTTTGTATGTGAACAGATGTATTGCGTTATGTTTTGTTTGATTTGTCTGTGAACGGATGTATTGCGTTATTTTTTGTTTTATTTGTATGTTAACAGATGTATTGCATTATGTTTTGTTTGATCTGTATGTGAACAGAGGTATTGCATTATGTTTTGTTTGATTTGTATTTGAACAGATGTATTATGTTATGTTTTGTTTGATTTGTATGTGAACAGATGTATTGCGCTATGTTTTGTTTGATTTGTATGTGAACAAATGTATTGCATTATGTTTTGTTTGATTTGTATGTGAACAGATGTATTGCATTATGTTTTGTTTGATTTGTATGTGAACAGATGTATTGCATTAGGTTTTGTTTGATTTGTATGTAAACAGATGTATTGCATTATTTTTTGTTTGCTTTGTATGTGAACAGATGTATTGCGTTATGTTTTGTTTGATTTGTCTGTGAACGGATTTATTGCGTTATTTTTTGTTTTATTTGTATGTTAGCAGATGTATTGCATTAGGTTTTGTTTGATTTGTATGTGAACAGAGGTATTGCATTATGTTTTGTTTGATTTGTATTTGAACAGATGTATTATGTTATGTTTTGTTTGATTTGTATGTGAACAGATGTATTGCGCTATGTTTTGTTTGATTTGTATGTGAACAGATGTATTGCATTATGTTTTGTTTGATTTGTATGTGAACAGATGTATTGCGTTATGTTTTGTTTGATTTGTATGTGAACAGATGTATTGCATTATGTTTTGTTTTATTTGTATGGTGATACATGTATTGCATTATGTTTTGTTTGATTTGTATTTAACAGGTGTATTGCATTATGTTTTGTTTAATTTGTATGTAAACAGATGTATTGCATTATGTTTTGTTTGATTTGTATGTGAACAGATGTATTGCGTTATGTTTTGTTTGATTTTTATTTGAACACATGTATTGCATTATGTTTTGTTTGATTTGTATGGTGATACATGTATTGCATTATGTTTTGTTTTATTTGTATGTGAACAGATGTATTGCATTATATTTTGTTTGATTTGTATGTAAACAGATATATTGCATCATTTTTTGATTGATTTTTATGTGAACAGATATATTGCGTTATTTGTTTTAATAATACATTGTATGTATTTCTTGTCCTGTTGTGTTATTTTCCACTATTTATATATATATAAGATGAACTCAACTATTCAGAATGAGTGTGCCACCCAATACAAAGCAGAAGCATAGAATTGGCTGATTATCAAATGAAGACAGTAACCTACCACCGGGAATAACAATGTATCTTATTAATTATCTTATTAAAGTAAACACTTATATATATGCACTCGTGAGCAAAAAGCAAGGCCGATATCAATTAGTCGCGTTCTCTTGTGTAATTAATGAATGCGTGAATGTAGGATTAACATGAAATTCTTAAAGATAAACTAAAATGACCGAAATATTGACTTAAATGACTCTAATAAATAAAAAGTAAATGACTTAGAATGACTTTAGTGAAATTAAGGATGAATTGAATGACAATAAGAATGACTTGAAAGCTTAAAAAATAACTGGAATCCTTCAAAAACAATTCGAATGATCTGGAGAATGACTTGAATGGCTTTGAGACTGACTGGTTGTAAACTTGTTTATCATTTTACATTAAATTAATACAGAAAAGTGTCTCCCACTTTATATCACAATAAGTACAGAATAAGAACAGATACTAAACTTTAATCTTGGCCAAAAGGCCAAGAATAGGGTATTTATTTGCTACCCCACCATGCAAATTAGGCACAAGGCCCCTTTTTAATGTGAGGAGTAAAGGGGAAATGGGGACAAACTCCCCGGGGAGTAGGGGAGCTGGATAGTGACAATTGGTATGAAGGGTTATGCTCTAGGGCGACCAGATCCAGATTTCTTTTCCCCATTTTTTCTTGCTCATTAGTATATATATATATATATATATATATATATATATATATATATATATATATATATATATACTAGCTGTATATACCCGGCGTTGCCAGGTCGAAACATATTGCTGGGCGAAGGATGAGTCACATACTATTTAAGATACACGGAATATTATGATTTGTTGCGAAAAGTGACCACATGTGGTATTTAGGGAAGCATAAAACACAATCAATCTTGGTGTCTGAAAATCAAACGCGAAGTAACATGCCTAGCTTAAAGGGGAAATAACTCTCATCGTCAATAAATAATCTTACTGCCAGTTTTAAATGCGACTGTTGTCAGCTATTTATAAGTGAAAAATAAAATTAATTAAATATAAATTCAATAAATGCAATAAATATACTTTAAATAATATTTCTAAATATAATAAGAAGATTATATCACAAGAAATAATTAGTAACAATGGACTAATTATTAAAATAGATTTTCTTTAATGAAATATGCAAATGAGGGTATTTCTCAAATATAGATTTATTTTGAATATATAGTATATTTAGAATGAAAATTCATTTGTGAACCAGTGTATCTTTTGCACATATTAATTAAATTATGAACAAAAAAACAGACAGGAATACGACTTTATTATTATTATTATTATTATTATTATTATTATTATTATTATTATTATTATTATTATCATTATTATTATTATCATTATTATTATTATTATTATTATTATTATGATCATTATCATAATCTACTTTATAAAACTCTATATCTGTCTCCATATTTTCAAGCTCTATCTCTCCGAAACTATAAGTTGCGGAGCAGTGCTAGGAGCCTCAAATGATTGGATTTTTATGGACCGTTCTTTTATGGGTCTATAGTTGGTTAAAATAATTTTAACTGGGTCAAAAAAGGGTCAAAATTGAAAAAAAGTCGTTACACATTTTTGTTATAGCGATCAAAAGGGGAAATAACTCTAGTAAAGAAATAAAGGTTATCGACCTTCATAGATTCTAGATAAAGGACTGGAGAGTTCGAAATAGAAAAAGATGGGCAACATTGTGGCTGGGTTAACACATGCATATCGATCTGTAAATCATAATTATTTCTGCCGTGAATATATTGTATTTAACTTACAATGAGCTTGTCGTCTTATTGCTCGAATATTCCGACAAACTATTTCTTCGGACACAACAAAAATTGGCGGCAAAGATGAGATTAGATGAAATAACAAACCTCAAAAACAGAAAACTTGCATGAAAAAAATAAAAACTGTGTCGGATAAATTTATTTCTGCGCAACTGGAAAAGAATCATTTGCTTAATAATTTCTTGTGAACAAAAAAAGATACTTTTTCCCACAATATTTTTTGTGAACACACGAAAAGAAAGGAAAAAAACACACGAAAAAAAAAGAAAAAAACACACGAAAAAAAGAAAAAACACACGAAAAAAAAAGAAAAAACACACGAAAAAATTTAAAAAAAAAAACACGAAAAAAAAAAGAAAAAAAAACACACGAAAAAAATAGAAAAAAAACACACGAAAAAAAAAAAGAAAAAACACACGGAAAAATATAATTTGTGCAAAAGAAAAGATCGGAATTATTTGCATCATGGATTAAAAATTATTGAAACAAATATTTTAAAACCAGCAAGAAGAATTTGAAAAAGCAATTTAACTGAAAATCTAACGGCTCCATTAAACAGACAATTGATAGACACACCGAAATCAATTTCTCTTGAAACCACAATAACGGACTTTTCATCCAATCTGGATTTAAAAAAGACCTTTACTGCTTGGTATAGGTATGGAAGGATACGTTTCAACATGAGTCCGCATCTATAGACGAAGCATAGGAAGTACGTTTACTACTTTGTAAGATCCGACCAGCAGAACATAAAGTGTATTCAAATTACGCCCTTTCGAAAAACACAAAACAAAACAAACAAAAAAAAAACAAACAGACTTCCCAATACTGGACATTTTAGCGACTCAACATCTTTATTTAATATCCGTTACAATTGTTAAAAATCAAAGAAAAATGCTATAGATGATTTTATCAAATATGCTGGTATTGTTAATCTTAAATACGAAACTTTTTGGCTGAAATCGCTGACAGAGGATCAATTCAAGTGCCTCATTTTCATCGCAGGGTTACAATCTCCAAAAAAGGCAGACATTCGCACACGTCTATTGTCTATGATTGAAAAAGACAAAGAAATAACGTTACAAATTCTCACCATAGAATGTCGCCGACTATTCAATCTCAAACGAGACACAAGATTGGTGCAGTAACAAAACCCATCGGTTTCTAACAACATTAAATCGGTAGAGAAATCCTCGATTGGAAATAGAAAGACGCCGCCAACACCCTGAAGAGATGCACTATGCTCGTTTTTGCATATTTAAAAAACACACATGTCCACACTGTTCATGTCGTGGGAACAAGGACGGATTTTGTGGTAAAAATAACCGCAACAATTCCAGCGTGAATACTGCACAGCAAAAAGGTAAAAAAGCACAGAAAAACACCAGAACATTTCCAGAAAGTCACATCCAATTCAATTTCTGCCACTTTCAACGTAAATGTTGAAGCTCGGACAAAATATATACTTGCTGAGATAACCAACAAGCCAGTGAACTTTCAGTTCGATACTGCTTCGGAAATCACTTTGATTTCACATCCAACACGGGCGCTGTTGGGAAAATGAATTCTTAAGAAGACAACCCATGTTGTTTGTGGTGCATCAGGAAACAAGATACAAATAATTGGTGAGTTGATATGGAATGTCTTTTTTAAAGGGAAAATTTTTTTTCAATTCTTTCAATATTAATTCTTTCAATATTAATTCTTTCAATATTAATGCTTTCAATATTAATGCTTTCAATATTAATTCTTTCAATATCAATTCTTTCAATATTAATTCTTTCAATATTAATGCTTTCAATATTAATGCTTTCAATATTAATTCTTTCAATATCAATTCTTTCAATATTAATTCTTTCAATATTAATTCTTTCAATATTAATGCTGCAGCAGATGCCGAAACACATTTTAAAAACATATTTAATAAAAAGTTTAGCATTTTTTCAAGAGGGTCTTCGATGTTGTTCTAAAGTTAAAGCGACTTTAAAAATGAAGGCAGATGAAAAGCCAGATATCAGACTAAAGCCCCCGGTACCGGTTCTATGGTGACAGCTTTAGCCACCGTAGAAAAAGGATTGGTTCGTCTACAACAAAGAGTAAACCGAACTATAAATTACACATCCTGGGCAGAACCGATTGTCACTGTGAAGAAGGCTAATGGCAAAGTACGCCTATGTGCAAACTTCAGCACAGGACTAAATGACAGACTGGAGACACATCAGTATCCACTACCCGTACCGGCGGATCTATTCTCAAAACTCAACGGTAAAACTGGACCTTAAAGATGCATATCTACAAATGGAAGTTGATGAAGATTCCAAAATTCTTCTCACTATCAACTTCCACAGGGGATTATTTTAATTTAACCACCTCCAGAAATCAGCTCCAGTAAAATTTCAACAGACTATGGATACAATGCTCACAGGATTGTCAGGAGTTTTTGCCTACATTGATAATATTATCGTTACAGGCACAAAAGGAACTTCTGTATCGTCTTACTGCTGTGCTGAATCGAATTCAACAATATGGATTTTACTTAAGACCAGACGAATTCAAATTCTTTCAAACTTCTGTAAAATACCTTGGATTTATATTTGACAAAAATTGTCGAACACCAGATCCGGATTATATTCAGGCAATAAAGCATATGGCAGTTCCAAAGGATGTTGCAACACTAGAAGACTGCACAAGTTACGGGGCCTCTGATTAATCTTTTACAAAAAGATACCAAATGGAACTGGTAAATCACATGCAAAGAATCATTTGATAAAAGCAAAACACTTCTTGGTTCTGACACATTACAATTCATCATGAGACATTACTGTTGTGACGGATGCTTCAGACTATGGAGTCGGAGTAGTAATGTCACACATTTTTCCTGATTGAAACGAAAAAGCCGTTGCACACGAATTAAAGTCATTGACGTCTACTGAAAGAAAGGATAGCCAAGTTGAGAAAGAAATCCTAGCAATTAACTAAGCTGTAATGAAATTTCACAAAGCACAAGACCTTAATAAGCATTTTTGGTTCAAGGAAAGGAATTCCAATGTTTACAAAGATGGGCAACTATGCTTTTATATTACAATTTTTCTACAAAGTGCCAACCAGGCAGCAAAATGTGCCAAGCAGATGCGTTATCCAGACTCATCTCTTCTCATCAAAAAGTAGTGGAAAACAAAATCATCGCAACTTTTTCTGTGGAACCTGAAATTGTTTTTGCGCTTGTTTCCACAGTGAGATCGCTACTTGTCATTTCAGAGATGATACAGGAGGCTCCAGCCGCAGATCCATTATTACAGAAAGTTCGACATTTTCATCCCAAAATCCGACCAAAAACTTGTACTTACCAGCAATTTCAACCATGTTTTAAAGATCTTTATCCGACATCAATGGAATACTTACGTTTGGAGAAGGTTGTGTTGTCCCACTCAAACCTGAGAACAGAGTTATCAAGCAATTCCATTAGTGGCATCAAAGAATTAATCGAATTAAAGCCTTGGCACGTGGCTATGTGTATTGGCCAAACATGGGCAGGCAATTAAAGGAAATTGTAAAAAGTTGTGCCAAATATCAACTTGTTGCAAAGTCTCCTCGGAAAACAATATTGCATGCCTGGCCTATCCCAGAAATATCTTGGTCACGACTACACATGGACTTTTCAAGACCAATTAATGGACAACATTATTTAATATTGATTGATGCTTACAGTAAGTGGCCAAAAGTGTTCCAGATGAACTATAGTGCATCAAATGAAACTATAAAGGAACTACAAAAAAATTTCAGCAGACTGGGCGTTCATGAACTCTTAGTTTCTGATAATGGTACAGCATTCATCTCAGCAAAAGTTTTTGACTTCTGTAACAAAACAATATTCAGCATCTTATATCTCCATCTTTTCATCCACAATCAAATGGCCAAGTTGAACGCTTTCCTGACACATTTAAGAGAGAACTCTTGAAGTTAAAATGGAAGAAACTACTCAAAAGATCATAGAAATATTTCTACGTAGCTACAGAGCTACTTCAAATCAAAATTGTCCAAATGAAAAGTCTTCTGCTGAAGCACTGATGAACAGAAACATGCGTCTACCAATGAATACTATTCGTTCATCATCAAATAATCTTCCCAAGAGAAACAGGACGGCAGAAAACCTATTCAACGGCATCATGGAGCAAGATCACGTAAATTCCTACCAGGATAACCTGTATTGGCAAAAGATTACCGCAATGATAAAGAAAAATGGACACAATATTACATAGTACGTCGTTCTAGTAATGTAATCTATGATGTGCAATCATTTATTTGGATCAGACATGCAAATCAACCGCGTCACTCATATCTTTCAAAGAGACAATAAAAACACAAGCATTCCATTATACATTTTACTGGACACGCAGTAAACACAGCAAGTCTGAGAAGTAAGGTCCAATCCGAAGGACGCAACGAAGGTGCAAACCAACTTTAACTCAACAAATAGACCCACATCAAACATCCTACAAGCACCATATTTAAAAAGGGGAGGTTTTATAACGATAAAAAGGGAAATAACGCTATTAAAGAAAGTAAAAGTTATCGCGTTTTTATAGATCCTAAAGAAAGGCTGGAGAGTTCCAAGAAGAAAAACAGTGGACGATGTGGCGGTTGGGCTTACACATGCATATCATTCTGTAAATAATTAATGTTTTTACCGTAAACAACTTGTATTTAACTTACAATGAGCTTGTTTACTTATTAATCCAGTATTCCATTATTTCGACAAACTATTTCTCAGGACACAAAAACTTTGTACATTCATTTTAGTTTATTTTTAATCAATACATATGCGTGTCATGTAGGTACAGTGGTGAAGTTACAAACTTTAAATGTCACAGTTTTTATTCTTACTTTATACTATTGAAATAACTACTCTATTATGATATATACAGAATCTGGAAAAATTAAAATATATATAAGCTTATTTCACGACCAGGCAAAGTCGGGAGCACCCTGCTAGTGATAATCATTAGTATATATATATATATATATATATATATATATTGTATTTTGTGTACAGACAGTTATTAGATGAGATAAGGTATTGGTACCGTCGGTTTCAAGCCCGATAGTTAATTATTCCCCAAACCTTGAAAGAGTTGAACTTTTTTTTAAAGAACTTTTTAAGCGTATTTCGAATTTTTTAAAACGTATTTCGATATAATTAAATGAAATTTTATATTTTAAATCCATATTGATGTAAAAAAAAAATTAGATTTTTGAATTAAATTGGTTTAAAATTAAAGGCGTTTTATATATATATATATATATATATATATATATATATATATATATATATATATATATATATAAAATTCGATCGAAATTAGATTTTAAAATTAAAATAATTCAAATTTTAAAGTTAATGAAATCATCATCCGATAAATAAACGGGGGGGGGGGAGATTTAGCAAAACGAGAGTTAAACGTGAACTCGTGATGTATATATATATTTTCCACTTCCGGTTATAAAATAGATGAATATTGGTTGAAGAGAGCTTGATATGGATATGTAAAACGGTCCTAATCATCGGGCTTGAAACCGACGGTACCAATGACTTGTCTTATCTAACAACTTCCTGTACACAAAATAAAAAAATATAAATACGCTCTTATTTTTCGGATGACGCCATGACGATGATACTTACGAGCTTTAAAAGCGGACCATTAAAATATATATCTGCCTTACTTAAAAAATGCTAGTTTTATTTTTGGAGTCTTTAAAACCCCCCACCCAATATTTTTACTAAACCAAATGATAAAATTATTGTCTATCTCAATAAAAATAGCGTTTCTGAAACGATCATACAATTTATTGATTTGGTTTGTTCTTCCTTGTGAAACCGATTTTTAATTTTTATTATAAATTATCAATCATCTTATTCTCTCTCTCTCTCTCTCTCTCTCTCTCTCTATATATATATATATATATATATATATATATAATTATTCTTTTACTATAATAATTAAATACCTACAGACACTAGTGTTTCATCTTTTCGGGAATCCTCAGTGCAGGGTGTCACAATTAATACCAGTCGAACGATTCGAACCCCGCACCAGGAGACATCTCTGGCTCGATTAGCGAAGACCTAATCCAGTCGGCTACCATTAACCGCGTGAAAAACGTTGAATTTAAACATTTTAATTTTAAATGTTCATTTGCGTCAGCCAGACAGTGATCTAATCGTTATACGATGATCTATGCATATGAATCGTTCGACTGGTATACGATGATCTATGCATAAGAGCTAAATTCACCGACTTTAATTCAACGAATTTCTTAAAGGAGCTTTCATAATTAGACCACGAAAGTGTTGGGCATACATGCAAACACACACACACACACACACACACACACACACACACACACACACACACACACACACATATATATATATACATATACATACATATATATATAAATAAATACACTTTATGTAAGATTTCAAATGTTTAGACCAAAAATTGTCTGAGTAATTTCGTAGAGTCCATGGAGATCATGTTTTTTTCAACTTTGGCCATAATTTTGACCCTTGAAATGTATTATTTTGGTCTCAAATCAAAATATGAAGTTTTATCAATATCCAAGCTACCTTGGACCCAAAAATTGGTGGAGAAATTTGGCAGTATCTGCAAAGGTCACTCTTTCAACTTTGACCTTTTGACAGTCAAATTTTCGCCCCAAAACTGATTAAAAAGCTTGCCGCATGTCTGAATACTCGCTATGTATAAATGTTAAATGTTTATCCCCAAAATTGGCTGAGTAGTTTGCTAGACATCGCAAAGCTCAACTCTTTTGAACTTTGACCACTTGGCAGCTCAAATTTTTTACCCAAACCGATTAAAAAGCTTGCCCTATCTCTGAATACCCATTATGTAAAATTTCAAATGTTTAGATCAGAAATTGGCTGATTAATTTGGCAGAAACCACAGAGATAATTTTTTCAAACTTTGACCCAAGTTTTGACCCCTTAACATTTATTGTTTTGGGCTCAAATTATATTAAACCACATCTAAAATTTCAGGTGTTTAGACCCAAAATTCGCGGAGGAGTTTGGTAGAGTTTGTAAAGGTAAGCTCTGTAAACTTTGACCTTTTGCCAGACAAATTTTCGCCCAAAAACTAAAAAGCTTGCTGCATGTTTGAATACCCTTAATGTAAAATTAAAAAATTTTTAGACCAAAATTGGCTAGAGACCGCAAAGGTAAAATCTTTTGGACTTTGACCCCTTGGAAGCCAAATTTCCATCAACTTTAAACTTTGACCGTAATTATGCACCCTTAACATTTATTGCTCTGGGCTCAAATTTAATTATAAAGTTAGATCCATATCCAAGGAACGTATATCTTCAATTGCCCGGGTGTTCGGAGGTGTATGTTGAGCAAAAAAAAAGTGGTAGTAGGAAGGCAGGCCCGAACCAGTATCGCAAAGGAGGAAAAGAACGGAAAAAACCTGACGTCTAGGCTGTTACGACCACCGCCAAACCGGAAGTGAATTTTTGTTTAAATTTAGGCTAGATAATCGAAAGGAGAGGATAATTTTCAAAAATATCGGCGAAGAAAGCGACCCTGCTCAGTAGAAAAGTTCCCAGTTTAAGGTGAAGATATCAATGTTTTTAGCCAATTTTTCGATAGTTGTTGTCTGAAAGGTCGAACTTCAAAACCATACTGATCTTGAGAAAATCCGTCGCCTCTGTCGAAAGTGTGGTGCTTACATGCAAACATACATACATACATACATACATACATACATACATGATGATTGCAACGTCTTGTCAGACGAGTGCCACTCCCTCAGACACTGAAAGTTCATGAGCCCGAAAAATGACATATAGTCCTGCCAGCGAATTCACATACTCAAGCAGACATGACACTAAAGACGGTCATTGTTATACATACATATATATACACTCACACACACATATAAAATGCGTACATACACAATACACAATACGCACACATACATATACATACGCACACACATGCAAGCATAAACAAGACGGTCATTGGTATACATACATATATATGTATGATGATTGCAACGTCTTATCTTATCAGACGAGTGCCACTCCCTCAGGCACTGAAAGTCCATGAGTCGAAAATGACTTTAGTCTTGCGGCAAAATTCACACGCTCAGACATGGCACTGAAGACGGTCACTAGTATACATATTAACATACATACACATACATATAACACACATATATGCATACATATATACACAATACATAGTACACATACATCAACATACACAAGACAAGTCAATGGCATACATACATATACATATATAAATTCAAATATACATATATACACATACACACATACCTATCTGTAAACATACACACACATATACATACACAATGCATAACACGCATACATACATATACATACACACACATGTACATACATATAAATACACACACAAATACATACACACATATATATACATATACACACATGTACACATATGCACATATATATATACATACACATACATAAATATGCACACATACACAAACATGCACATACATACATACACATATACATGCATACATATACATACACACATACACACACATGCATATGTACAGATACATACAAAAAATATATATCCATAAATACATACACACATACATATATACATACATATACACATATACATAGATATACACATAAATATACACACATATACATACACCTGTACATGAACATACATACACCTATACATACATATAAACATATAATGATGGCAGATCAATTATTACATGCTTCCAGCATTTCAGGCTTACACGCGCCACAACTTTTCCATGGCTGAGGGAGTATCTATACACAGATGATGTTACAGAGTTTTAGCTTTGTACGACAGCTAAATCTCTCTCTCGGTTCAAAATGTTTACATCTAGCAACAAGCAAGAGCAAGATAACCAGCAACAATCAAACTGCAGACCAGCTTAATGCGGGTACTGGTCTCCCGCTTTATGTTACTTTTGTTTGTTTTTTTTTTTTTTTTTTTTTTTTTTGTTTTTTTTTAAATCTAAGATTTGCTTCTCCTAGAGGAATCGCCTTCACCACAGCCTACGGGAGCCCTCTCCACCCCACATATACATGACAATAAACACATGCATACATACAGATGTACGCCAACACATGTATGCATGTGCACACATATGCAACCATAATCATGTAGAGGCACACATATACGCACACACATACATATGCCTATACATACGTACACACACAAACACATGTAAAATACACATGAAGGAACATTCCAAAAGTCATACGTAAAACAACAGTCCAATTGATATGAAATTACAGACGCTTGGATTTTTTTTTAAATGAGTTTGTTTTAGACTAACACATATGCAATACATGTTGATTATTGTGATGATGATGACACATTCACACATAAGTTTCCAAATAACTGAACGCACGACTCGACAAGAAAACAACAGTCCAATTGATATGAAATTACAGACGCTTGGATTTTTTTTAATGAGTTTGTTTTAGACTCACACATATGCAATACATGTTGATTATTATGATGATGATGACAAATTCACACATGAGTTTCCAAATAACTGAACGTACGACTCGACAAGAAAACAACAGTCCAATTGATATGAAATTACAGACGCTTGGATTTTTTTTTAATGAGTTTGTTTTAGACTCACACATATGCAATACATGTTGATTATTGTGATGATGATGACAAATTCACACATAAGTTTCAAAATAACTGAACGTACGACTCGACAAGAAAACAACAGTCCAATTGATATATACATACATACATACATACACACTTACACACATACATTTATATATTTGTAACTAATAATTTTCGAGCCAAACCGATGAAAAAGCTTGCCCTATTTCTGAATACCCTTTATGTAGAATTTCATGTGTTTAGACCAGAAATTGTCCGAGTAATTTGGTAGAGACCGCAGAGGTCATTTTTTTTTTAGTTTTGACCCCTATTATGACCCCTTAACATTTATTTTTTGGGGCTCAAATCAACTTATTAAGTTAGATCCATGTCTAAGGAACCTATATCTAAAATTTCAAGTGTTTAGACCGAAAATTGTCGGAGGAGTTTGGTAAAGTTCTCAAAGGTCTAATCGTTGAACTTTGACCCCTTAACAGGGCTGTTTCTCGCCGAAAACCAATCACATCGATTTTCCCCAATCTCAGTACAATGTATATCAAATTTTGAGTCTGTAGACTGCAAATTGACAGAGTTGTGTAGGGAAATGTACACACACACAAACACACACACACACACACACACACACACACACACACTTTCACTTTTATAGATATACTAGCATGGGTGCCCGGCGTTGCCCGGGTGTTTGGAGGTGTATGCTGAGCAAAAAAAAAAAGAAAGAAAAAACGGTCAATTTCTTTTGCTTTGACCCCTATTATGACCCCCTTAACATTTATTGTTTTGGGCCCAAACTAGCATTGTTGCCGGGGTGTTTGGATATGTATGTTGAGAAAAAAAAAACAAGTGGTAGTAGGAAGGCAGGCTCGAACCCGTACCGCAAAGGAGGAAAAGAACGGGGTAAACCCTAACGTTTATGCTGTTACGGCCACCGCCAAACTGGAAGCGACATTTTTTTAAATTAAGGCTAAGCAATCTAAAAGAGAGGATAACTTTAAAAAATATCGGCGAAAAAAGTGACCCCCCCTGTAGAAAAGTGCCTAGTTGAAGGGGAAGATATTAATGTTTTTAGTTTAGCCAATTTTTCGATTGAGTTATTAAGTTAGATCCATGTCCAAGGAACCTATATCTAAAATTTCAAGTGTCTAGACCTAAAATTGTCGGAGGAGTTTGGTAGATTTCTCAAAGGTCAAATCTTTGAACTTTGACCCCCTTAGCAGCCACATTTCTGGCCGAAAACCGATCACATAGATTTTCCCCAAATCTCAGTACCCTGTCTATCAAATTTCGAATCTGTAGACTTAAAATTGACAGTGTTATTGCGTAGGGAAATGTACACAGACACACAAACACACAGACACACAGACACGTTCACTTTTATAGATAGATAGATAGATAGATAGATAGACTAGCAGATTAAACAAAAATATATACGTACACATAAATATATATGGAAACAATTTTTTTTACTCTAAAGATTTTACGCAAATATTATGCAAGTATAAATCATGTAGAATATCTGCATGAATATAATTACACGTAATAGTTAACTCTAGATGATCATACCATAAGAAAACTGCAAAAAACTTATAGGGAATTAATTAAAATGAATGTTTAAAAGAATATGCAAATTAGTTAGATCTTTTGCTAGTGAATGCATTTCCACAACCCATATATAAGAAAATTGTATTTTCTTTTTAAATAAATATAAAAGAGGGGTTTTAATATGAATATCAATACACACAAAAGAAAAACGAATTTATAGGTGTATAGAAGAGGATAGATATATATAAATACATTGGGCGCAATATGTAGTAATGATTAAAAAAGTTTAAAAAAAAAAAAAAAAAAAACTCGTACGCCACCACCGAGAATCAAAACCAAAAAATTCATCTCACAATTTATTTTTCCCCTGTCGCCAATGACTGGGCTATGAAGACATTTATAATGCAAGGCTAAAAATTAAAACATGAACCAATAGCTACTACATTATGCATTCGTAATGCCGGCGTTCTACTTTCATCTGGCAAAGTTCTTTTTTTTTTTTAATTTTCACACTTTTGCACCGATTTTTCCCGGGTAAACCCCAAATATAAAGTTTCGCATGGATTCAAACAAATTATATATGAAGCTTACTGTCTGTAGACCAACAAATCTAGGAGGAGTTTGGTAGGCAAAAATATATATGTATACATAAATATATATGGAAACAATTTTGTGTTTACTATAAACTTTTTACGCAAATATTATGCAAGTATAAATCATGTAGAATATCTGCATGAATATAATTACACGTAATCTATCTATATATCTTCTATCTATTCTATCCTCCTATAAATTCGGTTTTCTTTTGTGTGTATCGATATTCATATTAAAAACCCTCTTTTCTATTTATTTAAAAAGAAAATACAATTTTCTTATATCTTGGTTGTGGAATTGCATTCACTAGTAAACGCTCTAGCTAATTTGCATATTCTTTTAAACATTCATTTTAATTAATTCCCTATTGCTTCCGTTTTTTAATGGGATAACCATCTTTAGTTAATTATTACGTGTAATTATATTCATGCATATATTCTACATGATTTATACTTGCATAATATTTGTGAAAAAAAGTATATGGTAAACACAGGATTGTTTCCATATATATTTATGTATACGTATATATTTTTGTTAAACAATATCTATCTATCTATCTACATATCTATAAAAGTGAACGTGTCTGTGTGTCTGTCTGTGTGGCTGTGTATCTGTCTGTCTGTGTACATTTCCCTATGCAATAACTCTGTCAATTTTAAGTTTACAGACTCGAAATTTGATATATAGCGTACTGAGATTTGGAAAAATCGATGTGATCAGTTTTCGGCGTGAAATTTGGCTGTTAAGGGTTCAAAGTTCTACGATTTGACCTTTGAGAACTCTACCAAACTCGTCCGCCAATTTTGGGTCTAAACACTTGAAATTTGAAATATAGGTTCATAGGACATGGATTAAACTTAACAACTTGATTTGAGCCCAATCAATAAATGTTAAGGTGTTATAATAGGGAACAAAGTCAAAGAAATTGACTGTTTTTTGCTCAGTATGCCCCTCGAAACACCCGAGCAACGCCAGGCACCAATGCTAGTACATCTAGAAAATTGAACGTGTCTGCGTGTGTGTCTGTGTGTGTGTCTGTGTACATTTTCCTACGCAATAACTCTGTCAATTTTAAGTCTACAGACTCGAAATTTGATATACATTGTACTGAGATTTGGGAAAATATTGGAGATCGGTTTTCGACGGGAAATTTGGCTGTTAAGGGGTCAAAGTTCAACGATTTGACCTTTGAGAACTCAACCAAACTCCTCCGACAATTTTAGGTCTAAACACTTGAAATTTTAGATATAGGTTCCTTGGATATGGATCTATCTTAATAACTTGATTTGAGCCCAAAACAATAAATGTTAAGGGGTTATAATAGGGGTCAAATTAAAAAAAAATTAACCGCCCTTTTTTTTTTTTGCTCAACCTACACCTCCAAACACCCGGGCAACGCCGGGCTGAAAAGCTAGTAGTTAACTAAAGATAATCATCCCATAAGAAAACCGAATAAACTAACAGGGAGTTAATTAAAATGAATGTTTAAAAGAATATGTAAATAAGCTAGATCTTTTGCTAATGAATGCAATTCCACAAGCCATATATAAGAAAATTGTATTTTCTTTTTAAATAAATAGAAAAGGGGGAGGGGTTTCATATGAATATCAACACACACACACACAGAAGGAATTTATAGGAGTATAGATATGTCTCTCTCTCTCTCTCTTTCTCTCCCTCTCTCTCTCTCTCTCTCTCTCTCTCTGTATATATATATATATATGTGTGTGTGTGTGTGTCCCTGAAATTAATAATAATCCATTCATTTATTGAGTAGATTATCTACATATAAATATCTATATAGAGGGAACGTGAAAGCCTACTGCGAAGAACTTGAATGGCCGCTGGAAAAAAATCTTGAGTGCCTACTGGAACATAGCGCAGACGTGCTTATGCAAATACGTGCGAAATTACGTAACCGGTAGGGAAATTAAAGCCATTTCATAGGAGATAACGTTAGAGATCGGAGTAATATTTGAGATCAAATTTTACCTTTAGAAACTCTACCAAACTACTCCGCCAATTTTGTGTCCAAATACTTGAAATTTGAGATGTAGGTTACTTGAACATGGATCAAACATTTTAATTTATTATTGATTTTATTTATAAATGTTAAGGGTTAAAAACTGGGGTCAAAGGTTTAAAAAAATTGACCTCTGCGGTCTCTACCAAATTACTCAGCAAATTGCTGTTCTAAACATTTAAATTTTTACATAAAGTGTATTCAAACATAGGACAACCTTATTAATCGTTTTTTTTTTGGCCGAAAATCTAGCTGCTATGGGGTCAAAGTTCAAAAGAATTTACATTTGCGTCTCTAGCGAACTATTCGGTTAATTTTGGGTCTAAACATTTGATATTTTACATAAAGCGTATTCAGACATACAATAAGCTTTTTAACCAGTTTTCGGGCGAAAATTTGGCTTCCAAGAGATTAAAGTTGAAAGAGTTAATATTTGCAGACTCTACCAAACTCCTCTGCCAATTTTTGGTATAAACACTTGAAATTTTAGATGTAGGTTACCTGGACATGAGTCGGGCTGATATGCTAGTATATATATATATATATATATATATATATATATATATATATATATATATATATATAAAGCTCAACGTCTGTGTGTGCGTCTGGTCACGAATAGGCTCCTATATGGTTGACTATTATAGAAAACTGATCACACATAATGATTTATGTATCGAGACACAGGAATGTATATGTTTGATCTGGCAGAACAGTGGTTCATAAAAATTGTTGGGTCTGCGTACGCGCCTGGTCCACAAAGTATGGAAATAAAAAATTTCAAAAGTAAAAAAAAACGTTTACAAGTGTTTTTGATATAGATGTACATAATAATTTGATAAGTATGTTTTAACTTAAATAGGGATGGTATGATAAAATTGTGGGGCCTGCATTCGCGCCTGACCTCCATAGAATGGAAATAGGCACAAACTTTAATAAAGACTTTTCATATATATCTGTGTAAGTATACTTTGATAATTATGTTTCAGTTTGAAGAAATATAGTATAATAAAATTATGGGGTGTTCGTTCGCGCCTGACCTCCATAGAAAGAAATATGTCACAAAGTTTAACAAGTGTTTTAATATAGATCCACAGAATATTGTGATAAGTGTTTCAGTGTGAACAGGTATGGTATAACATTCAGTCCTGATAGAAGCATTTTCAAGCATTGAAATGTACTTCAATGATGTTTGCCGACCTTTCACTACTTGCAACTTTAGGGTCCCAGCTGACGAGAAAGCACCTCAGATCATTAAAGACCCTCCTCCACTATGTCGAGTTGAAAAAGTCTCTTTGAGCAAATTTTTATCATGCCAATAGTGTTGAAATCCATCTGGACCATCTAGATTAAACTTTTTCTCATCGGAGAAAATTACATTTTCCCACTTCTCTTCATCCCACTCTGGTATTTGGCGGCATATTTAAGTTGGTTAGTTTTGTGCTGTTCAAGAAGACGTGGTTTCTGCAGTCGCTTTAAATGATTGAAATCCTTCATTTTCAGATGCCTTCTGATGGTTTTAGGACTACATTCTGCTGCTGTTTGCCTTTTCAATCGACTTGAGCTCATAATGGATTTTTTTTTTAAACTTCTTCTGATACGGCAATCCAGTGATGGGGTTATTTTTTTTGGTCGACCTGGACTCTTTTTGTGCCCATATTGATCTGGATTTCTTAAAAAATTTGTGATGACCGTTTTGCTACGATTCACTTCTTTTGCAATGGATCTATGGGAGAGACCACCCCTATTAAGCTCAAAGATCCTTCCTCTCTCAAACTCTGATAATGGTTTCCCTTTTTCCATTTATAATTTAGTAAGATATTGTTTATCCACTAACAAGTTGCTTTTAGTAACATAGAAAGCTTTTCGTATTCATTTTTTCAAAACTAGCCGATTTTATTAAAGTGGTCTTATCATTTTGACCAGGTGAAAATGTTTGTTTTTAAAAATATAATTATTAGATCAGGGTTAAGGTTTCGAATGAAGCATAATTCATTTTTTTCCATCATATTTTCCCTTTTGGCAATAGTTTCAACCATTTGTTTGATTAAAAATTCGATAATATGCGTAAACTCTTACTTTCTTAAGTGGTTTTATGATTTTGACCAGGACTTTATATTTAAAATCTGATTGGATATAATTATGTCGTCTCTCATATTCTGAAAATTCTATTACTAATTGTTTGCTAGGTTGGCATGCTGGATGTCATCGTCCGAGCGAGTGTAAAGTTCCTACTTATGAGGCATCGTCTTGGGTTCTTGTTGGTTGGATGGCCACACACCTTGTTCGAAAGGTAGTAATTTTATTCCATAGTCAGATTTCTCCACGGTTTGCTTAGCCTGTATGAATTAATAGACTTTCTTGTGTGTCGCGTGTTCTCAGGTTTCGAATCTCGAGTTCAGACTTATCCAACTGATGAGTCCAAATAAGGACGAAAATTTAGTCTTCGACTTCCGGTTTGTTGACTGTCATAGCTCTTGTGAGCTTCGACGTTATTTGACTGTAGAAATAATTATTTATATTTACATGTAGAGTTTGTCACTGTATACATACATATTATATGTATGTATATTTACCTCTTTATCTGTGCCTAAACCTAAACGTATAACCCATGAACAAAGCTTCTTTCTTAGAACTGCACACATGTGGAACTGTTTTCCATTTGCCTGGTTTCCGGCTGACTATAATAAGGTCGTCTTCAAGTCCAACGTAAACAAGTTCTTGATCAGCCATTCCCCTTAAGTAATCCAATTTACCAAATTTCCACTACTAACAATTACTACAACATTGTCCCATTGACCACTGTACACTTATTAATCCTTATCCTCGAGAGGTCTCTGGCCTTGATAAGTGGTGACTCGTTTGTAAAAATCTCTCTCTCTCTCTCTCTCTCTCTCTCTATATATATATATATATATATATATATATATATATATATATATATATATATATATATATATGGGTGTATATGTAATTTTGGTAATTTTGCAAGTATTTTTAGTTGTTTTTTTTCTTGTTGTTGGATATTTTCCCTAATTTAAAGGTAAAGAAAATAAATCAAATACATAGTTTCATCAAATCGCTTGGCATATTTATTATGTAGCGTTTTGGAGCAAGTCAAAAACTTTCTATTCATCAAAGAGTATATAAGAATTATTTTTTCTTACAGTGTACGTAAATAATTTTTTTTTTATGTTAAAGATAAGGTTAAAATTTCAGTTACTCAACTTAATACAAGAAACAGCTATGACATTCATTCTTCGCGGTGGTAAGTTAAAGAGAGACGACGATCGCCTAGCAACGAAAGAGAAAATATATTTCTCATCAACGCAGTCCGAGTAAAACAAAAAGGTGAAAGTTCAACCGCAAGGCATTAGTTTCCGTCGGCGTTTTCACTCGGACAGTTTCCCTCTTGGTGTCAATCAGAAATTTACCAATTTGCAGCGAACGCAAATCTTGATTCGAAGAGGCGTTGAGAACTTAGACTGGATTGATGCTATATCTTGGGTTTTTCTAAATTATAACCCTAACTCTAATCAGGTAATAATGTCTCGAATAAATGTCCAAAGTGGAGCTGAAATCAATCAAACGTAATCGAACATCTTTTCCAAGTCATAATTTTTTCCCGCTTGTTCTTTATTTCTCTCCATTAAAAAAGAACTTTTGCCTCGTTTTCATTTTGTCGTTCCGCCATGTTTTCTGTTTTCCTGTTTTCCTTCGTCGATTTTATATTTTACTGATTTTTCTATCTTTTTTAATCGTCTGCATCTCTCGTTGATTACCTTTTTACCCGTTTACTTTCTCTTCTCTTCTTTAAAGGCATTTCTTCGAAAAGATACTTTGTTAATCTCTATCTCTTTCTTTCTCTCTCTTTCTCCTGCTCTCTCTTTTCCGTTTCCCCCTCTCTCTTTCTGTCTCTACTCTAACATTATTTCCATTGAAGAAGGTTTACTAAACTCCAATCTCTAGGCATTTCTTTTAAGATATTCACAAGAACATTCACAGGCAATATGAATTGGAACAAATAAATTGAAGACATTTCCAACTCTGCTAAAAAGAAATTGGACTCATTCTACCGTGCGAAAAAACTACTTACAATCGCCAGCATACTGTGACTCTACAAAGACACCATTCGCCCATGCATCGAGTCTTGCTGCCACATTTGGGCTGGTGCATCTACTACTAGTCTTCTACTCTTAGTCAGGGTCCCAAAAATTATACTCAATCTAATAGGTTATGCACTATCAACCAAGCTCCAACCTCTGTCCCATCGCTATAATGTCGCATACCTGTGCCTGTTTTACAAATGCTTGAATAGAATATGTCCTGATTAATCCATAACACTTGTGCTTCCTCCGTGTAAATACCCCCGATTAACTTGGTAGGAGGCAAAATCCCACCCATCACATTAAGCTTTCTACTCTGATAGATTTTTCCCTCAAAAGTTTAAACTGTGGAATTTCGCCCGTCTTTCCTGCTTTCCTTATTATACTAACGTGCAAAAAGTTAAATGTAATACGAACAGACATCTCGCTGCTCAACTCCCTACATAGTGCCCCTGTAGGCACGGTTCAAAATAGTAGTCCCTTATGTCCAAGTAGCATTATGCCTTGCTTGAGGTGAACTGAATTCTTAGAATTAGTGATCTCATCTTTAGTATTATTCTCACAACGTTTTGGTCGATGTAACATTTGACCTTCTTTAATCTTTCTGTCGAATGTAACGCCTCGTTCGAGGAGGTGGCTAGGACTCTTATTTCACTGGATCTCGGCACGTAGTCGTCTAGACTCCTCGGAGGTTGTTACATAATCTGGTATGCTGAAAGCGAATATCAAAGCGGCAGGCAGGAAGGAAGACAACGATTGTAGTCTATCTACAAAAGCTTAATTCTCATAAAATTATTTACAAATGTTTTTACAATTCTCATCCAGATTTTGTAAGTCCTTTTCAAAGTCTCAACTCTCTTCACAGACAGCGACCGACGGATTGATGAGGTGGGGAGGGGTCCTCTCTCAGGGAACGGCGGGTTTATACGACCTGTTCTCTCCGAATTCAACGAACAATCTGTTTAATTTTAGAGCGCATCGACCCGATATGGTGGGGTGGAAGTCTCCTCAGCCAATCAAATCACGCTAAGCCCCAACGATCTGAGACCCCATTCAAGACTAAAAATCATATAACCTCGAGGTCACCAACAATCACTCAGCCAGTACAATATGTCCGTCTAACATCCTCGCATTTCCTGTTGTTGAGTTTTTAGCCGTAAAAATATATTTCTCTGGTTTTCAAACAATATCTATTTTGACATAAAATAAAATATGTATATTTATCTTCTCTATCCTAAATCCTTGGGTTATCTGGCGTCATCCGGGAATACAAGCTACCTCAGCGTAGTTTTAACACTCCTCAATGGGTGATTACGTTACACGAACCCGAGAATCTTCTTGTCGAACTCGGAATATGCATGGAATTTTGAACGGATCCCTATATTTAATCCATGAGGATAGCATGATCTCGTTCTGAGTTCCACATGATACACCTGAAGAAGGTCGGATGTTGCATCGACCAATACGTTGTGAAAAGTGTTTTCGTTAATAGAGTGACATTAAGGCTGTGTTACTATCTACTAACTACTTGCTGGGGAGAGTCACTTGGTTTCTGGAAGTTCTGTTAAACTCTGGGCATAGCAACAAGCTACCCGGCTGTTAAACACAATAAAACGCTAGGTACACCCACTTTAAATCAAGGGTTGATATGTCGTCGGCTACGTCTTCTGGGGGGTTAAACTTAGGGTGGTGGGTAACAATTAATGGCAGAGTTTTCAGCTGAAAGGGGTATGCTGTATAAAAAATATAAAAAGAGCGATATTCTTATAATAGCAGAAATTGGATCTCCTGTAGCAGATGACTCCCTGGTTTTTACTTTCGCTTTTCTCGCTTATGTACCCTTATTCCAAATTCTTAGAACGCGAGCCGACATCAATGGACTGATTTTGTTCTTTACCAAAACGGTCATTAACAATATTTTGTTTTAATGTTTAACATATTTCAAACTGATATAGATTATTGCACAATAAAAATAATTAAATTAAAAGCAAAAATCATTTCTATTACTTCAAATTATTTAATCAAGTAAAAATGCCATTTTTATTTGATTTCTAAATCTAAAAAGTTATTCTAGCAAATTACCTGATAATTTAATAAACAAAAAGATCGTAAAAATTGAATTTAACTTGAAAATAATATGGAAAAAAATAGCTTTTTAAATTTAGTAATCAAGTAAAAAATAGCATTTTCACTTGATTAAATAATTTGAAATAATTTTTGGTTTAATTTCATTATTTTTATTGCGCAATAATTGATATCAATTTGAGATATGGTAAACACGAAAAAAAAATCCAAAACATTATTAATGACCGTTATAGGATAGATTTTCAGGATCCTTAATAATAAATTAAACGGGTTAGTCAGTTTATAGGAAGGGTTACCAATTTAAATCCTTAAATACAGAAATAAAGTAAATTCAGGAAAAGACGGCAATCGATAAAGAACACTGAACCGCTGAGTTTATCTATATATATAAAAGTGAACGTGTCTGTGTGTGTGTCTGTGTGTATGCCTGTGTACATTTCCCTACGCAATCACTCTGTCAATTTTTAGTCTACAGACTCGAAATTTGATATACAGGGTACTGAGATTTGGCGAAAATCGATGTGATCGGTTTTTGGCCAAGAATTTGGCGATTAAGGGGTCAAAGTTCAACGATTTGACCTTTGAAAACTCTACCAAACTCCTCCGACAATTTTGGGTCTACGCACTTGAAATTTTAGATATAGGTTCCTTGGACATGGATCTAACTTAATAACTTGATTTGAGCAGAAAAAAATAAATGTTAAGGGGTTATAATAGGGGTCAAAGTTTAAAAAAATTGACCTCTGCGGTCTCTTCCAAATTACTCAGACAATTTCTGGTCTAAACATTTGAAATTTTACATAAAGGGTATTCAGAGATAGGCAAGATTTTTCATCAGTTTGGGTCTAACATTTTTAGTTACCAATAAATAAATGTATGTATGTATGTATGTTTGCATGTCTGCCTTAAACTTTCAATAGAGGCGACGGATTTTACCAAGATCAGTATCGTTTTAAAGTTCTATCTTTCATACGACAAATATCGAAAAATTGGCTAAAAACATTAATATCTTCCCCTTCAACTAGGCACTTTTCTAGAGGGGTGGGCTTAACTTTTTTCGCCGATAGTTATCCTCTCCTTTAGATTGTCAAGCCGGTTTGGCGGTGGTCGTAACAGCATAAACGTTAGGTTTTACCCCGTTCTTTTCCTCCTTTGCGGTATGGGTTCGAGCCTGCCTTCCTACTACCACTTGTTTGTTTTTGCTCAACATACACATCCAAACACCCGGGCAACGCCGGGCTGAAATGCTAGTATGAAATAAATAACATTTATTTACGTGAAAGAAGTATAAACATAAAGTGATCCAACATAAGTGTTTTCTTGTGAACGTTTTAAATGTATGCAGATTTTGTGTGTATGGCAAAAGGCTTGAAACTACTGATTTTTATGAAATGGTGTGCCGCAGGAGGGTTTGGACCTAATATGGCTTATTTCCTGATTGAAAATAATCCATATAAGTGAATGCGTGTGTGCTCGTATTGTAAGGACAGTGGTTTGAGATACGAATGCTTAAAAGAAGAGTTCTCGATGGATGTGGTGAATTTCCACGATGAGTATTGTATCATCTAGACCTGTGTAAAACTATGACTGGTGTTTTACCGTCTCACGAAGACGGAGCTTCCTCGAACAAGTGCCACACTTTAGAATTTAGAGATAAATTGTTTAGGTTTTGGCGGGTAAATACCTTTAGTGTGCCCGCCAGCTGCTTCGGGATTGATCACCGTATTCAAGCGCGAGGGAGCATAAACAGAGTTCATTTGCTTTTATGTATGCGTGTGGTCGCATCACAACATCATGTTCTTACGCGTTTTTAATAACGCGTAGGCATTTCAAAGCGGTGATCGCTGTAGAAATGTTCCTGCCTGTCATTTATTCCGGCCAGACGTAGCGAGTCTTTACACTGTTTTAATAGAAAAATTAAAAAACAAAAACAAAAAAAAAACAAGTCTACTGATGTCAGACCGTATTCTACGAACTCGAATAAGGGACACGTGAGCGAGAAAAGCGAAAGTAAAAGCCAGAGTCATCTGCTACAGTAGATCCCAGAAATGTATTTAACATTTGAAGAAGCATTTTCTTTAATTCAAAAGTAGCAGTCCAACTTTTTGCGACCCGTCGTTGGCTGGGACCAATTCCACTTCTATCATAGAGAGAGAGAGAGAGAGAGAGAGATAGAGAGAGAGAGAGAGAGAGAGAGATATTCATACATACATACATGATGATGATTGCAACGTCATGTCAGACGAGTGCCACTCCCTCAAACACTTAAAGTCCGTGAGCTCAAAAATGACTTTTTTTTTAGTCCTACCGGTGAATTCACACACTTAAGCAGGCATGACACGGAAGACGGTTATTGAGATCAATTATTACATGCTTCCAGTATTTCAAGCCTCCACGCGTCACACCTTTTCCATCGCCACAGGACTATTTTTATCGACAAATTCCTGAGGAAGTATCTGTACACAGATGATCTTACAGAGTCTTAATTTTGTACGACAGCTATATCTCTCTCTCGGTTAAAAATGTTGAGATTCAGCAACAAGCAAGAACAAGATAGCCAGCAACAAATTAAACTGCAAACCAACTTAATGCGGGTATTGGTCTCCCGCTTTATGTTTTTCTTTTAAATCGGAGATTTGCTTCTCCTAGAAAGGTTTCCTTCACCACGGCTTACGGGAGCCCTCTCCACCCCAGCATATATATACATACACACAAACACACACGGTGCTAGTTGGCCGTTGACCCCGAAAAAGGGTTCATTCGCCCTTTGAAAGGTCTTGTTTTTAATTCTTCAGGGAGACTAGCCGCCCTCTTCACCAAACAAGTCTGGTGGGGGAACCAGTTTAGTCGCCGGTGACCTGACCATGAGGCAGGTAGTACTGGGTTACATGATACCAGTAGCATATGACATGACCTGACATATACATACATACATACATACATACATACATACATACATACATACATACATATATTAATACTGTTACTGACAAAAGCATGTGGATTGGATCTCATCCCGGCTGTGCTATTAAGAAAATGATCCGCTGAGGTTGCTCCAGTCCTCTCCAAACTTTACAACAAATGCCTTAACGAATCTTGCTTTCTTGACTGCTGGGAAACTGTTTCTGTTGTATCTACAAGAATTCTGTCGGAAGAACTGAAAATTATCGCCCCATTACCTTCCTCTCTCTTTTCGCAAAAATATGTGAGTCCATAATTAATCAAGCTGTAGTCCACCACCTTACAGTTGCTAAACTTCTGTCCGATTATCATTATGAATTTAGGCAAGCCCGTTCTACTGCAGATGTTCTAACTGTAATCTCTGAAGATATGTACCATGTACTGGATAAAACAGGAGAGGAGAGGGTAGTAGCCCTAGATATATCTAAGGCTGTTGACAGAGTATGGCACGATGATCTTCTCATGAAAATCAGATCCTGTGGTATTACTGAACAAATACTTAACATAATTAAATCCTTCTTAAGTAAGAGAAGAATCCAGGTTGTCCTTGATCGTCGGAAATCTAAACGATATGATATAAATGCGGGTGTACCTCAGGAGTCGATCCTTTGGCCTTTATTATTCCTGATATTCATAAATGACTTCCCTCATAGAATAGTCTCTGATAGGGGTATGTTTAGTATTTGCTGACGACATCACACTCTATAGCAGGCACGAGGGGAAAACAAATGAACACATATCCAAAGTAATGGCGGAAACCCCAGAGGAAAACCTCTAGTCTGTAGCGGAACGGATTAAAAAATGGATGGTAACATTCAATGCTGCCAAGACTGAACCTATTTCCTTGAATAATTACAAGAAACCTTTTCAACCAATAATAACTATGGCTAAAGATATATTATCTGAAAGTACTTCGTTTAAACTCCTCGGCTTAATGTTAACAGGGAACATGAATTGGAAAAGATACATCGAGAGCATTACCAAGGCTGCTGCGAAGAAGGTGGGCTCTCTCTACCGTGTTAGAAAGTTACTTACGCCTGAAAGTATCCTGTACCTCTACAAGGCCACCATTCGCCCATGTATAGAATAATGTTGGTACATTTGGGCTGGTGCATCTGCTACTAGTCTCTCACTCTTGGACAAGTTTAAAAAAAAAAAAAAGTCGCCAACCTGATATGTCCTGAACTGTCATCTAAGCTTCAACCTCTATCCTATCGACAAAATGTTGCATCTCTGTCTGTTTTACAAGTATTTTAGCGGTGGATGCTTTGATGAACTACAAGCCCTTGTACCCCCTTGATTTAACTACCCCCGACAAACCTGAAAAGCAGCTAAATCCCACCCCTTCAAAATAGAGATTCATATATGTAAGAAAGTGTTCTATTCTAATAGTTTCTTTCCCAGAACTGCTAGACTTTGGAATTCCCTATTAGGTTCCTGCTTCCCCATCTGTACTGACATGCAGAAGTTCAAGTGCAATGTGAACAGTCATCGTGCCGCTCAACTCCCTTCATAGTATCCCTGCAAAATATCCCTGATAGTAGCCCTCTACAAAAAAGTGACACTGTGCCTTATTTGGGGTGAAAATGAAATTAAAAAATATTTTCAATTCAATGATATTTAAGAAATTAAGCAAATAAAAAAAGGATGTTGTATGGGTCAACCAGAAAAAGTATGCGACATAATCCCGAAAACGTCGATAAGTGAAAGTTTTAAAATACTGAAAACGTCAGATACAACTATTAATTATGAAGTGGAGACTGAGACAAGAACAGAGACGCACTTTTCGAAGGTGAATCTTTATATTTTCTACTGGATTGCTTCTGACAGCTTTACAAAACAACTCGATCAGAACGAACTACATGAAGCCAACATAGACGAAACATGAGCAAAGTCCTTTTTCCTAGAACCACTAGTTTATGTAACGCAATAACTCGAGGCTGATTTCCTGCTGACTTTTCAAGTCTAATATAAACAAGAACCTATTGAGCCGGTCTCTTAAATAAACAAACACTACTCAAGTTTTAGTAAAACACACATTTCCCCTCAGTAAAAAAACAATTAGTCTCCCGTGCGTCATAAGTTACTGGAATCTGTGTTAAACAGAGAAGTGGTCAACAACAGCAACAGAAACATGCAATATAGTTTCCGCTCTGCTAAATCTACGTCTGATGTGCTAGCAGCAATATTTCATAGGATTAGTGAATCTCTCGACGCCGGCTTCGTTTCAAGGATAATTGCTCGATATATCAAAGGCTTTTGATAGAGTATAGCATAAAGGCTTACTATACAAGATCTCCAGCTACGGAATAGCTGGAAATGTTATTTCAATAATTAATTCATTTTTCTCTGATAAGTCTATAAGAGTAGTGGTTGATGGGTAGAAATCGGAAGCTCACAGTATTAATACTGGAGTCTCTAAAGGTTCCATCCTGGGCCCAACCCTCTTCCTGATATTAATCAGTAATCCCCCAAATCACATTATTAGATCATTTGCAGACATTTACGCTGACGACACTGCCATCTATGGCAACATTTCAAAAGTCGCAAATGGCCAAGATCTCTTTTATTCTCTCTCCTCTGACCTTGGACACATAGTGCAATAGAAAAAAGTTGGTTAATTTTAACCCATCAAAAACCTAGCTTCTCTTTCCATCATCAACGCTCTGACCCACATTTGACCCCTATTGAAATGAACGACACTCGCCTTGAGGATGCTCCATGTTTAGACAAGCTCCTTGGTTTGATCTTCACTCTTGATCTGAAATGGAGCACATGCATCAAATCCGTTGCCAAGGTCGCTGGAAAAAATGATTGAATCCTTCAGTCGGATTCATTCAGTAAAAATGTCACTGCTGCTGCAATTCTCTATCTATCCTGCTTTGGCAGAGTCCAAAACAGACTTAGCAATATAGGAAGCGATGCTCTTTTTCTTTCTCTGCAACCTCTTTCCCACAGAAGAGACGTTGAGAGCTTGCCTCTGCTCTATCTCTATTTTCATGGCAAATGCTCGACTGAGCTACAATCTATAGTTCTCTCTCGCCAATCTTTTACAAAAAAACACTCGTCTAGCCTAAATTACTATCAATAAATTCCCTCATCCCTCATTCTCTATCGCTCCCTAAACCTAAACGTGGATTCTATCAACAAAGCTTTTTTCATAGAACTGCCCGCCTGTGGACCTCTGTTCCGCTGGTCTGCTTTCCAGCTTACTACACAATATCGTTGTCTTCAAGTCCAATGTAAACAAGTTCTTATTGAACCGCCCTCGTAAATAATCTAATTATACCGAATTTCCACCATAAACGATTACTACGCTACGGCCTCTATGTCTACAATACGCTCATTAACCCTTATCCTCAAGTGGCTTCCGGGCCTTGATACATGGAAACCCTTTTGTAAAAAAAAATTATTTTATCACATCATAAACGAATGCAGCAAACAAACTACAAAAAACGTACAGAAGTAGTCACGACTGGGTCGAGAAAATAGTGCACTAGGAACTGTGCAAACGAGTATATTTTGAAACATCGTCCAAGACAAATGGTACAGGTATAATGTATTGGAAAGAAAAGGCTTAAAATCCTCTAGGATATGGAAAACTCATTCAAGCAAAGAGACCAGATTTGATAATAGCAAACAAGAATGAAAATATTTTTGTTCCTCCATATTTACTAGTTATAAAACATCGAAATGGATATAAGAATTAGTTGCATAATTGCTGCTTTTCGAAGGCAGTACCTTATCTTTTGAACCGAAAGGAGTTCAGAATATATTCTTGGTTGATTGGTTGGTTTGTTTCACTGCATATTAACCCTTTTCGGGTTATTTAATACCGAATCCAAAGATTTTGAAGAATTTTTTTTTATAGAATATATTTGTTTTCACGTCGGTTTCTATTTAACCCATAGTTGGGACCCTAACAGGTACTACCACTCCGGGTCAGAGTGGACCTGGGAGCAATGGTAATTAAAGGGTGGCTCCACACTCCCCAAAGCCCACAAGCTGGGGCCTCACCGCTGGATATAGTTTAAGGTCATATCCAGGACCCCCATTGAGGGACTTTTACCCTCTGCAGGGGGGCAGTCGGCGTATTCTAATGCCCCACCGACAGGGCTAGAATATATTCTTGATGTCTATAAGAATCACATAGAAGGAGGCATGCCAAAGGAGTTATTTAAGCTGTTATTAACCTCCTGACCTTGTGTCAAACTTGGCCTCATGGTGAAGAAAGCAAATAATTATTGCGTCGAAATTTCTTTTTGTCCTTTTCACTGTTTTGTCTTCTTTCTTCCATCTAAACATTTTATGTCCTTTTTTCTCTTTTCTCTGCCCCCTCCCATGTAAACATTATTCTTTTTTTCTTTTTCTTTTCATTTCTCCTTTCTTTTCTTTTTTCTTTTTTTTTATATATTCTTTCCTCATTAACTCGATAATATTTGCCCTTCACTTTACTTGTCCACCCCATCCTGTTGAACTCCTACCCTATCGATAGTATATATCTCTGTACTTCTACAGAATACAGACCTTGCTAATTTTTAGATAGGATTTTCAAGTTAAATTCATTTTCACAGTATTGTTTTTATTAAATTGCTAGGTGAAAGTACAGAATAGCTTTAAAAATCTCTCCTTCTCATATTAAGAACGGTTTTTGAAATAATAACGTTATTATTTCACCACAGACTCTATTTTACATAAGTACCTATATCTCTTGATATGTCCGCCATTTTTCTATGCGCCCCCTCCTTGTACACACACATTAACACACTCTCACTTAAAAGTCGTATTTCTTCAATCAATGACAACACCCATCTGTTAATGTATTTCCTTTTCGATTTCTCTCTCCCTATTTTTGCCCCCCCCCCTCTCTCTCTTTTCTTTTCTCTTCTTTCTCTCATATATTTTCTTTATCTCTTTAACTCCCTCTTCTGCCCCCCCCTCCTCTCTCTCATTCTCTTATCTATCGTATCCTACCTCTGCGCCTTCATCTACAAATCGTTTTAACCGTTTTTCTCTTAATGCTCAATTGGCATTTCAGGAGTCTAGAGAGATCTTTATTGGACGTGACTTCAATTCGCTGATAATTTTCAGGATTAACTTCGAATGTGAGAGCGAAGACAGGTGATCCTCGGAGAATACGTCTGCTCCGATGTGATGTGACAGGACACGCCTCAAACGACACTTGGTCTACTTGCTGAACGGGTAGGGTGGGCTGGTGAAGGCGTATGGAAAATGATGATGCGAGAAGTTCAAGGGTTGGGGACTGAGGATGGATGGGCTACGAAGTTGAGGTCAGACTATGGAAGACGTTGAAAGACAAGAACGTAGGTTTGGTCGGTCGGCAGACTGCTTATATATCGGAGTCAACAGTTAGGGGTATGGGCAAGAGTGGGTAGTTGTCGATCTTGAAATCCCATGAGGGTTCGGGTCAGAATCAGTGATGGAAATGCCACCAATTGGTGCCAGGGTGACGATATAAAAGTACCGACTGCATAAATAAACAAGACAAGGAATTTTCTTCCAGTAGCAAATAATTTAGACCATGTTCATATATTAAGGTGATCTATTGCATCAAATACGCGTGCGCGTGGAATATTTGTTTTAGTTCAAATGTTTCGAAACAAAGCATCTATATTTATCTGTCTGTGTGTCTGTTTGTCAGTCTCTCCGTTCAACTTTTTCGGAAACTGCTGCACCAATCTGACTGAAATTGTGTGTGTATCTTTATTATGATAAAGTCCAGCGAACTAAGTCTAATGGTATCTGTTTGATGCACAATTATGTATTAATAGAGCTTAATCACCGCAATTGCTACATTTACGCCAGAAGTTTTGTCTAAAACAACTGGAGCGATCTGGCTAATACTTTGTATGGACATTTTTTATAGTAAGATGAGGCGAACTACGTATTATGGTATACATTCAATGAACAATTAGGGATTAATAGGGATTTGCATTTAATGCAAAAATGAGCAGAAGTTTAACTATATACAACCATCAATTTGTCATGAAACATTAATTATAAATCAACATAACTTAGCCTGATTTTAACGGGATAAAAAGTCTGTTGTATTTATATCTATTGAGTATATCTTTGGGGGTATTTTATTTTAACTGTTGATAATAAATTGCCTCCATGATAGACACTCCCGTCGATTCCAACATATGCCACAACAACTAAGTTGTTCGGAAATCCACACTAATTATTTGTTGACTAACATTTCAGCCCGGCGTTGCCCGGGTGTTTGGAGGTGTATGTTGAGCAAAAAAAAAAGTGGTAGTAGGAAGGCAGGCTCGAACCCGTATCGCAAATAAGGAAAAGAACGGGGAAAAAACCTGACGTCTTTGCTGTTACGACCCCCGCCAAACCGGAAGTGACGTAGGTTTAAATCAAGGCTAGACAATCGAAAGGAGAGGATGACTTTCGAAAATATCGGCGAAAAAAGCGCCCCCCCCCTGTAGAAAAGTGCCCAGTTGAAGGTGAAGAAATTAATAATTTTAGCTAATTTTTCGATATTTGTCGCCTGAAAGGTCGAACTGTAAAATGATACTGATCTTGTAAAAATACGTCGTCCTGTCGAAAGTTTTAGGCAGACATGCAAACATACATACATTTATATATTGGTAACTGAAAATTTTCGACCCAAACCGATTAAAAAGCTTGGCCTATCTCTGAATACCCTTTATGTAAAATTTCAAATGTTTAGACCAGAAATTGTCTGAGTAATTTGGTAGAGATAGGAGAGGTCAATTTTTTAAAACTTTGCCCCCTATTATAACCCCTTAACATTTATTGTTTTGGGCCCAAATCAAGTTATTAAGTTAGATCCATGTCTAAGGAACCTATATCTAAAATTTCAAGTGTTTAGACCATAAATTTTCGGAGGAATTTGGTAGAATTCTTAAAAGTCAAATCGTTGAACTTTGACTCCTTAACAGCCAAATTTCTGTCCGAAAACGGATTACAAAGATTTTCCCCAAATCTCAGTACCCTGTATATCAAATTTTGAGTCTGTAGACTTATAATTGACATAGTTATTTCGTAGGGAAATGTACACACATACTGACACACACTGACGTTCACTTTTATACATATATAGATAATGGTGAAGACCTTGTGCTGAACCAACTACAATTTTTAGTACAACTATTAACCTCGGGATAATGGCTGCCACAAAACAGAGTAAACAGTAGGTTTTACATTAGAGTTTCATTCTCTTAAAGGCATGTCTTAGCAAAGACTGAGGGTGCGTCTCTCACAGTGAGCTAAATGTGCCCCCACACACCAATATAAGTTTCGGCACGGTACATACAGCGCATAACATTTCCAAATGGTCACCCATCTGGTACTGGCCGGGCTCACTGTTTTCTAACTATATATATATATATATATATATATATATATATATATATATATATATATATATATATATATAAAGAGAGTCGTGCACGAAGAAGCTGTCTCGTAATATCAAGGCTCTTCAGTGTGGTTAGACATGGCAAATGCTTTCACTGCTAAGCTTTGTAACCTGATTATTTTGATGAGCAGTCAATACTTTTACTTCCATGTTATTACACTCGCCAACACAGTAAAAGAGATCATAGCACTTATATTTCCCTTCCCACTAGCATAATTCTTCCGAAAAATGAAAACGAAAAATACTTCCAATGAGATAAAATGCAGCTGTGCCAACTTATGCTTTATGTCAAACTAGTCTTTGTGCTCGGCGTTGCCCGAGTGTTTGGAGGTGTATGTTAAGCAAAAAAAAAAAAAAAAAGTGGTAGTAGGCAGGCAGGCTCGAATCCGTACCACGAAGGAGAAAAAGAACGTAAAAAAAACTAAAAAAAGTGATATATTTGCTGTTGCGACCATCGCTTAACCGGAAGTGAAGTAGGTTTAAATTAAGGCTAGACAATCGAAAAGAGGGTATTATTTTGGAAAATATTGGCGAAAAAAGCGACTCCTCCCCGTAGAAAACTGCCCAATCAATCAATGTTTTTAGCCAAGGCTCATGAAAATCTGTCGCCTCTATCGACTCTGTTTCCTATCACTCATCAAGACCAAGAGACACTCGAGGATAAGACTTAATGAGACAGGAACGACTGCCAATCGAAAGGAGTACAATCGGTATTGAAGTGCTAGTGTTATATAGCTGTCTATATAAAAAGAGTGTATATATATATGTGTGTGTGTGTGTGTGTGTGTGCGTGCGTGTGTGTGTGTGTGTAAATATATGTTTTTATAAACGTCCGTATATATACCGCCCGTATCCTTTCTAGTGTGCTGTCTCGTGTAGATATTGCGTATATAATCGTGTATCTCGTGTAGTTGTGCTGTGTATATAATTAATTTATATATACGCATACGTGTCTAGCGGCTCGTGTCGTCTAATCTATATAATTTTCGTTTGTGGGTGCGCGTGCGCGTCATTGTTTTAACAGGAAGCATTCATTGTACATTACGAACACAGTTCTTTACAAGGACGATTAACATCTGTGTGCGTGCGTCAGACGAAAAGAGGGAAAATTCTCCATCGGTTGACCTTCAATGAAGGGTCTGTAAAAACTGCAATGAAGATTTCTTCCATCTTAAGGAACGACAGACAGCACTCGTAGTTATATTTTATGCAACTGTATTTCCTGATGTTCCCCGTCTCGGTGTTGCAAACGATTCTTTGTATTCTACATCTCCTTTAGTCCAACCCACTGAACTACCTTCGTGAGCTTGAAGAAACCAAATCTCTCTCGAGCCAAAGCTCCCATCCGTGTATAAATCAGACTCTTTGTCGTTCTTTATCGTCAAATCATCATCCATGAAGTCCGGCAACAATAAAGAACAAGACCAACGATGGTTACGTTGTTTATCCGTGAAATACAGATAGATGATCGCTTAGACATTTATGAGGGAATAGTGAACAAATTTTCTGTCTCTGGTTCGCAAAGTATGAACGAACACTTCCGTTTGTCAATAAAACTAACACATTGGGAGCAATTATTTATATAAAATGAATTGTTTAAGATCAAAGTGTAGTATCTGTTCCGGCAGATACTGCACTTAAGATGGTTTGTACCAGTCAATGGAGGGGAAACCCTCTATACTGGGACAATTATTATTTTTGGTAACCAGAGTGACCCCTTTTAGGGGAGCTGGTTTTTACCTCACATTAAAAACGGCCTTGTGCCTAATTTGCTCAGTGGGGGAGCAAATAAATACCATCTGTTCTTCAGATGCTGCACTTCTATTTCTTGTTCTCTTTCGGTGAAGGAGAAATCCTTCACGACTGAGACAATTTTTATTTTTGTACCTTTTCTCCACGTTAAAAAACGACCCTGGTGTCTAACTCTGTCCTGTGGGGAGGCATAGTAAATAGGTACAATAGAGATTTTTTTCAGTATATTAATTTATTTGTTTGGTGATATGTGTATATATGTACTCTCTCTCACACACACACATATATATATATATGTATATATATATATATATATATACACATACAGCACTGTTTCGCTGTTTCGCAGTTCATCAGTGCGGTTAGACAGGCAACTACCTCAAGCCAGGATCGAAACCCGACCGCCTGTACGACAGTCAAGGCTCCTAACCATTACACAAATGGGCGGCTGTTGTGCAGGTCGTTAATTATCGATGTTTTGACATCGTCCGAAATACCTAAGCTCAATTTGTTTGCACAAAGAGTATCGCTTTATACGCTAATGGTAATTCGTGTATCACTTCTCAATGCTCAACTCAAGATAAGGAGCATTATATATATATACATATATATATATATATATATATATATATATATATATATATATATATATATATATATAAATATTTTAGCATGTGTGTTATGTTGTTGACTCCCAGAAAATACCGGTTAGCCTTTTCATGGTCGATTGTCAGTGTTCAGATTAGAAAAATTGCGATACCAAATAAAATTATTGTTTGAATAACATACAAAATGTTATCGAGGATAAATATATATTTGGAGATAAATTGTTTATGTTGAGATAGTTTTCAGAAATGTTAACTTAGTCGAAAGCAATATTAACTAACATAAAAAAAATACGCGATAAAGGTGGATCATTCGATTTCTGTCTTTGGTCACGTGGAGTCAAAAACATTATTACATAACTATTGTTTGGTAATAAAATGAAACATTTGAAATCTACGATCCGTTGAAGTAAATCACATGTTAATTTGTACTATTTAGATTGTTCGGACTACTGTTCTCATCTTGGCTGTTATCACAACGTTTCGGCCGATGTAACCAATCTTCACCATGGCTTTCATTGGTGAATGATGAAAACAATGTTTTTGTTCTTTTTTTCTAACGAATCATATTCGCTAGAAATTTTATCAAACGGAAAAGGTCCGTACTGATTTAATATAATACTAATGAGTCACCACCAACCAAAGCCAAAAGCCACTCGAGGATAAGGTTTAATGCATATTTATTTTATGAGACGGTTAAAAAAACAATAGATAGAAAATAGAACATCTGATTACTTAAGAGGATAAATTGACAAGCTTATGGCGACCTTGTTGTAAATATCTTTACTCATATATAAAAAGCCCAGTAAGACCAAGAGACCAAAATGAAAAATATACTACAACGTATAAAAAATGGTTAATTAGGGAGAGGAAAATTATGTTCTCAATTTCTTTACTAACTCATTGTTTGAGAGATAAAGAACTTAAATGGAACATTCGAATATCTATATAGAGTTCAAGTCTTAGCCCCAGGTTGTGGCCTCTTGATCTCTGAGAATTTCGACTGAAGTAAAATAAAACAAAACAGTGAAAAACACTTTGTGTGTGTGTGTGTGTGTGTGTGTTTATGTGTGTGTGTGTGTGTGTGTGTGTTTATGTCTCTGTGTGTTTATGTCTGTGTGCGTCTGTATGTGATTCCGAAACGACCAGGCAGATTAAAAAAAAAAAGTTTAACACAAATGTACTTAATGTTTTTGAGAGTGTCCTTAGACAGGTTTTGTATCGGAATATCTCGAAAATATATCGAAAATCGATAATCAAAAATATATCGAAAATATATCGAAAATCGATAATCTAAAAATATATCGAAAATATATCGAAAATCGATAATCTAAAAATATATCGAAAATATATCGAAAATATATCGAAAATCGATAATCTAAAAATATATCGAAAATATATCGAAAATATATCGAAAATCGATAATCTAAAAATATATCGAAAATCGATAATCTAAAATATATCGAAAATATATCGAAAATCGATAATCTAAAAATATATCGAAATTCGATAATGTAAAAATATATCGAAAATATATCGAAAATATATTGAAAATCGATAACCTAAAAATATATCGAAAATCGATAATCTAAAAATATATCGAAAATCGATAATCTAAAAAATCCGATTAAAGAAGGAACAGTTCGATTTTGACCAAAGTTAACACCTTTGTACAGTCTAACATCACAAGTGCATTTGAGAAGTTTTATCAACGCACAAGCAGAAGGGTTCGAGGTATAAAATCAACAGTAGGTTCTTTGATAAGACAGGGGCACGTTCGAAATGAATGTTTCTGTTTAGAGCACAATTGAATCATGCTGGCTTACTTTAGCATTTAAAACTTTAATTCAAACCATTTTATAACAATTTTATAAAATCAACAGCAGGTTCTCTACAGTGCAATAAACTACAATGTATTGTTGACTAAATCAGTGCAGGGAAACATGTGAAGCTTTCACCTGATGCACTGTGGTGGGTACCCGAGTAGAGCAGGCAATCAGTCGACTTGATTGAAAAATAACGATTTCACTGATTTCGATAGCAATAAACGTATTGGAAGTATAGAACATCGTTGATCCTCATTCAATTCCGGGCAACGGCGGGTCTCCCTACTATTAATCTAATAATTTGCAATGAATTTTAAAAATCATTGTGGAATTTAATTTGTCGAGTAATTTTAGTTTTATAGTCTTAAACTAATGAGTCTTAAACTAATGAGTCACAATTAACTAAAGCCAAACGCCACTCGATGATATGGGTGAATGTTTTTTCAGTTTTATGCTGGTCTACACTACGAGGCGATTGGAAACAATAGGCACAAACACTCGACAAGTATTTGTTAACATTGGACTTGAAATTGACTATGCTACAGAATCAGTCCTGCGGCAATGTGTTCTATAGACTATAAGTACTTGGAACGAAAGTCTGTTCATAAAAACGCCGTTTCGTTTTAGGTACAAAACGAAAACAAAAGAAAAGTTTTTCTTTTCGGTGACAAAATAAAGTGCAAAACCATAAATGTGGCATCTGCATTAATCTAAACAAAATCTGTCTGCATATTTTACGACCGGGCGACACCGGATCCGTGTGATGGTAGAAGGTAAACAAACCTCCCGTTCGGTATATTGTATTGATACTATGTACGTTAGTTTCAAGGGCTTCAAAACGCTTCGTTATTAGTAGGAAGAAATGGCGTTTGGTCAAGAAATCAACATCCTACCTTTAGACCTTCCTTTGAGACATCATCTACAAGGACGAAGGGCTGAGATCAATTCATGATGCTTGAAATATTCCAACAGAGTCCCGAGGGCACTCGTGCAACTTCGTTCAGCCCGTGCTCTCACCGGGCAAAAGCCGTAAAAATCTAAATAAGGCCTTATGACATACGTAGCCCAAAGAAAACGATCTAATATTCTGTTTTGCAAGTCGCTAATGTTATTTCCCTCGAGGATTTCTGACATGTCGATGCTAAAACTTTCAGCGATCAGGTTAAGAATGGACTTTTACAGGTTTTCTTTCTTATAAATAATTCTGGTAATACGAATTTACCAGGAAGTAACGTTGGCATAGTGGTTACAGCATGGGATATGTGCCCAGAGTACTGTTGCCATATATGGGCAGGAACTGCTGGAAGCATCTTATCCTGCCTTGACATAGTTCAAAATAAACTTTCGTAGCCTCGTAGGGAATGCCCTTTTCTCTTTCCCGCCACCTCTTTTCCACGTTGCGAACCTGTTTCTGTTCTATTGTTATTTTCATGGCAAGTGCTTGTCTTAGTCCCCCTCTCCAAACTTTTGTAAAAACACTCGTCTATCTGAAACCAGTACCAATATTTCCACCAGTCTTTATCTGTGTCTAAACCTAAGGATGGAATCCATGAACAAAGTTTCTTTCTTAGAACTGCACGCATGTGGAACTCTATTCCGTTTTCCTGCTTTCCAACTGACTACAATATAGTCATCTTCAAGTCCAACGTAAACAAATTCTTGATGAGCTGTTTCTCTTAAGTAATCCAATTTACTAAATTTCCACTACTAACGATTGCTATAATATTGCCCCATTGATTACTGTACACTCATTAACCTTTATCCTCAAGTGACCTACGGGTCAGGGATATGACCTTAAACTATATCCAATGTTGAGACCCCAGCTTGCGGGCTTTGGGGAGTGTGGAGCCACCCTTTAAATATCATTGCTCCCAGGTCCACTCCGACCCGGAGTGGTAGTACCTGTTAGAAATAGAAACCGGCTTAAAAAATATATATTCTATTAAATTTTTTTCTTCAAAATCACTGGGTTTGGCATAACTCAAAAAGGGTTAATATGCCGTAAAACAAAACGAACCAACCATCAAGTGACCTACGGGCCTTAATAACTGGTGACTCCTTTGTAAAAAAGAACAACTGTGAAAGGTATACATCCATAGAGTAAACTAGACTATAAAGCCTTGTTAGAGCAATTCCGATTTATTTGCCTCCACACGAAAAATGGTTAGACATGAGATCGGTATTTAATGTGAGAAGAATATTGTAAAAAAACAGGAACATTTTCAATTGAGACTAAAATAAAAATTATTCGAGAATGGAAGTGAAACTACGAAATGATCACAACCTGATAACAACCAGTTCTTCTCTGCTTATCTTAACATTGCTGTTATATTGGGCTACTTACAAATACATGCAGGACATTGCCAAGGCTGTTTCAACGAAGTTGGGCTCCCTCTACCGTGCTAGAAATTTACTCACGCCAGAAAGCATATATATTTACAAAGCTACAATTCCCCCATCCATGGAATATTGTTGCCATATCTGGGTTGGTGCATCTATCGCTAATCTTTCACTGTTAGGCAGAGTCCACAAAAGAGTCTCAAATCTTATAGGAAACTCACTGTTCGCCTAGCTCCAACCTCTGTACATCACCACACTGTTGCATTTCTGTATCCGTTTTACAAGTATTTTCATGGAATATGCTCTGATAAAATCATAGCATGCCCCCCCCCCCCATTTGAGGTACACACTCCCAAATCACCCGGCAAGAAACAAAATTCTACCCTTTACTGTTCAAGTTTGCAGATGCCTGAAAGGTTTTACTATAATTGTTTCTTGTCTCGAATTGCTAAATTTTGGAATTGCTTCCCTGTTTCCCGCTTCCTAATCTATAATAACCTGTTGAATTTTAAATACAATGTGATCAGACTTCTTGCTGCTCAACTCTTCATAGTCCTCTGTTAGACATGACTCCAAATTGTAGTCACGTACGTTCCAAGTGGCAATATGCCTTGTTTGGAGTGAAAAAGAGGAAAGAAAATCCATATTACTGGATGTAAAGTGCTTTCTATCTGTCTATCACTGTCCGAAGATTCAACCGATAATAAATCCCTATACAAAGATTAGCGATATTCTTCACCGAAGGAAGTAGTCAGCAAAACCTTCTATAAAAAGGGGAACATTCAAAAGAAACAGAGTAAAATAAATAAGAACTTTGTCTGCCAAGAAGCGCTGGACTGAAGAAGTAAATTAAAGATTACATCTTACAATGTGATCCTATTATTTGTATTGAACTATGTAACACAATATTACTTTCTGAGTATTTATTGGTACTTAGATTGGGTCAGTTCTATATTTGAAATACAACGAACACTATTTTTATAGAAATGTTAATAAACTCATATTTTCTGTGTGTTATTTATATATATATATATTTATATTTATATATATATTTTTTTTTTTTACACCAAAACTAATTTTGTGCATTATCTTGAAATTAATCAGCTTTATCAAAACATACATATTGATTAAATATATTTCTCATTCCATGCAATTTCCACAGATCCAACAAGTTAAAAAATAATATATAAAGTAGATATAAATGACTGTTACAAATAATCGCGAACATTTGAAATAGGCACCTGGAAACAAAGATAAGAACATTTTTTTTTTCATTTTAATTTAGAATTATCAAAAATTGTACAAAAAAAATGTAAGACAACATTTCAATCAACCAACAAAGTTTGCATTATGAATTCATTGTATACTAGTAAATATACCCGCACTTTGCACAGCGGGTACCCGAGCGTAAAGCAAAGTCCCTATTTTAACATGTGAGCTTGATCTTGAAAAATAGTGTGCACCATCGCTGGATAGGGGACCATCATCATGTCAGATTTGGCCAGGATCAGTTGAGTAGTGAAGGAGAATATATATACATAGGATGTGTCCGTGACCTTTTTTTTTTGAAAAATGGTGTGCATCATCTCCAGGTAGGGGAACAAATTTTATCATGATCAGTCCAGTAGTTTGGGCTGTAGGAAAGTTGTACACACACACACACACACACACACACACACACACACACACGCACACACACACACACACACACACACACGTACGCTACTACTTTTATATATACAGTAGCGTCCAAAACTAAGGGACGAAATTTTAAAACCTAATATTTGTTAGAAATAACAACTGTGAAAAGCTGAAATTTTGACAACTGGTAGTCGTGATCATCCATAATAACATACTAAAATTTGAGCCATTGTTGTTTTTTGGCTGTTTGCATTGTTTTTCTCAATTTTGTCCCTTACTTTTGGACGTTCCTATTTTGAAAATAGATAAATAATTGTTATAATTCTTTTTCCATCCCTTGCAAATGATTTCAAATTTTAGTATGTTATTATGGATGATAACGACTACCAGTTGTGAAAATTTCAACTTTTCACAGTTGTTATTTCTAACAAATATTAGGTTTTAAATTTTGTCGCTACTGTATATATATATATATATATATATATATATATATATATATATATATATATATATATATATATATATTGTATTTTATATATATATATATATTGTATTTTATATATATATATATATATGTATATATATATATATATATTTTATTTTGTGTACAGAAAATTGTTAGATGAGATAAGTCATTGGTACCGTCGGTTTCAAGCCCGATAATTAGGACCGTTTTAGATATCCAGATGAGTATTGGCTGAAGAGAGCTTGATTTCGATATCTAAAACGGTCCTAATTATCGGGCTACAAACCGACGGTACCAATGACTTATCTTACCTAACAACTTTCTGTACAGAAAATACAAAATAGAAATACGCTCTTATTTTTCGGATTTTCCTTTTAATTGAGCACTCTGCTGGATTTCTTTTTAAAAAAATAACTAATCATATATATATATATATATATATATATATATATATATATATATATATATATATATATACGAGGGGCATGAAATAAGTAATGCCCCTGACCTACTTCCTGTTGTCTGATCTAGCTGAAATCTTGCATGTGTAATGATTTATATCTTTATGGGTTATGTGGCAAATTACAGCTCTGAACTAATTGTGGTTTCTGTTTTACAGGTGTTTGAATTGAGTCAGGGGTGAAATGGAGCCTATTTAATGTCGAGCAGTGATCCGGTTTTTGTATTTGAAAGGACACACACCACAGGAGACTTTTGATGAAATGAAAGAAACTTATGGTGAAAATGCCCCATCATATGACCTTGTAAAACGCTGGCATCGTGAATTTAAACATGGCTGGAAGTCTGTGGAAACAGCTCCCAAACCTGGTCGCCCCCTTCTGCCATTGATGAGGCATCTGTCCGTCAAGTTGAGGCTGCCATTTTGGAAGATTGGTGCATTACTATTCGCCAAATAGCCCAAGATGTCAAGATTAGTACAAGGTCTGTGGAAACTATCATTCATGACCATTTGCATATGCATAAGATGTCTGCCAGATGGATTCCCAGGTTGCTCCCACCATTCCAGAAGCGAGAACGCGTCGAGTGCTCGAGAATGAATTTGGAGATGTGCCAAGAAGATGAGTCAAAGTTTTTCAAAAGACTGGTTGTACAGGATAAAACCTGGGTCCATCACTATGATCCATAGACCAAAGCCCAGTCAATGTAGTGGAAGCACTTGGACTCACCACCTCCAAAGAAGGTAAGGGTGTAGCCCCTCGCTAGCAAGGTCATGCTCAGTCTTCTTGGACCAGGACGGAGTAGTGATGACAAATTTCCTGGGAAAGAGTACCACAATTACAGGAGCCTATTATGCTTCACTTTTGAGGAAATTAAGGGAAGCTATCAAAATCAAGAGGCAAAGCAAGATCAGCAAAGGTACCCTCCTCATGCAGGACAACGCTCCAGTCCACAACTCACATGTCGTCAGATCAGAAGCACGGGCGTGTGGTTATGAAATCCCTTCCCATCCTCCCTACTCTCCTGACCTTGCACCCTCTGACTTTCACCTCTTCTCAGCCATGAGGTTGTTTTTGAAAGTCAAGCGTTTCCCAGATGATGCAGCCTTGATTTCTGAAGTCACGTCGTAGTTGGAGGACCAATCTGGGGTGTTCTACAAAAAGGTCTCCAGAGCTGCATCAAACGATGGGAGAAATGCATAACTTTGGGTGGTTCCTATATAGAGAAAGACTAATAACTGTGCCAAGTTTTGTTGCTCTACTGTTATAGGAACTGGGACAGGGGCATTACTTATTGCACACCCCTCGTGTATACATATATGTATTCATTGCAAGTATAATTTACAGTTCGTATTATGCAAAATGAAATGTACAAGCATTGTTTATGTGAAAACTTACGTACGTGCTTAATTACTGTCTCTATAATCGGCTACACCCATGTTGTTGTCTGTCAGAGCACGGCCAGCCGTTTCTACGCCTATCGACGTGTTTGCTGTGACAGTTTGCTTTGACTAGATTCTATCTTGAACACGCAACTCGATTTATGATCGGTTTAAACGAGTATGTGGACCTTTTTTTTTCTAAATGTAATGACTTATTTCTGTTACGATATTCTGAGCAGAAGAAAGATGACATATAGATTACTAATCTTCTGTTGAATTTAGTAATAAAAAAGAAAATGACTAATCGGATAAAATATAAAAAATTACTGAGGGGTGTTTAATAAACAACGCCCTTGACTCACTTTCAGTTGTCTGATCTAGCTGAAATTTTCCATGTACAATTATTTATATCTCTATGATTTATATTGAATATCTGAATTAATTGTGTTTTCTGATTTATAGGTGTTTCAACTGAGCCAGATATGTAATGGGGCCTGTTGAGTGTCACGCAGTGATCCGGTTCATATATTTTAAAGGATGCATAGCATAGAAGGTTTTTATGAAATGAAAGAAATGTCTGGTAATGAGGCCCCATTATATGATCTTGTAAAATGTTGACATCGTTAATACAAACATGATCAAAAATCTGTGCAAACAGCTTCTAAACATGGTCGCCCCTTCCTGCCATTGATGGGACATCTATCAGTCAAATTAAGGCTGCCATTTTGGAAGATCAACGCATGACAATTCGACAAATTGCATAATGTCAAGATTAATACGGGGTCTGTGGAAATTATCATTCATCACCATTTGCAAATGCATAAGATGGATCCCCAGGTTAAAGAAACATTTCCAGAACCGAGAATACGCTGAACGCTCAAGAATAAATTTGGAGATGTGTCAAAAAGATGAGTCAAATATTTTCAAAAGACTGATTACACTGGAGTAAACATCGGCATATCACTATTGTTGCAATATATATATATTTTTTTTAGATATTTGGAAGGTATGATACCTGAAAGTAAGAAGGTTCTACTTATAGACACTAGCGATAAGAACTAGCGAATCAAATGGAGCCACGTTCTGCTATCAACCAATCAGAAACCAGAATTGCCCCATAAAAATATTGAACCTTTTAGCATTCCTGCACATAATTCTTTTCGTGTCAACACGAGAAAGATCTTTTGCTCTTTGCCTGCAAAATAATGAAGCCCGAAGCTTATATGGAACATCTATCCACTGAAAATCTTTCATCTACAAGACTTGCATGGAATAGTTACTCGTCGTAAATTTGCACGGAATAATTACTCATTGTAAACTCTTCTGAAATTAAACATGACTTTCAATTTTGGAAGATGGACGCGTGACTATTCGACAATTTGCGTAATAGCTCAAGATTAGTACAGGGTCCATGGAAACTATCATTTATGGCAATTTACAAATATATAAGGTGCCTGCAAGATTGCTCCTCAGTATACTGGAACCTTTCCAGAAAGGGAGGACGAGCCGAATGCTCGAGAATAAATTTGGAGATGTGCCAAGATGAGTCAAATATTTTTAAAAGACTGATTACAAAGGATGAAACATGGGTCTATCACTATGATCCAGAGACCCACGTCCAGTCACTACTGTAGAAACATCACCACGAAAGAAGGCAAGTGTGCAGCTGGCAAGATCATTCTTGGACTAGGACGGGGTAGTGGTGATAGATTTCCGGGTAAAGAGTATTATAGGGACCTATGCTTCACTTTTGAAGTAATTAAGAGAAGTTATTAAAATCAAAACGCGAAGATATGCAATAGTATCTACCCCCTGCATGACAACGTTCTGGTCCACAAGTGCATGTCGCCAGATTAGAAGCACGGGTGTCTTGCTAGGAAATCCTCTCATATTCCCCTTCTCTTTTGACCTTGAAACCTCTTACTTTTACTCATTCCCAGTTATGAATTTGTGTTTGAAAGGAAACCGTTTCCCAGATGAAGCTGTCTTGACTTCCAAAGTCACGTCGGGGTTGGAGGACCAACCTAGAGTGTTCTTCACAAACGGTCTGCGCTAAACGATGGATAGGTGGCTACTATGCAGAGATAGATTATAATGCACCTAGTTTTGTTAATCTAAGGCTATAAGAAGTTGGTCGATAGCATTACTTGAACTGTGAACCGACATCTTGCTGCCCAAATCCCAACATAGTGCCCCAGTAGCTGCTGCCCCTGATAGTAGCCCCCTACACAACATCTCTCGTACATTATTAATCAAAATATAAGGACGACTTTATTATATAGATGATTGACAAATATCAAAACAATTGTTCGATGCGTACAAAATGTGCTGCTGAATGCACAATTATCGATTTCTAAAGTGCAAGATCCGAAGAACCTCGAGCAATTGGTTTACCTTTCATTCACTGTGGAAGTGCACGAAATATTTTAATGCACCCTTCCACCATGCGTCATCTAAAGGAAGAATATCACTTTATGTTTGTCTACCATCGCTGTTATTTCGTTCGGCGTTTATTCTGAGCCTAAAATATCTTCGATGCATTACTAATCATTCATTGAAATTAGATTTTTATAAAGTTACGATAGAATTTACGTCTAATCTTTTTTTTTTTTTTTTTTTTTTTTTTTATTACATTTTCACCCCAAACAAGGCAAATTGCCACTTTGGTGTAGGGGGCTACTATCAGGGGCAACAACTACTGGGGTACTATGTAGGGATTTGGGCAGCAAGGTGTCGGTTCACGTTACACTTGAACTTCTGCACGTCAGTACTGTTGGGGAAGCAGGGACCTGGAATGGAATTCCAGAGTCTTGCGGTTCTGGGGAAGAAACTATTGGAGTAAAAAGATCTTTTACATCTAGGGACCTCTACAGTGTGGGGGTGGGATCTAGTAGCCTGTCGGGTTTGTCGAGGGTGCTCGCGTCGTGGGGGCACAAGTGATTGCAGTTCATCAGAGCATTCACCACTAAAATACTTGTAGAACAGGCAGAGGGATGCAACATTTCGTCGATGGGACAGAGGCTGAAGCTTAGATGCCAGTTCAGGGCCTATCAGATTTGCGACTCTCTTTTGAACCTTGTCAAGGAGCAAGAGACTAGTAGCAGATGCACCAGCCCAGATGTGGCAGCAATACTCCATACATGGGCGAATGGTGGCCTTATAGAGGTACAGGATACTTTCGGGTGTTAGTAGTTTTCTAGCACGGTAGAGAGAGCCCACCTTTCTTGCAGCGGCCCTGGCAATGCCTTCAATGTAATTGTTCCAACTCATGTTTCCTGTGAACGTTAGGCCAAGGAGTTTGAAAGATGGACTCTCAGATAAAGAGTCGTTGGCCATTGCTATTGGTGGTAGAGAGGGTTTCTTGTAATTATTGAATGAAACTAGTTTAGTCTTGGCAGCATTGAACGCGACCAACCACTTTTGTCCCCATTCCACTACAGATTGGAGGTCTTCCTCTAGTGTTTCTGCCATTTCTTTAGAAATGTGTTCATTCGTCTTCCTGTCGTGTCTGCCATAGAGTGTAGTGTCATCAGCATATATACCCATCTCAGAGGCAATGTTGTCGGGGAGGTCATTTATGAATATCAGGAACAATAGAGGTCCAAGGATAGAACCCTGGGGCACTCCCGCATTTATATCATATTGTTTAGATGTGCGACCGTCGAGGACTACCTGGATTTTTCTCTTATCTAAGAAGGATTTAATTATGTTAAGTATTCTACCAGTGATACCGTATGATCTGATTTTACTGAGGAGACCCTCATGCCATACCCTGTCAAAAGCCTTAGATATATCTAGAGCTACCGCTCTGCCTTCCCCCGCTTTGTCCAGTGATTGGTATATACGTTCAGAGATCACGGTGAGGATGTCTGCTGTGGAACGGGCTTGTCTAAATCCATATTGTTTGTCAGTCAGTAGTTTAGCATCTGTAAGATGATGGATTAGAGCGTGGTTAATTATGGTCTCAAATATTTTGGCAAAAAGTGGAAGGAGGCTAATGGGGCGATAATTTGATGGGTCTGTCCTTTCACCAGAATTCTTGAATACTGGTACAACAGAAGCAGTTTTCCAACAGCCCGGAAAGCAAGCTTCATTAAGACATTTGTTGTAGAGTTTGGAGAGAACTGGAGCTACTTCGGCTGAGCACTTTTTTAATAGCACAGCTGGGATAAGATCGGGTCCACATGCTTTTGAGGTGTCAAGGTTTTTTATGATAGCATGCACCTGAGCAGGGGTGGTTTTCAGATCGTCTAGTGTGGCGTCTGTCCGCATAGGAAAGTCAGGTAGGGGGTGGTTGGAAGGGTCCAGTGTGGAGTTTGAGGCAAACCGACTGGCAAGCATGTTAGCCTTGTCGGTTGCTGAGGAGACAACCTCGTGATTGTTGGTTAGTGGGGGAATTGTCGATTGCCCATTATTTACTACACTGTTGTAGATTTTCCAGAAGTCTCGAGTTCCTAGTTTTTGTGCTTCGATGCGCTTTTTAGTGGTTTCCGTAAATTCTCTCTTAGCTGTCGCTATTTCTTTCTTAACGTTATTTCTAGCTTCTATATACTTCAGTCTGTTTGAACTGGACTTATGTCGGTTAAACCTACGGTATGCATGCTGCTTTTGAGTAATGGCAGTTGCACAAGTCGACGTAAACCATTGGGGAGAGTGGGGCTTACTATAAAATTTCCGCATGGGAACATGCGCTTCGATTGCAGTTTTGAACCAGTCAGTGGTCTCGTTTGCACACTGTTCAGCAGGGAGAGAGAAAATATTTTTCCATGGAGCATCTCTAATTAGTTCCCTGATGGCTTCCCAGTCAGCCTTATTATAATATCTCGTTGTTTTGAGCACTGGCTCTTCAGTTTTGGGTCTAGAGTTTAGGGCGATTTCAACCATTATCACTGCATGATCAGCGTTCCCGAGTGGGCTGTGGGCCTTCGCTATGCAGTCATCGGGAACTGTGGTCAAAAACAGATCTAGAAGTGATGCGTGTTGTTCTTCCTGGTCAGGGAAACGGGTTGGAAACGTAACAATTTGTGATAGGGAGTGAGATATAGCGAAGCTATGGGTTGTGCTGCCCGCTGCATCTGTGTGAGCAGAGAATCCAAGCCAGTTTTTGTGGTGGACATTAAAGTCACCAAACACATGTATTTGTGCGCTAGTGTCGAGGGACAGTGCCGTGTCTATGCTGTCAGATACTTTGTTTATTATGGAGCAGTCCTGAGTCGAGGGAGAGCGGTAGAGAAAATAATAGTAGCTAATACTGTGTTGCACGTTTAGTCTAAAGCACATAAAGGCTTGATCATCTGTTTCTAGGTTTGTTTCTCTAGTCAAGGGAAGGGTATTACGAATGTAAACTCCAAGTCCGTGCATATGTCTGTCAGAGTCCTTACGGCAGAGTGGGAGATATCCAGGCATGTTAAAGTGGTTAGAGGGAATGGAGGAGTGTAGGTTAGTCTCACTTAGTGCTAAGATATCCGGGGTATTTGTTAAGAGAAATGCTTCAACATCAGCTAAGTTAGTTCTAAGCCCACGGATATTTGTGAATGAGAGCCTCAAGGGAGGAGGCAAGTTGAATTTGTTTGTCCCTAATCCTGGTTTAAGCTTATTTTTAGATTGTACTGTCGTCATATTTTTTTTTTAGAGTTTCGGTAAGGGGGAGCTAAGCAAGAGGTTATGCGGAGCTTCAGACATGCATCACAAGTAGACCATCAGCTGACCTTTCTCCAATTAGGATTGTGGCCTCAGGAAAGCCCACCGGGGATGAGTGCAGGGTCCCTTTCCATGCGCGTCATGGCACTGCAAACAACCCGATATTATTCAACTGTTGATGGAGCAGCCGCTCTAAGCGCTACCAAAGAGTTAGGGCTCCTGTACTACCAGTCGGGAACAGCAGCCAGGAACTGTCAATCCGGTACCCTCAACCCTTTAGGAGAAGGTCAACCCAATCTAACTGCTCAGGCATATCTTATACTCAAGCACTCCCAAATGTTCAGTTTTAGGGGTGGGGCATGCTGGGAATGGGGAAGAACGGCGTTCATTGCCCTAGCCAGGAAACAAGATCTACCGCTGGGTGTTTCTGTCGAATCACTGAGATAGTGTCTCTGCGCTTGTCTAATAGGCAAAGAAGGAGTATGGAAGCCGGGCGATAGACAGAGCCTATCTACTCCTTAAGCAATTTAGGTTTGCAAACCGGTGAATTTGTTTGAGTCACCAGCTCTAGGAAGGTTGTCATCCAAGACTGAAGAGGCCTCTCTCCCCTTTGGTTTAGTTTCAGAGTTTTCCTTCTCCTAGACGGATGATCTGGGAAGATCTACTGGGTCCGTCAGCCCTGAGAGGGTTTTCTCCGCGCCTAGGTTCTAATCCAGGTATTTCTGCGACCCCGCGTTGTTAGTGTTACTGGGTTAGTTTGTTGGGGATTATATCTACTGATTAGTTACACTCCTCAAAGTGATTTAGGGACATGCTATTTACTTGTTAATGGATAAAGGGGGTGGGTGAAGTTCATGCAGTGTAAGCGTCTATGTTTGTAAGAGGGCTTGTTAGGGAGGAGATAATGTGATTTTAGTCGTACCCTTTTTTTTTATTTTATTAATGTTAGCTTAGGTCTAGTATAGTGTTACAGTATGAGTAGGTATTAAGAATTGAGCTACGAGTTGTGCCCGAGCTATTTTAGATGATAGGAGGGTTAAGATGTAAGTGCAATATAGCATGGATAAGACAGCAAGTATTGAGTCATGCGTAATTAGGTGAATAGATATATATGGGCAGGTTTTCAGTAGGTGCGAATAGAGTTGGAGTTGTAGGTATTTTTTAGTAAGAGTCATGGGGCGTTTTGCATAACAAGGAGTGTCGTTTCAATATCGTAATTAATCGTTGCAAAACTCGAGACAGTTGTGTAGTGCATATCGCTTTGTTTCTGGGTACTTTGGCTGTTAAGTACCTGCCTTTGTGTGCATAGGCTGTTAAGTCCCTTACTGGATAGGAATGAGCTGTAATGCATGCCTTAGAGGTAGAAATGTATAGATGTTTAGTGATGGTTATTAAAACAGTTTGCATGTGAGGGATTAGGGGCTGGAAGTTAGCGATTCAACTACAGATGCGGAGCACCGGAGCAATGTGGGAGTTTAGTGGCGGATAGGTTGGAAGGAGTAGATTGTTAGCGTTCAAGAGCAGAGGGGTTATTTATTTACAGATGGATTTCCATTAGGATTTTTGAGTTACAGGTAAGGTTTAGTCTGAAGAAGGGAGGAAATTTTTTTTTTTTTTTTTTTTTTTTTTTATGCATGCAGGTAAGACAAACGCAATCGTCTTGGAGGTAAAATGTATAGGATTTCGTAGCTAGCTATTGGGTTTTTCCCTCCCAGTTATAGGGACAGCTAATTCGTTGGGATTTGGGATTGTAGTCATTAAGGTCAGGCGCAGAGTGTTGCATCTATTCAGAAAATTAGCCCTAGTATCACAGCTGGGATTATGTGTATTGCAGTTAAAAATATAGTGCCAGTCAAATTATGAGCCACGTGCAGTGGTTTGGTATGGTATGGGTATCATGGAGGACACTTACATACAAGCAAGCGTACGGTGATTGCATATATTAAGTATACTACTTAAATAAAGTTCTTCTGCCTTCTATAGTAGTAAGAAAGTTGGTCCTAGCTCTGTTCTATATTCTTGCATAGGCTATTCGTTTTCGTTTCTCAACAATCACTGTTTGGGGGGGTATTCTATCTTATTATTTATGATTTATTGATGTCACTTATTCTACACGTAATATCTTACTCCATTAGTATTGTTAGATCTTCTTTATTATTATTAAACTGGAAGAAAGTTAAGGAAGGATGGAAAAATATAAACTATTGGGACATCTAGATTTTAGATGTAGATTATCAGGTCTCTCTTTCTCTCTCTCTTTCTTTCTCTCTCTCTCTCTCTCTCTCTCTCTCTCTATATATATATATATATATATATATGCACATAAAGTTATGAACAAGACATATATATATATATATATATATATATATATATATATATATATATATATATATATATATATATATATATATATATATATATAGCCCCGTGATATGGGGGCCTAGGATATGTTTATATATATATATATATATATATATATATATATATATATATATATATATATATATATATATATATATATATATATATATAAAGTGAGGGATTTACAATTGTGAAATTATCAAATTTACATAGGGGGAAACAAAGCAAAATCCATTTTTTTCCCCATGTACAATCGTTTCGGAAACGATATCGTTTTATTTATGCGATATTAACAAATAAAACTAAAAGCATCAAGAAATAATTAAAATATTTCCGGATATCGTCTTTTCATCAGCATAAAAAGGTGTAGAGGAAAACATCAACATTTTTTTTAACAAGCTTATCGAAGTTAATTTAGGTGTTGAATCTTTGTGAAATAATGATTCCATGCTGCTTTAAAAAAAAAACACGTAAGGAGGCCTCGCGGCGTCCAAATCATTCATTGGTAAAGATATTTTTTTCAATCTAAAAGATATCGTTGGTATTTCTGCCTACACGACTATGATGATGGTCGCTCGCCTAGGGATGGTGCACACTATTTTTCAAGGTTAGTGTCAAAGGTAAAGATCATAGACTATGTATACATACTCATGTACAGCCCACACCACTGACCAAATCATGAACAAAACATGGCATGATGATACCCCCCCACTTAGGAATGGTGCACACTATATTTCAAGGTCAAGGTCAAAGATTAATATCATATTTGGTTTGGCTCTTACAACATCCTCTTACTGCAAGGATGCTTGCAAAGCAGGTATTCAGAACAGAAAGTGCCGTCTAGACTTCGTCAGATGCAATGAAGATCATGACTCTTCATATTGGTCAAAAGTGCTTTTTAGCGACGAAAGCAAGTTCAATAGGCTAGGCAGTGATGGTAGGCAGTACGTCTATCAGAGGAAAGACGAAGAAGTTAATCCTAGGTGCGCAGTTTCAACGCTGCAAGGTGGTGGAGGTTCAGTTTTGGTGTGGGACATTATTAGTACCAATGGTCCAGAGCCTATAGTTTGCTTGCAAGGTCGAATTAATTCGACCAAGTACATTAATATATTAATTGAGCATTTTCTACCTAACTTTGGTCGGAATTTAAATGATAATCCCATCTTCATGCAGGAGAATGCTCCCGTTCACACAGCTGACAATGTCAAGAGGTTCCTGGAAGAGCAGAGCATGATATTCCGTGTTTAGATTGGCCTGCACAATCTCCATACCTCAATCCTATCGAAAACGTAGGGCATTACATCAAACAACAGCTACGTAATGATCAAATTTCAAATTTGGAAGAACTTTCGACAGAAATCAAAGAAAAGTGGGATGGCCTTTCTCCGGAGTATTTTTCCAGTCTAATTCAAGGAATTCCCAAAAGATTGCAGGCTGTCAAATTGTAGAAGGGCTATGCTACTAAATATTAACTAGTTCATTGTATCCTGTTGTATTTGTGTTGCATTAATGTCCTAAATTTACATTTAAATAACAATTTCCCATTGTGCGGACTTTCTTTTTGCCTCCTCGATTTGAGGTTATATTTTTTTAAATTGACGTGAACACTAGAATATTTCAATTAAAAGTCAAACATGAACAGGTAAAATTATAGAAGACTAAAAGGTGAATTAAAGAGGTATAGTTTGTTTAAACAGTTACATTAAATTTAGCTTAAATTTGCAGTTTTTTAAAAATTACAAGTGCGGACTTTCTTTTTGCTGCCTGTATATATATATATATATATATATATATATATATATATATATATATATATACAATGATCTTTATTATAAAATCTATATATCTATAAAAGTGAACGTATCTGTGCGTCTGTATGTGTACATTTCCCTACGCAATAACTCTGTCAATTTTCAATCTACAGACTCGAAATTTGATATACAGGGTACTGACATTTGGGAAAATCTTTGTAATTCATTTTCGGCCAGAAATTTTGCTATTAAGGGGTCAAAGTTCAACGATTTGACCTTTGAGAACTCTACCAAACTCCTCCGCCAATTTTGGGTCTAAACACTTGAAATTTTAGATATAGTTTCCTTGGACATGGATCTAACTTAATAACTTGATTTGATCCCAAAACAATAACTGTTAAGGGGTCATAATCGAGTCTAAAGTTAAAAAAAATGACCGCTTTTTTTTTTTGCTCAACATACACCTCCAAACACCCGGGCAACGCCGGGCTGAAATGCTAGTAAAAAATATAATACTGCATTCTGTCTACGTATCTACATACGCTGCTAATTACATAGTTACTTTACAGTTTTTACACGTGTAACTTGTCTATTTCAGTTCCCAGTTAACGATTCAGGATTATCGGTACATATAAGTTTTGAGAAACGGCCAAACACGCAAAATCTATAAATATTTACTGTTATTGAATTATCGAAGTACTTGAAAAAATATTTGCCATACAAAAACTAATTCTCTGATTTACAATCTGCTAACCATGAAAGTACATGATACGACGCTTGTTATAGAAGTAATGCACCCTATTTTTTTTTTATTATACGCGGACAAATAATAAGGGATTGCAAATTGCATTGTTATCATGACTGAACGTATGAATTCATAACCTGAAGGTTTCATCATTCTATTGCAGATATTGACAGTTTGGGACTCTAAAAAAGCAACTCAGAAGTAGAGATTCGTCAGTTAATTCCTGGCAAAAGTGGCATAAAGGATGATGGTGCCTATGTAGGAATCGTACCACATCTGTCTTCCTGTTTTTTTTTATTAAAAATAGGAGGCTTTACTTTTGGAACAACTCTCATATGACTAAGCTCGCTCCGGACGCCCATGCACAGCCATCGTTTATCCCTGGCAGAAGTGTATTCAGAATAGTTGTTACTATGTAGAAAAATAAATTTTGAAGCACAAAAGGTCGCTCGTTATAATTGTACCACTCCCAACTTTGTAACTATTCAACATTTTAAGTAAAAAATATAGGAGTCTTTACTTTTGGAACAACGTTCATATGTATTGTATGAAATGCCCAAAGAAATATAGCAAATAATAATAAATAACTTGAGTTCAGTTTGTTGTGTCATGCATGCCAAGGATCTTATATTGTTCTTTCAATGGTTAAGAGCGTTCCATCTGGCCATTATCCGGATTGTTTCGTGTCTTTAGTGGCATTGACTATTTCAAAATCGTTTTCTTAAACGAAACACATGATCTGTTCGGAGCAGACTCCTCTATAGGCACTAACAATTTTCCCAACCAGAATGCACGTTCAGCTGAGAAATCTAGATTAATCTTATTTATGAAATTATATTCACGGAAAAACGGAGTGTAACGTGTGCTTTTACACGAAGGAATGGAAGAAAAAATTTTGAATACAAGGTTTTACTTTTGGAACGATCCTTGTATGACAAAACGCGCTCCGGACGCCCATGCACAGCCATCGTTTATACCTGGCAGAAGTGCATTCAGAATAGTTCTGACTATGTAGAAAAATAAATTCTGGAGCACAAAATGCCACTCGTTTTAACGGTATCACTCCAGTCTTCGTAGCTCTTCAACTTTTTTGAGTTAAAAACTAGGAAGCTCCATTGTTTTGGTTAATCGTACAATTATTCTCATCTTGGGTGTTATTGGCACAACGTTTCGGTCGTTGTAACCCACGGCCTTAATCGGGTGTTAAATTTCCTTTAGTTAACACCCGAAGAAGGTCGTAGGTTACAACAACCGAAACATTGTGCCAATAACAACACACACGATGAGAATAAATTTCCCAGTAAACAAAACAATACAAAAATTCTCATCTCATCTAAAAAAAAAAAAAAAAATCAAAATTGCATTAGGAAGCTTTGCTTTAGGAACGCTTCCCGTATGTACTGCATGTTTTTTTTTTGTTTGCAATCTTCACCCCAAACAAGGCAAATGCCACTTTGAAGTAGGAGGCTACTATCAGGGACAATTTGCGGGGGCGGTGTGAAGGGAGATGAGTAGAAAGATGTTTGTTCACATTACATTGAACTTCTGCATATCAGTACAGCTGGGAAAGCAGTATCCCGGAAGTGAGTTCCAAAGACCCGCAGTTCTGGGGAAGAAACTATTGGGGTAAAAGGCTTTCTTACACCTAGGGATCTCTACTGTAAAGGGGTGGGACTTAGTTGCTTGTCGAGTTTGTTGGGGATAGTCACGTCGAGGAGATACAAGTGTTTGCAGTTCGTCAGTGCAGACACCGTTAAAGTATTTGCAGAACAGGCAGAGGGATGCAACATTTCATCGATGGGATAGAGGCTGAAATTTAGATGACAGTTCAGGACCTATCAGTGTGACAAATGTGATAACAGTACTCCATACGTGGGCGAATGGTGGCCTTATAGAGGCACAGGATACTTTCAGGCGTAAGTAATTTTCTAGCACGATAGAGAGACCCCACTTTCTTTGCAGCAGCCTTAGCAATGCTCTCAATGTATATATTCCAGTTCATGTTTCCTGTAAATGTTAGGCCGAGGAGTTTAAAGGAAGTACTTTCAGGCAGTGTATTCTTAGCCATTGCTGTTGGTGGTAGAAAAGGTTTCTTGAGTTATTGAAGGAAACAAGCTTAGTCTTGGCAGTATTAAATGTGATCATCCATTTTTGTCACCATTCCACTACAGATTGGTGATCATCCACTAGTGATTCTGCCATTTCCAGTTTTTAAAAATAGATACCCAAAGAAACCCAGTAAATAATAATAATTAGGAACTTTTGAATCTCGATATAATTTATAATTTAATATTACGCTCAACAAACTATAATGTTTTCCTTTTTTACTTACGGAAGGCCAATCTTGTAACAAAACATTAACTTATATTCCTTAATTATGACAAAAACTTGTATATATTTTCTTTGTGCTCATATGTTTACGAAATGCTATTACTTTTACAAAATTATAATAACTTTATTCCGATAGTATATACACTTTCAATAATCTTTATATTTTTATAAAATGCGAAAAAACAATATGGGTTTAATCTAATGATTTCGTTTTCAAACTTTAAACGATGAAAACGTGATGCTTTACATATACAGAGTGACCCCCCCCCAAAAAAAAAAGCTAAATGGAGGCCATCTAGAACATATGCTGTAGAACGGAGAAAAAAGGCCAAAAACCCTAGTGTTTTGATGTGATGTTTTGAATATAATAAACTAGTTATGACCAAAGTTTCATTTCATTCGGACAAAACACTAAGAAACAGGGCCTAATTAGAGTTGGGCCCTTTTTTTTTTTTTTTTTTTTTTGGTGTCACCCTGCATAATACATAATATACAGGGTGGGACGATAAATGTGTTGCTCTAAAGAAAATAGCATCACAGCTTTATATTGAAACGTTTATTGAAAAAACCCAATTCAGGTTACTTTATTATGTAATAGAGCTGACATCTATTCAATGTAGCCGCCTTCAGCTTCAATCACCGCCTCGATACAGGCTGGAATTAGGAGCATGCCTTTTCCACAAGAACCGGCGGAATCTCGGTGAATAATCAGCGAATACTCGGCGGATGACGGCGATCAGGCCGGCTTTTGTTTTGTGGCAGGTCATGTTGGTGTAATGTTCTAGACGTATGATCAAGCGAAGTAGCCCAGCGGGTTCAGGTCGGGGAAGGAGGGGAGACTGAGAGAAGGGTAAAAATTTATAGCACTTCTTCTGAAGCAAAGCCTGGGTCTCTTTGGACTTGTTGCCAGGCGCCGACTCCTGTTGCCATACCCAGAGTCTGCCAGCCGCCACCTGATTGCAAAAACAGAAAACCGGTTTTCATGAAACGGAAATGGAATCATGTCGTTTTTTCTATGGCGACAATTTTATCGTTCCACCTTCTATATTATTAATTTATCTGTGGAGATGTTACTGCATGGTATGTACTTATGACGGACTTGAATTGAGTTTGCAATTAAGCGACAGATAAACGGAAGTAGTTGTCACTTCCGGTTAAATAGATCAAACCACACGATATATCAAGTAAATCGTGGGTGATTTCCGTTCTTCATCAGACGGCGATGATGGCAAAGAGATGTGGGTGTAATGGTTTTAGCAAGAGAACGTTCGGTTGAAGAATGTTAAGACGCGTTCGTTAATAATTTAGCTTGCCACACCCTCGCACAGCTGAGCTCGATGTAAACGACAACAATTAGTCACTTCTTCGTTAAATTAGTAGCTTTCAAATTTTCATTTTTAATGCATCACACATTAAATTTTCTTTCCTCCGTTTTCTCGTAAATATTGCCATTTTGAAAATTACATTGTGATTTATGAGTTAAGATTATTAGAATTTTCTTATAATAAAATCAACAAGATTAGCGAATGAAAATGTGTTTTGTTTTTCATGGAAATCACTCCAGACAGAGCATGAAGCCACTTGATGTAAGGAGCTAAAAATACTATATAAACGTAAAAAACTTCCTAGGGATAAGTGAGAGACGGACTAGATTCTGACCCAGAAAACAGCAATTCTTCCCTCTTTGTCAGAAACTTCGCTCGTGAATATGAGGACTAAAGAAAGAAAATAAGGGAAGTGAAAGTTACGAAACTGCCGAAAGTAAACGTAGAATCCACTTTTTATTCTCTGTTTTATTAAAGTAATTTTAATAATATATATTCGATCGTCTTATTTATACGTCGTTATATACGAGGTAAAATATTTAATAATCACTCTTTTAATAAATTCGATTATTCAGTTTTGGAATTTTTGCTATGGGGATTTATTATTTAAGGAATCAGTTTAAATTTCCCAACATTCATATTAAAATTATATACATGGATATGTGGCGCATTGGATAAAGGTATTTAGTTAAACACAGTTCGAAATGATTGTCTTCTGAGGGTTGAAAGTTTAATCCTGACTACAAGCAATTCTAATAAATTTATTCTACATAAACTATTATATTTTAAAAGTATTAAACGATTCAGCGATCACTTTGCACGAAGAAAATTTATTATACAATGTTCCTATAATTTATCATAACATGTTCCTATAATTTATTACCCGATCTTCCTATAATTTAAAGTAACTATACAGAAAGTGAAAAACATCATTTTTGGCAACATTGCAATCTCTCTTTGTCTTTCTTTCTTTCTCTCTCTCTCTCTCTCTCTCTCTCTCTCTCACACACACACACATACACACACACAACCTGTCTCTCTCTTTATCTTCCATATACACATTTTCTCTCTTTCTCTCTCTCTCTCTCTCTCTCTCTCTCTCTTACACGCACACACATACACGCACACACATACACACACTCTCACCCCCCCTCTCTCTCTCTCTCTCTCTTATCTCCTTTTCTCTCTTCCTTTCTCCCGTCCTTATTCACTATTGTTATGAGAATGTGCTAGATCAGTTTTAAAGGAATGCATAAACCTGACAAGCAGCAACATCACACCTCTTCACTGTAGAGATCTCTAGATGCCGGAAAGCTTTCTACTCGAACAGTTTCTTCCCTCGAACTGCTAAACTTTGGAATTATCTCCAGGATCATAGCTTGCCCGACTGTACTGATATGCGGAAGGCCAATTGTAATGTGAACATACATCTTCCTGCTCAACTCTCTTTACAAATTTTACCCCAAATAATAGCTTCTTTTTTTTTAGGGTGAAAATATTTTTTTAAAAACAAAACTACGGCTTCCATTCAATTGAATCATATGCTTTCATTAATATATTTTTTGATTAATATATTTTTTTATTACCATGAATAATTTTAGAGTTATTCGTAATTATGTGAGCGGCAGTTGATAGTTTATAAGCATGTCATCAAAGGTCATTTCAATAGGGTTTAAGAGATGTTTATTATCAAATACAACATGAGTACACCTCTTCTGTCATGTAATAATTTTGAGGAGTTTTTATTCCACAAAATTATGCATCATGATGGGGCACAATGGAGAGCGCCCCTTTTGGGAGAGCTGTGGACTTCTACATTAATGAACCTTGTGCCTAACTTTGTGATGAAGTTAAAACGCGTCATGCAGGTGCTTTGTGGGTTTGGGAATGTTAGAACATATCAACCAGGTTTGACTGATGAGTGTTATGAAACTTTAGTGGTGTCAGAATCATGCGAGAAAGGTCAGACTTGCACGCAGATAGCTGAAGTTGACAAAAACAAAACAATATTTAATCCATTCCAAGTTCCTGCTTCCCCAATTGTACTGACATGCAGAAGTTCAAGTGCAACGTGAACTGACATCTTGCTGCCCAAATTCTAACATAGTACCCCAGTAGTTGCTGCCCCTGATAGTAGCCCCCTACACCAAAGTGGCAATGCGCCTTGTTTGGGGTGAAAATGTAAAAAAAAACAAAAAAAAAACGTTATGTATGAAGGTTTCTCTCTCTTTCTCTCTCTCTCTCTTTCTCTCTCTCTCTATTTCTCTCTTTCACTCCCTTTTTCTCTCTTTCTTCACTGAAAGAGAGAATTAAATATAATTCTATTGTTTTAAAACAGTTGAAGCTTGGATTTTGCTCGCACCAGGCATATAGCAGTTTGGTGCGCACCCAATAGATCGACTGAATATGCTCCCTCATTGTTAAACGTAAAATAAATTATATATTTTTATAAAATATGCCTTTGTTTGAGATTTTTGTACACGCATTCGATTTCAGCCTGTAGTTCCTGCCATTAATGTCGACGATGACGATGGAAAGCTGCCTGTAGCGATGCAATGAAGACTCAAGAAGCGACCCATGCCAGCCGGTTATAGCCCACAACATATCGACCCGTTGTGTTGATGTTTCCATGTGCCTATCGTGTGATATTGTTTATCCCTCGGGGAGTTGGTTGCGTTCCTAGGAGGTTCTCCAACCAAGTAACTCTCCCCGAGAACGATTGTGTCATAATGAGTTTGTATTTATTTCCATATGTCATGTTTTCAGACAGTAATAACACCGTACATCCATTTTGCTTATAAAATGCACGAATATTTTCATTTAATATTGGTCCTCACACGTGTTTGTCTCGCGAAAATTTTCGATTTCTTAAAAAAAAAATTCAAACCCGTTGACTTTTAGTTCTTGGCTTCATTCTGTCGTTCCAAAAGCAAAGCCTCCTATTTCTATTAACTAGAAAAGTCGAAGAACAAAGAAGACAGGAGTAGTACCATTAAAACGAGCATCCTTTTGTGCCCTATAATTTGTTTTTCTACATGGGCACCGCCATTTTCAATGAATTTTTGCCAGCGATGAACGATGGTTATGCATAGCCGTTCGGAACACGCTTTGTCATACAAGGGTAATTCTACTAGGAAGGCCTCTTATTTTTTTATTAAAAAACGTTGAAGAGCTACGAAAACAGGAGTAATACCCTTAAAATAAGCGACCTTCTGTGCTCCTGGATATATTTTTCTAATAGCCACCAGCATTCCCAGTGCACTTTTGTCCGTAATTCAATGAGCATTTCTGTTTCTGATGCACGTACATGACAGGGGCTGTTTTCATAGCGTCTCAAGCCGCCAATATCTGCAACAGAGAGATGAAACCTTAAGTTCAGTCATCATAACAATGTAATTTGCAATTCTCTTTGTTCCATCTTGGCGGAATAAATAAATAGGAAGCATTACTTTTGGTATGCTCTTCGTAGAAAAACAAACAAGCAAAAAACAAAAAAAAACAAAAGAAAAACTAATGTTTTCTAATAATCCTTTTAAATGCATTGCAATTAATAGACTGTTCGTTTCGGTTTCACCGCCTGTTTCAACTATGGCGCTACATATTCAGATCCTATACGATTCCTCTGTATATTCAACATAAGATGTTTTCATAGTTCCAAGTGGAGAAACAAAGTAATATTTTGTATTATATTCTTTTTGGTTAGTTTACTACATTTGTTTATGATGTCATTTGCTGTTATGTGTGTGTGTTCACAGAGTCTATAGTTACTGTTTTCCCGAGTTTTTTTTTTAAATCTTGGCTTTGATATAGTTTGTTCTGATCGCGTTGTTTTATGCAGCTGTTAGAAGCAGTTTTATAAATCGTTCATGTATCTGCTTCTCCTCACCTGTTGCTTTATTCATCGTTATATTACAAGCTTCAATATTTATTGTATTGTTTAATATTCTGTTGTATATTAGTATATAGATATACAAGACGAGCGAACGTGCAAAAGATACTAGTTTGCATCAACTAAGCTCTTTCTTTCTCTATTTGTTCGTCTCGGTTCTTTTTCTTCTTTCATTCTCACTTCTCTTTCCGTTACAAATGGGACTGAAACGCACTTAAATCAATTGCTCTCTCATACGTCGGAACAATTGCATCATGAATTAAAAAAAATAAAAACATATTAATACAAATGTAGGTGCGAATTTTCAACCAATGAGAAGGAGCCCCGATCGTTTGAAACGGCTTGTTTTGGAACTTCGGAGAGCCAATATAAACAGCAGCTATCTAACAGAAAGGGAATTTTATTTTCAGAGTGACACTCTCATGTGGTCATTCTTGCAAACAACAGCAAACAGCAGTAAACAACAGCACTAACTACGCGATCAACGAAGGGAGAGAACGCACCAAAGAGACACTACCTATGCCAATTTAAAGATTTTTTAACGACTACTGCTATTGCTGTTAACGCTATCGTTACAGCGCGAACACACGCACACACACACAATAGACCTTAAACAAACAGACATCTAAATACACAAAAATAGAACTCTATATTTGAAAATTTAAAAAAAGAATCCAAATCAGAATCGGTAATTGTATCGGAATCAGGAATTTAAAACAGAATCAGTAATTGTATCGAATTCAGAAAAAATATAAGATTCGTCCCATCACTAGTATGGGACGATTTCAATATTTTTCATAATTCCAATACACTTACTGATTCTGTTCTGACTTTCCGATTCCGATACAATTACTGATCCCGATTTTGATTAATTAAAATTATTAAAATTTCTAAATATAGAGTTGTATTTTTATATGTGGAGGTTGGATATCGCAAAAAAAAAAAAAATAACACATGTAGTATGTGCATGTATTTTAGGCACCGCCAAAACTGGGGGGGGGGGCAGGTCAGTACTTTTTGACGGACCGTCTTTTTAAAAATCTACCAAAAATCAGGTAATTATCTGATCAATACGAAATTTTCAGCGATTATTAGGAGAAGAATGAACTTTATAACAGTGTACTTATTTTTCATAAACGATATTTATATATATATATATTTTTGCTTACAACCCCCCCCCCCTTGTTTTGAAGTGGGAACAAATATGCTTAAAATAATCATCTGAAACTGAACAAAACATATTGTGTTGTTGTAAGGGACAGAATTATAGATTAAAAAAAAAAAAATTTTTTTGCATACCTTATTTTGACCTCTGAATATCAGAACTTCGATTGTGTTTAATTATCCCGCTTTTGAGTTTTGAAGTGTGAAATTCGGTGAATATGTTAAGTAAAATAATTAATTTAAGTTAAGCAAAACAAAAAAAAAATTTTTTTTAATATTTATACGAAAAAAGCCATTTTAAAATTTTTGATGAATAAATTAACAATTTTTTTTTTCGCGAGCCGAATAATGCATGACCATTATTAAACAGAGCATGCTTTGAATAATCGATATAAAAAAAAAATTCGATAAATATTGTGCCCTTTGTGTTAAAAATAGCATCATTTTTTTCGATCTCGTTTGAAAACGTTTGCCGCCTTTCGACTACGGTGGACCAAACGCGCTGAAATAATTTTTTTTATTCTGCTTTAAATTGCCCCCCCCCATTTTGGGGAGCCTGGCCCCCACACACATACACATTAAAAACCAAACTCATACAAATGGTCACCCATCTGGTACTGGCCAGCCTCAGCTTAATAATACATTGAAATTTTCGTCACTGAAAAATAAGTTTTTTTGGCCTGTTTGGTCTTCCATAGTTTTCTTCTTATCAAAAGAAAACGTAAACAGAGTCGATCTGAACTCTACGTCGACGCGAAATATCTGGTTACATATATGAATAAGTGGAATTATTTGAAATTCAGGTACTTATATTATAATATTTTTGCATATTCTCTTAGAGAATCATCCTAAATCTTAGTTAGACAATAAATAAATAAATAAATTATTTCAAAAACCCTTTTTTTTTTTAAATATTTAAGTACGTTTTTTGTGCAAGACAAAAAATGTCAATTGTTAACTTTTGGGGAAAATTTAACATTTAAAATTGAATTAAAAATAGTAGAAAAAGTTTTACATTATTCTGTTTTCTATATGATAAAATTCAGGGTTTTATCTTTCTGGAAAAAAAAAAGTTACTCAGAAATAATGGATTTTAATAAATGTAATTTAGTTTTAAAAAACAACAACAACTTGATTTTGCGTCCATTTTTGGCGGTGCCTAATGTATTTTCACAAAAGTAAAAAAAAATGTACTTATGGGTGTGGACTATAAATTTAAGTTTTACTGGTAATTTGAAATCAAGAAATATTTATTTTTTTATAATTAAGGCGAATCGTGGAAAATTAAGTTTTAGACAAAAGCACAGCAATAAAAAACAATAAAAATAATAATTTTTGCCATCAGTAAAAAAGCACATTTTTGCCGATTCCATTCCCCCTTAAAAGTTCTGATTTTTTCGATTCCCAATTCCGATTAATCGACCCAACATTGATATTTGTTCCAGCTGGCTATAATCAAGTCCAACATAAACAAGTTCTAGATGAACCGCCCCCCCTAAGTAATCCAATTTACAAAATTCCCACTACTTATGTTTACTACGCTATAATTACAATATATATACCCATTAACCCTTATCCTCGAGTGGCCTCCGGGCCTTGATAAGTAGTGATTCCTATGTAAAAAACATCTAAAGCATATCATGTTTAATGAACCTCACACACAGCTTCTCCAGCTAACCTTTCAATAAACGTTGTGTTTGAAAGTAAACACATTGCTGAACGTTTCATATAAACTATTCGTCGTCATGAGGGGGAAAAAAAGAAGTGAAATTAGCATTTGCTTAATGGTGACCCTCAATTATCATTATCAACACAGCCTCCACCATTTACTTGTCTCAGGATAGAAAGAATACGATAAGATTCGAGGAGAGACGTTCACGATGCTCAGGCCACATTGCGTGGGAGAGGTAGGAAGTTATCTTTTCAACTCGATTGGCCAGTCTGTGAATTATCGATTCCTGGACCAAGTTCCCGAAAAAAGCAAAGATCAAGACCTTTGCAAAAATGGACCAAGGAGATATTCAAATTCTAGTCTAGGCCGAACAACACACTTGAGTATAATGTTACGCGCCATCAATAGAAAAATACCCTCAGGCAGTGGACACAGAAAAGCGTATATATGTACGTGTGTGTGTTTGTGCGCGCGTGTGTGTGTTAGTGTGAGCTTCTTTGCTAGTGTCGATGCATGTGTATCTGCTTACATATACTTATCTATTCTAGTGTGCAGCGTGTTTAGATAAAAGTCTATATAATTGCAAAGTATATTCCAATCTTTCAGCCTCCTTTTCCCAGCTTTCTCTTACGCATTTGCTCATTACTTAGTCTCTCTCTCTCTCTCTCTCTCTCTCTCTATCTCTCTCGCACACGCACATATATCGCATATATATATATATATATATATATATATATATATATCTCGCATATATATATCGCATATATATATATATATATATATATATATATATATATATATATATATATATAT